>NC_064924.1:219428288-219742663 GCF_023897955.1 Schistocerca gregaria
GTGCAGCCCGCCTCCAGTGGTGTCGCGACAGGCGTGTATGGAGGGACGAATGGAGACGTGTCGTCTACAGCGATGAGAGCCGCTTCTGCCTTGGTGCCAATGATGGTCGTATGCGTGTTTGGCGCCGTGCAGGTGAGCGCCACAATCAGGACTGCATATGACCGAGGCACACAGGGCAAACACCCGGCATCATGCTGTGGGGAGCGATCTCCTACACTGGCCGTACACCTCTGGTGATCGTCGAGGGGACACTGAATAGTGCACGGTACGTCCAAACCGTCATCGAACCCATCGTTCTACCATTCCTAGACCGGCAAGGGAACTTGCTGTTCCAACAGGACAATGCAGGTCCGCATGTATCCTGTGCCACCCAACGTGCTCTAGAAGGTGTAAGTCAATTACCCTGGCCAGCAAGATCTCCGGATCTGTCCCCCATTGAGCATGTTGGGGACTGGATGAAGCGTCGTCTCACGCGGTCTGCACGTCCAGCACGAACGCTGGTCCAACTGAGGCGCCAGGTGGAAATGGCATGGCAAGCCGTTCCACAGGACTACATCCAGCATCTCTACGATCGTCTCCATGGGAGAATAGCAGCCTGCATTGCTGCGAAAGGTGGATATACACTGTACTAGTGCCGACATTGTACATGCTCTGTTGCCCGTGTCTATGTGCCTGTGGTTCTGTCAGTGTGATCATGTGATGTATCTGACCCCAGGAATGTGTCAATAAAGTTTCCCCTTCCTGGGACAATGAATTCACGGTGTTCTTATTTCAATTTCCAGGAGTGTACATCAGCGCGTGAGAAACAGCATGTTGTAGTCGACTTTCAAAATCGATGAGTTCTTCCACAGATGGAACACACTCTCCTTCAGCATGACAATTCCAGGCTACCCAGGAGCTCTGCGTTTTGACTGTCATCGATCACCCACCACAGTGTCCCGACTCGACACCATCTTATTTTCCTCTGTTTCCACAACTTAAAGAACAAATTCGAGTGCTTCACTCTGACAATGATGAAGCGGTGCAAGCAGGAGGTAGTTTGTGGCTCCCTCAACAAACGTTCCACACTGACGCTATCATCAAATTGGTCTTCTGTTGGGAGAAGTTCGTTGATTGCCAGGGTCACTGTGTTGAGAGGAGAAAATATGTAGAATGTTAATAACATTAATAATAAGATTCAGAGGAGCACTGTCAGAAGAATTTGATTTCAATACTGGTGTTAAACAGGGAGATGGATTGTCACCATTGTTGTTCAATATAGCACTGGACGAAGTGATCAGTCAGTGGAGAGCAATAAACGAGGAAATGGGAATTCCAAACAGTCATGTGTGGAACAAAAAGAACAACAGGCCTCAAGTTGACTGCTTAGCCTTTGCAGATGACATAGCAATGGTAAGTGAGACGTAAGAAGACGCAAAGACACAACTCGACAACTTAAGTAAGGTAGCCAGAAAGGGAGGACTGAGGATCGCCCATAACAAGACAAAGATATTAAACACCACTGCAGACTGGGAAACACCGGAAGGCACTGTGCAAATGGTGGAGAAATTTAAATACCTGGGAGAATTTATAACAGGAAAGAACAGAAGCAAGGAGGGAATAACAGACAGGATAAAGAAGATGAGGTCAGCATTCTGCATGACAAGAGAGACATACAATAAAAAGAATATATCCACAGAGGCAAAGATAAGCCACTACAAGACAACGGTGAGGAATGTAGTACTATATGCTGCTGAGACGATGACTCTAGGAAGAAATGGGCAGAACAACTAGAAAAAGAAGAGGGAAAAATACTGAGAAAAATACTAGGTCCCAAAAGAGGTGGATGCGAAGACCTAGGGAAGAATTGTACCGGAACATGAGAACAATATCCGGGAACATGCAGTTAGGATGAGTATGGACAGAATGACGAAGAGAGTGTGGGAAACAACAGGGAGGACAAGGGGAAAGACAGGAACCAAGAGGGTTGTTGAACTTAGGAAGGACTGGTTGGAATTGGGGACCAAGGTCGAAGGAAAGGAATATTGGAGGAACAAATATACACCGACCAATATGCCGGATATCAATGACAGAGAAGAATAGAGTGTCACCAATGGAACCAACAGGAGAAACGGACACTGAAGATCTCGGAAGAAGAGCGGGAGAGAAGAATTGAAAGAATGAAGAGGTTCTGGGGGAAGAAAAGGAAAATGCAGTCCACGAAGGGGCTACCCGTGCTCCTACAGAGGCCGTAACGCAAGACGAAGAAGAAGAAGAAGAGAACATTCGCTTTATTTAACAAGCTTGAGGAGTTTTCACGTATAAAATTTCGAATGCCTTACATTCTTGCATGCCCTCGTACACGCAGGAGGCTATATCAGTGAAATTAATCATCACTTTAAAATGTCTTGGAAAGTTCAGGTATTTTGGCAATGGTGTTTATAGTACGGGAAATGAGGGCGTTGCTGAACGGTAACCAATGTTGCGACAAGTAATGTAAATGGCGTGAATCAAAACCTGAACTGGCAAATAAAAAGTAAAATACGACAGCAGTTTTCCTTGCTGGTAGGCAATGAAAGGTCCATTACGTTTGACTTCCAACGAGAGAGGGTTTACTTGATGTTGTTTGGGGGAATTTGTCTACTGAAAGCTTCAAGCAATCAATCATAAGCGTAAGTCAACAAGTGAGTCCATAGCAGCTGCGCACCTGGTTCAGCCTATACATTGTGCAGCAGTTGTTGCTTCTGCGTTCACATATCAATAAATCAAAATGTTGCTCGAGACTGTCAACACTCCCATCGTCAAGTAGTCATGAAATGCACTAGTGCACCCCAGCAAAAGTCTGTCAATGTTCTGTTGACCTCTTAATTCAAAACTACTAACGCCCCAAGCTATACCTGGGTTTATAATTAACTGAATGAACAACTTATTCTTTTTAAATCTTGATTTTTGATGGAAATGTATAAGTTTTTAGGCACTTTAACGTAAACTGATGACAATGTAATATTTTGTCTATAATGTGATCCACAACCGAAATTTTTTTTTTCTGAATCAGTACATTATATTGCACTGGCTGTCCTTAGTCGGAACAAAATGTAGGTTTAATTTGATTCTCCACTACAGTCTGTACTGTGTACCCATTTTCATCTTTAAAATGTAGCCTGTCAAAGGGACGCACAGGACTCCGCAGGTCGTGGTCGTGCGGTAGCGTTCTCACTTCCCGCGCAGGGGTTCCTGGTTTCGATTTCCTGCGGGGTCAGGGATTTTCATTGCCACGTGAAGACTGCGTGTTGTGTGATGTCCTTAGGTTAGTTAGGTTTAAGTAGTTCTGAGTTCTAGGGGACTAATGACCGTAGATGTTAAGTCCCATAGTGCTCAAAGCCATTTGAACCATTTTGCACGCACTGGTATTATGGAGAACATTTCTCTAGGAGACATAGCGGTCTCACTGACATACTGCTACAGGTGACGTTCCTGGATCCGCAACACCCGCTCCATTGCTCCATTTACCGCTACCCCATATCATCATGATACGACGGTCTGAGGAGGGTGGAATACTGACCGAAATAAATGTTATTGCGGTCGAGACTGTTTTCAGTTTTAAAAGGACGTAGAGGAGTTGTATTCAACACATAAATCTATTCAAAAAGTGGTTCAAATGGCTCTAAGCACTATGAGACTTAACATCTGAGGTCATCAGTCCCCTAGATTTAGAACTACTTGAAACTAACTAACCTAAGGACAGCATACACATCCATGTCCGAGACAGGATTCGATCCAGTGACCGTAGCAGCAGCGCGGTTCCGGACTGAAGCGATGGCAGATATGGTACACGAGTTGGGATGGAAGTCATTACAGCATAGACGTTTTTCGTCGCGGCGAGACCTTTTTACGAAATTTCAGTCACCAACTTTCTCTTCCGAATGCGAAAATATTTTGCTGAGCCCAACCTACATAGGTAGGAATGATCATCAAAATAAAATAAGAGAAATCAGAGCTCGAACAGAAAGGTTTAGGTGTTCGTTTTTCCCGCTCGCTGTTCGGGAGTGGAATAGTAGAGAGATAGTATGATTGTGGTTCGATGAATCCTCTGCCAAGCACTTAAATGTGAATTGCAGAGTAGTCATGTAGATGTAGATTGGAATCGCTCAGCCACAACGGCCGGCTGACATCTAGTCATACTTCATTAATAAGCACTGGGCTGTCTGGGCTTTAGAATTAACAACATGACACCAAGTGTTTACTGAAAATCTGTGCAATAGTGGAGGAACCAAAATATAACAATATTTTAATGCAAATAACGTCAGGCTGTTGTCCTCCAGAAAATTTTCACGAATTTTGTCCAAGGCTCCTCCAGAATTCGCATCTTTCGACGAGTTCAAGAAATCTGGGGATTCTCACATTTTATGACTTTAGCATCATTCTCACGCTTTTCAGGGAACTCATAAACTGATTTAAGGATTCCGGTTCTTGTGTGGGTAAAGGACGTTTCATTATTCTTTTATTTCATTACTCGTATCGACGCACTTCGGCCTTTTACTGCTACAGCTTTTAAGTTCAAAAATTGTTCAAATAGCTCTGAGCACTATGGGACTTAACATCTATGGTCATCAGTCCCTTAGAACTTAGAACTACTTAAACCTAACTAACCTAAGGACATCATACACATCCATGCCCGAGGCAGGATTCGAACCTGCGACCGTAGCAGTCGCGCGGTTCCGAACTGAGCGCCTAGAAGCGCTAGACCACCGCCGCCGGCCAGCTTTTAAGTACTGCACTATAGTGCAACGGTATGTTTCACCACTGAGTGCTACTGTTAATTGTATTATCAAAACATAAAATAGTTCCTCAACGTGGAATCTTACTAAAATGTATACTGCGAAGGCCATTTGGAAAGTAAGTTCCAATAGCTCTCGAAATCCATTGTGAAAATCAAAACTGTTTTCTCTGCAGTAGTTAGCTACACGTACAGCTACTTCTCTACACAGTCGCTGCTCCGACTTAGACATTTGTCTAATATGTGTTGTGCCAACTTTCCAATACCCTTGTCACAGCCACCAGTTCTTTCCGCCAATTTTCTACGCTCGTCTACAGTTGATTGATGTCTTCATAGCCAGCGTGTCATGTAAGCAGAGATGAAACTCAGGACGAGATGATTAAGGGCTGTGTTGTGCATTATCAAACACTTACCACCGAAAAAGCTGCACGAGCATCTTAATCGCCCTGCAGAGTGCGGCCGAGAATTGTCACGAAGAAGTAACCGTGACAATTCACACCAGGCCCTCATACTTAACGGGAGGCACTAGTGTTCTAGGCATCTTTACGTGCTCACTGTGCGCTCAGAACTGAGAAGAGCGACGTGCCGCGATCTACGGGCATACTAGAGACACTACGCAACTTATATCTGCAAAATTCATCAGATTTTGACAGTCGTTTCCATTTCGCGACCTAGCTGAAACTACTTTCCGAATAGCCCTCGTATATTGATTCTGTTGATGAACTAGGCAGCACTCTCTAAGACGAAACATTATTACAACCTCTCTACGTTGTCGCTTGTTTTCTAATATCAACTCCACACCTATAGTATGCCAAAGTTTTCAGTGGGTGAGACTCTGGTTTTTAGCATTTTGGTTGTTATAACAGTTTTAAATAACAAGAAACCTAAGAGCACTGCCTTAATGTACAACAGATTTAGTCAAATTCGTAAAAATAATACGTGAATTGCAGATAATGATAGCATATCAACAACGTAAGCTCCATTTGGCAAATGGTTACCTGAATTTGTCCTTCCATAGACGCTGTGGAGAGTTCAATTGCTCCAATGTCCTCCACGATGCTCTGGGCCTGCACAAGAAGAATTTTACGTCTTGACTTTAAGATGTCCCACATCGCAAAATATCATAGCATCAGAAGTAGTTTCAAAAAAGGTACGGAGCGAAGTGACACAATTATTGAGCTTCTTGAGCGATCTAGCTGTCTACTCGGACCAATTGTCCTCATTAAATTTTCCATCCTTCACAAAACGCATAAGAATATCAGGGTGGTTCCGACATTCTCAATAAACACTGTTTTATTAATACAACAGTACTGTACCAATAATGTATTTACGTCACTAACAACGTCTTACGAAAAAATACCTACGTTCAAGAACAACACCATTAATCGCACAACAGCAGATATTAGAATAATTGCCCGTATTCGCAAGGATGTTTGGTTACAAAGCCATGTTTGAAAAAAAAATACCTGCTGTAATCAAGATGACGTGAAGTGAGGATTTCAGTCATCACTGCAGAAGTGAACAACAACAAAAAAAAAATATCGAAGTACCTGTTGTTTCATTCAGAATCTGCACAGCTGTGTATGGCATTGTCACGTCACGCACATATTTGTGAATGGGACCAGCCATGATGTGTCAAATATTTCTCTCCCCCCTCCCCTCCCCAGCCCCAATTATTCCTTCATTATTATGTTTCGGAGTTAGAATATCGCCTGCTGTTGTTCAAAGATACGTGATTTGTGGAGTTCGTAGTCCTAAACATAAAATGAAAAGAATGCACAAATGACATAACTGTGGTTAATTGGAGACATGTTATGCAATATTCCCAGAATTTACCAGCCTCTCATCCGATCCTATCAACTTCACGATTATAAGAGCATACTATGTGCACATAAGAACGAAGTTCCACAGTTGGTTTTAAGGTGTAAAGTGTCGTTTCATTGCAGACTGAAATCCTTACTTAGAAATCTTTGAATCTTTCAAGACCTTTGGAGAGACTTGAAGCGACTTCTAGAGGGCAAGGCGGGCACGTTGTCGTGATTTCTAAAATATCCGTTCGTTTCCAACTTGACAACGCCCTGGAAACTGAAGTAGAAGGATTACCCATGAAAGTGCTCATCATCACAAATCATAGAATGTTACCTTCGCTGCCAAAAGTGTTACGCTACGTCTGGAAATAATTTTTCACTGTGTTCATTCGTCTCTCAACTACCCACCGTACTAGTAGAACGAGGAGTATCGAGCATAAATACACCCATAAATCAACACTGAGTGGTAATTTTTCACAAACAAGTAATGCCTTGCTGTATCACCTTCACACATGAAATCTAAACCGCTGCCGTGTAGATTGGCCCGATTATTCAGCGGTCCTGAAAAATTTATACACTTCTGTCAGCTTTACTTCCTACATAATTCGATTCTGTAACAGTTTTTGAGCAATTGCCTACACCGAAAGAACCGTACGTCATTAATGTGAAGTCTATCACGACCGTAGATGTAACCACCAAAGCATCACGTTCCTGCCAAATGATTTCTGAAGAAGATCCGCTCAGTTAGTAGGCTCCAATATACCTCCCATCAATTTTGAAACCTTTTCAAACAAGATGTGGTCTCCTAACTCCTTCTCGTGCAGTTTCACCTTTAAAATAAGAGCGGTTACTTCAAGTAACTGAAAGTGAAGGTATGGGATATTTTCTAGCTACCGTCAATGTTTTCATGGTCTGCTGGTTGTGAAACGCTAATCTTCCTTCCTTCCTGAAAATAAGAGAGTGTTTATTTTGAACATTCCTAGACCATTTACTCAAAACTACTGCGGAATCCTTGAGAGATGCAACTGTCACTTACGTAAGCACTCCAACAAACAGAAATTGACCAGAAGTGATTCACCAAAGTAAGCAGCCACTGATGCTTCTGTTTGTACTGCTTCTACTTTCTGCAAGGGCCTATTTAACTCGGTTGCCATGGCGAAAGCATCAGGTATTTGCCTAATGTATATGCTGAGCCATGAAACTTGCTCCACCATTGGCGACAGTGTCGTCCACCGCCTCTACGGCTTCCGTCGTCATGAACGCCCTCCCTCTGGCGCCACCTTGCCTGACCTCTTCATCGAGTCACGCACTGGCAAGGTACCATCACCTCAACTTTTCTTATGAGTGTTCCATAACTTCAGGTCGTATACGGTTCAACTGTTCGTGACAGATAACTATGTCTACTTTAGCCGGATATCTGTCTCTAGTTCATCACGTCTTTTACATGTAGTCCTACTGCTTGTGCCACGAAGGACTTCAAGCCAGTGAGTGAGGCAACAGAGAGCTTCTTGTATTTGACTTGCTCTCGCTAGGTACAGTAGGGACTTGTGATTCTTATCTTACTTCAAATCCAGTATTGTCAATATCTGGAACATACCACCGAGAGCAACGTAATCACAGATTTTCCTTTACGTTCAGAAAGTTTGACCATGAATCAACCACATCACTTGCAACTGCTGTTATAAAAACATTCAATATTCTAAAAATCGTGTCGCTACTCTTGATAAAGAATTCGTTCATTACGTTATGGAATTTATGTTGGTGATTGTCTTACCAAGAGTTTCATGAAAATTGTAGGAAACGTGGAGAAGGAAATGTAGCCTACGTGAAATACATTATCAGGTCTCATTACTATGACTGGATGGGATTGGATTGTTTGGGGGGAAGAGATCAAACAGCCTTTCAAAGGCACCATTCCGGCATTTGCCTGGAGTGATTTAGGGAAATAACGGAAAGCCTAAATCAGGATGGCCGAACGCGGGATTGAACCTTCGTCCTCCCGAATGCAAGTCCAGTGTCATTACTATGACCAACTCCTAGATGTTGCGTCTCTAGTACAGAGTTCATGACGTGTATCGAGTGTTGTGCAATAGCTAGACTCGAACATACGAGAATGGTCATCAGTTTATCGGCGTACTGGGACCGACGTTTATTGAAAATCAGTGGTGACATTACTTCGAGAACAGAAATAATACAGTCTGGATAGTCTTGATGGAGGCTACACATACGACGGGTAGCAGTGGCCAACATCTCAGAGGACTGTGCGTGAAGGACAGTGGAAATGCTACAAGCAAAAGCGATATAGCCCAGGGGCAATCCGACTCGTTTCTATCCCAAAAGTCTAGGAAAACCTGAAGAATACAAGACAGTACAAACACTGTAAAACCACTATACAGCCACTACCGAGATAACACAAGGCGATGAGAACAGCTGCGAATATTTTCGTGCCATTCAACAGAAGTTTTAGTCCGTGTGAAAGACTCTGGTATCCTTTCTGATGACGTATACATCGTCGTAGATAACTTCCTTATATCCTTATTGCTCTCTTTCTGTGTGGTCAGAGAGTTCATCAAGAAACATGCCGAGCTGTTTAGATAAAAGTGACAATACGTAGCAGCAAAACCATGCTTAAAATTTTACAGTGGTTTCACGGCCTCCAATGTAAGTATCAATGGCACCATCTCGATAGCTATGTTTGCTGTGTGAATCCTTCACTAAGTACCGCCTGCCAGCTGTCCGAAGTAATAGAAGTGACACGGGTCCAGAGGTCATTGGACATCCCCATGCACCTAACGGAATCGGGTTGCTGACTGTGAGACCCCTGATGGTTTGTTCTGACTCATTGGCACCTTATCTTCAAGGAGCTCAGCAGTTGTTTCTTAAGCATATTTCTTCGGAAGTCTGTGGAGAGTGCTAGCATACATTTAGCGCCACGTTTGTCATGTAAGTTAATACAAATTAGTAGAAAAATTCCCCCAAAAGGTTAGAACACAGCATTAGTAGTGTCCCGTTTGACACAGTCAAGCACATTAAAAATCTAGGTGCATCGTTGCAAAACGATATGAAATTATACGAGCACGTTAGGACGCTAGTAGGAAAGGCGAATGGTTCACTTCCGTTTATGGGAGAGTTTTAGGGAAGTATAGGTTATCTGCAAATGAGATTACTTGTAGAACACTAGTTTGACTGTTCTTGAGTACTGCTCGAGTGTATGGTATACCTAATAGGTCAGATTACAGGAAGACATGGAAGCGATTCAGATGGCGAGGAAGAGGGGAGGGGGCGCTTGAACTGCTACCGGTAAGCTCGATCACTACTCAAATATTACGGAGATGCTTCGGAAAGTCAAATGGGAATCCCTGGATGGGAGGTAACGTTGTTTCCGAGGAACAGCAGATGTAAATGTGGGTGTTGATGTAGACGACGATGACCATGACAGAGAAAAGGAAGAGGGTGAAACCCGTCCATGGACACGCCAAAATTAACGTGCTCATCCGGTGTTCGGGCCTCCACCAACTAGGTCACAAGCCGTCGCTCCATGAGATAATAGAGGTGCAGCAGTTAATACAGGGCACTGAAGTAAACTTCTACAACCTGTTCCCCACGTCTCCTCTACTTACTGACCAAATATAGGACAAGACAGATTCCTCCACTTCCAATATTAGAACTAGCTACCTCTGTGCCGAGCGCCACTGAACAACTGTGCTTTTGTGACTTCACTTGCAAAAGCTGTGCCTCACTATGGGAGTGACGTGTACCACTAGTTTCATCCATGTAAGTAGACATTCACATACAAAGTGTATTTATGACCTGGCAAACAATATTAATAGCCACCACAGAAATTCATCAGATGGTGCAGTGATCTATAATGAAGTACTATCTGAGAAACGTTGTAAAAGATATTTAGTCAGAACTTCATACGAATGGCAACTTGCTTTAATTCTCCAGAAAAGCAAACTTATGTGCTACACAAAACACAGGAAAATAACCTCTGACTGCTACATCAAATATACAACTGGAATCAGACAACAGAAAGAAATACATAGGTGTAAGATTTTGTAAAGATATAAAAAAATGCGGAAATAAGCTGACCTATTGGTAAGTTGTATACATGGAAAAAGTTTGGAGATATCAGATAGATTATATAAGATTTAGGAACCATGTTTTAAATTGTAAGACACTTCCACGTGCAGATGTGGACTCTGACCACAGTCAGTTGGTTATGAACTGTAGATTAAAACTGAAGAAACTGCAAAAAGGTGGGAATTTAAGGAGATGGGACCTGGATAAACTGACTAAACCAGAGGCTGTACAGAGTTTCAGGGAGAGCATAAGGAACAATTGATAGGAATGGGGGAAAGAGACACAGTGGAAGAAGAATGGGTAGCTTTGAGGGATGCAGTAGCAAAGGCAGCAGAGGATCAAGTAGGTAAATAAACGAGGGCTAGTAGAAATCCTTAGGTAACAGAGAAAATATTGAATGTAATTGACTAAAGGATAAAACATGAAAATGCGTAAATGAAGCAGGCAAAAAGGAATACAAACGTCTCAAAAATGAGATCGACAGGAAGTGCAAAATGGCAAAGCAGGGATGGCTAGAGGGCAAATGTAAGGATGTAGAGGCTTATCTCACTAGGGGTAAGATAGATACTGCCTACAGGAAAATTAAAGAGATCTTTGGAGAAAACAGAACCACTTGTATGAACATCAAGAGCTCATATGGAAACCCAGTTATAAGCTAAGAAGGGAAAACAGAAAGGTGGAAGGAGTATATAGAGGGTCTATACAAGGCTGATGTACTTGAGGACAATATTATGGAAATGGAAGAGGATGAAGATGAAAATTAAATGGGAGATATGAACTACGTGAAGAGTTTGAGAGAGCATTGAAAGACCTAAGTCGAAAGAAGGCCTCGGGAGTATACAACATTCCATTAGAACTACTAACAGCCTTGGGAGTGCCAGTCCTGACAGAACTCTACCATATGGTGAGCAAGATGTATGAGACAGCCGAAATACCCTCAGACTTCAAGAACAATATAATAATTCCAATCCCAAAGAAAGTTGGTGTTGACAGATGTGAAAACTATCGAACTATCAGTCACTATCACTGTAAGTCACGGCTGCAAAATTCTACCGCGAATTCCTTACTGACGAATGAAAAAACTGGTTGAAGCCGGCCTCGGGGAAGATCATTTTCGATTCCGAACAAATACTGGAACGCGTGAGGCAATACTGACCCTACGACTTATCTTAGAAGATAGATTAAGGCAACGCAAAAGCATTTGTAAACTTAGAGAACGCTTTTGACAATGTTGACTGGAACACTCTCTTTCAAATTCTAAATCTGGCAGGGGTAAAATACAGGGAGCGAAAGGCTATTTACAATTTGCACAGAAACTAGATGGCAGTTATAAGAGTCGAGGGGCATGAAAGGGAAGCAGTGGTTGGGAAGGGAGTGCGACAGGGATGTAGCGTCTCCTCGAATCTGTATATTGAGCAAGTAGTAAAGGAAACAAAAAAATTTGGAATAGGTACTAAAGTCCATGGGGAAGAAATAAAAACTTTGAGGTTCGCTGATGACATTGTAATTCTGTCAGAGACAGCAAAGGGCTTGGAAGAGCAGTTGAACTGAATGGACAGTGTCTTGAAGGGAGGATGTAAGATGAACATCAACAAAAACATAACGAGGATAATAGAACGTAGTCGAATTAAGTCGGGTGATGCGGGGGGAATTACATTAGGAAATGAGACACTTAAAGTAGTAGATGGGTTTTGCTATTTGGGGAGCAAAATAACTGCTGATCGTCGAATTAGAGAGGATATGAAATGTAGACTGGCAATGGCAAGGAAAGCGTTTCTAAAGAAGAGAAATTTGTTAACATCGAGTATAGATTTAAATATAAGGAAGTAGTTTCTGAAAGTATTTGTATAGAGTGAAACATGGGCGATAAGCAGTTTGGACAAGACGAGAATAGAAGCTCTCGAAATGTGGTGCTACAGAAGAATGCTCAAGATTAGATGAGTAGATCACATAACTAATGAGGAGGTAATGAATAGAATTCGGGAGAAGAGGAGTCTGTGACAGAACTTGACTAGAGGAAGAGATCGGTTGGTAGGAAATGTTCTGAGGCATCAAGGGACCACCAAATAAGTATTCGAGGGCAGCGTGGAGGGAAAAAATCGTAGGGGGAGAGCAAGAGATGAATACACTAAGCAGCTTCAGAAGGATGTAGGTTGCAGAAGGTACTGGGAGATGAAGAAGTTAGCATATGATAGAAGAGCATGGAGAGCTGCATCAAACCAGTCTCAGGACTGAAGACCAACATTGGTAAGGTGGGAAGAATTGGTTCCATTGATTCAGTTCTGGGAAAACGTAGTCGACTATAAACGAGACTGCTTGCACATTACTTTAGCGCCCCAGCTTCGATTACTTCTTAATGCATGATATGCATAGCAGACAAGACTAACAAGATGAAAAGAAACTTCATGCACAGCAAATAGGGATAAAACTAAGAGTGGTATCAACTTACTTCACCAAAAAATCAGGGGAATAAAAAATAAAGTAGATAAGCTGATAATATGTTTAGATGATATCAAAAATAAGAATGAGATTGATATATGTTGTCTGTCTGAGCACCATGTAACTGTGGGGATGGAAAATGTCAGTATAAATGGGTATAATTTAGCATCTTACGCTTGTAGATCTAGTATGGATAAAGGAGGAGTTGCCATTTTCATAAAACAAGGGTATAAATACAGAACTGTTGAAGGGAGCAAATTTTGTGATGATCAGCACATTGAGGTCTGTGCATGTGAACTTCAGCCTATTAATGTTGTGCTGATATTAGCAACAGTGTACAAGTCTCCACTAGGAGATTGGGAACTATTCATAAACAAGTTTGACTCCCTTTTATGCTGTCTGTCAGACAAAAAAAAGGAGTTATTAATCTGTAGTGATTTCAATGATAACTTTCTAAGCGATTATGATAGGAAAGTGAACTAGAAGTGTTGTTAACAACAAATAACTTAGAATCAGTGATCAATTTCCCTACACATAGAGCTCAGGACAGTAGTACTCTAGTAGATAATGTATTTGTACAGCAAAAGCATGTAGAACAAACACCTGCTTTCCTTGTGGTAAATGGATTATCTGACCATGATGCACAAGTGATTAAGTTACATAACCTAACAGGGGGTACACTTCAGAAACCATTAGGTAAAACTGTGAGGGTGCTCAACCCGGTATCTATAGATCACTTCAGAGAAAGTTTAGGAAACGTAAACTAGGAAGACGTATACAATGAGCCAAGTGCTAATGATAAATGCAGTATATTTCTTGATAAATTTGTATCCCTTTTTGAACATTGTTTTCCTAAGAAAATTACTAAATGTAACACCACAAACCTTTCAAAGAATCCTTGGAATACTACAGGTATTAAAGTGTCTTCAGAAAGATAAAGAAAACTTTATGAGACCGCAAGAACTAGTAAAGATCCAGAAGTAATTTTACACTATAAAAATTATTGTAACATACTGAGAAAAGTTGTAAGGAAATCAAGAAATATGTGTGTTATAGAAGAAATTAACAACTGCAGCAATAAAATCAAATCAATAAGGAATGTTGTTAGAAGGGAAACAGAAAAACTAACGACTGGGGTAGGTAATATTACTGTTAAAGAGAATGAGACCATCTTAACAAGCAGTACACATGAAGCCAATGTATTTAACAATCACTTCTTAAGTTTAGGAGAAAATATTGGTGAGAATAGTTCAAAATAAGTAGCCAGGCAGTACATGGAAGAGTCAGTTTTGAAATATTTTAGTCAGATTTTCATGTAACAATGTCAAATAAAAAAAATTATTAAACCTTCGAAAAATAAATGTTCTGTTGGAGTACATGACATCTCTAACAAGTTATTAAAACAATGTGGATCAATTAGAGCTGATGTTTTGAGTCACATATGTAATGCATCACTGACTCAGGGTATTTTTCCAGACAGATTAAAATGTACCATTATCAGGCCTCTGTACAAAAAGGGGGAAACCACAGATGTCAATAATTACCGTCCAGTATCCTTGCTTACAGCATTTTCAAAAATATTTGAGAAAGTAATGTACTCATGAGTGGTTAGCCATCTCAACAGTAATGGGATACTTAGTAAATCACAGTTCAAAAATGCTGTTCCTCTGAGACAGCAATATACAATTTCACTGTCCACGTAATAGAGTCTTTAAATAGTAAAATGTCACCAGTGGGAATATTCTGTGACTTATCAAAAGCATTTGACTGTGTGAACTATGACATTATATTAGTGAAATTACAATTCTATGGTATAAATGGAACAGCATATAAGTGGTTTAAATCTTATCTACAGAACAGGAAGCAAAACGTCTCTTTATATGCTTCAAGTGATTCAAAGGAGTTTGCCACCTCATCTAACTGGCGTGAAATTACATTAGGTCTTCCACAAGGTTCGATCATGGGTCCCCTCCTGTTCTTGATATATGTGAATGACCTCCCTTCTTATGTGAGACAAGATGCTGAACTGACACTGTTTGCTGATTACACCAGCATAATAATTAATGCTGTAAGACAAAGTCCAATAGAAAATGATACAAATAAGGTCTTTGGAAAAGTTATTAATTGGTTTTCTGTGAATGGGCTGGCTTTGAACTTTGAAAAAGCACAGTACTTCCAATTTTACGATGCAAAAATTATAATACCTTCAATAAACATAACACATTAAAAGAAGTCAGTAGCCAGTGTAGAGCATACTAAAATTTTGGGTGTACATATAAATAAGAATCTTAATTGGAAAAGTCATATTTTGGATCTCCTAAAGCGACTAGGTTCAGCAACTTTTACAATCAGAATAATTGCCAATTTTGAGGATGTATAAATTAGTAACCTAATATACTTTGCATACTTTCACTCTCTGACGTCAAACGGTATGATATTCTGGGGCAACTCAACACTTAGGCAAAAGATATTCACTGCTCAAAAGAAAGTAGTAACAATAATGTGTGCGGTTCATAGTCGCACATCTTGTAGGTATCTGTTTAAAAGGTTAGGAATTCTTACAACTGCTTCACAGTACATTTACTCAGTAATGAAATTTTTCTTAACAACATGGACCAGTTTAAAATCAACAACGACATTCATGATTACAATGTGAGAAAAAAGAAAGTCCTACACTATCCTTTACTTAACCTATCTTTGGCACAGAAAGGGGTAAAATATGCAGCTATAAAACTCTTTGATAAATTACCAAATGAAGATCTGACAGACAGCAGTAACAGTTTCCAAAAGGAATAGAGATCGTACCTGCTTGACAAGTCCTTCTATACCATAGATGTATTCATGAATATGAGTAAATAAATCTGGAGATATAATATACGCATTTTGTAACATTTAAGGGAATGGGATAGATAACAGAAATATTTTGGTATAACACTATAATGTAAACAAAAAAGAAAAAAAACTTGTTTCCTATGAGCATTACTTGTGCATTTGACACGTTCCCCATCATAACGGTTTTCCGCGCTATTGATCAATGGAACACCTAACTAACTAACTAACAAGTGATATTGCACATACACGAAGAAAGGTAACACGAATGGTCAAGGGTTTGTGTGACTCACAAGAGACGTCACAGAAATACTGAAAAACCTGAACAGACAAATGCTTGAAACACAGCCCGGTTAACCTGCAGAAGTCTACATAAGAACATTCAATGGCCAGGGGTTCGGTTGGGTTGTTTGGAGAAGGAGACCAGACAGCGAGGTCATCGGTCTCATCGGATTAGGAAGAACGGGGAAGGAAATCGGCAGTGTCCTTTGAAAGGAACCATAGCGGCATTTGCCGGGAGCGATTTAGGGAAATCACAGAAAACCTAAATCGGGATGGCCGGACGCGGGATTGAACCGTCATCCTTCCGAATGCGAGTCCAGTGTCTAACCACTGCGCCACCCCGCTCGGTCTACAACGGCCAGGATTAAGTGAAAAAGCTAGGACATTTTTCGCTACCTTGTGTAAGACAGGTTACACCAGTAGATATGTTGCTGCAATAGTAAACATTGTTTTTGTTTTGCATGTTGATATTCCAATTTCTGTTGGTTTCTTTATCGATTGACATCTTTAACTGTAGTTCATTGTTGCTATTTGATTTTACACATTTCGTTGTTTCGAGATAGTGGGTGGAGTTGTGGAAGCTAGAAAATGGAGTGCCAAGTGGAGAAGTCGGAACATTTTCGACATATTTTTCTGTTTGAGGGCAGTAGAGGGGTGGCAGCAGGAAAAGTAGCCAGAAACATTTACGCAGTGTGTGGTGATAATTCCAATGAAAAGTGCATGGCAAGAAAATGAATTTCTCGTTTTAAAGTTTTGACATTAGTGACTCTCCACGTTCAGGAAGATATTCGAGGCTTGATGAAGAACAGAGTAATCCAAAATTATATATGTCAGGTACTCGAGGACTGGCAAATGTGAACGTACCACCACCGTGCGACATTTTCAAGCATTGGGGAAGTTAAGGAATAGGGTGTATGGCTACCGCACTCTACAAGCCAAAAGCACAGAAATCGGTGGGTGGCTATATGTGCATCTCCGTTTGTTCGTCATCAACTGCCCTGTGAACAACACGCAACATTCCTATACTGGATTGACAAGTATTTTGAGAAATAGTGTCCTTATGCTAAAATAAGGAAAAGAAAGGAAAGATTGAGCCCCAAGAAGGTAGCATCTCCCTGTACAAATACCTGAGTGCGTCCACAAAAGATACACATCTGGTGGAACAGTGATCTCGTGATGTGCTAAGAATGCTTCCCCGAGGTGTAACATCACTGCATATATTGTCAACAACTGTCATCAAACATATACTATTGATGTCTAAATTCTGTGTTCTGTGTATCTGTTGTATTTATTAAAGTTATGGAGAAACGCTTCGAACTTACGCACCAGGCCAATACAACGCGCACAGAGGCATTTAAGCAGTCTTTCTTACCGCTCACCATAAGTCCAAGAACAACGCTCAGGGACTGCGTGAATTGATGCTATTTGACGATAACGACTGCCCACATTCTGCTACACTTACAGAAAACGTTACGCAGCTGGTTTGGCAAATCATTCCGAACCCACCTTATTTATCTGATGTAACGCCTTCAGATTTTCACCTTTTCCACTCTATCGACAACTTTCAAGCATCCTTTTTTCCAGATGAAAATGCGCTCTGAACATGGCTCTGTAAGTACGTCTCCTCGGATTCACGTGATTCCGCGGAATCTAGAAGGTACCCCTGCGTTGACAGACTGTTGTAAATAGTTAAGGAACATACACTACTGGCCATTAAAATTGATACACCAATAAGAAATGCAGATGATAAACGGGTATTCATTGGACAAATATATTATACTAGAACTGACATGTGATTACATTTACACGCAATCTGGGTGCATAGATCCTGAGAAATCAGTACCCAGAACAACCACCTCTGGCCGTAATAACGGCCTTGATACGCCTGGGCATTGAGTCAAACAGAGCTTGGATGGCGTGTACAGGTACAGCTGACCATGCAGCTTCAACGCTTCAAGAGTAGTGACTGGCGTACTGTGACGAGCCAGTTGCTCGGCCACCACTGACCAGACGTTTTTAATTGGTGAGAGATCTGGAGAATGTGCTGGCCAGCGCAGCAGTTGAACATTTTCTGTATCCAGAAAGGCCCGTACAGGACCTGCAACATGCGGTCGTGCCATATCCTGCTGAAATGTAGGGTTTCGCAGGGATCGAATGAAGGGCAGAGCCACCCCGGTCGTAATATATCTGAAATGTAACGTCCACGGTTCAAAGTGCTGTCAATGCGGACAAGAGGTGACCGAGACGTGTAACCAATGGCACGTCCGGTGATACGCGAGTATGACGATGACGAATATATGCTTCCAATGTGCGTTCACCGCGATGTCGCCAAACACGAATGCGACAGTCATGATGCTGTAAACAGAACCTGGATTCATGCGAAAAAAGGACTTTTTGCCATTCGTGCACCCATGGTCGTCGTTGAGTACACCATTGCAGGCGCTCCTGTCTGTGATGCAGCGTCGAGGGTAACCGCCGCCATGGTCATGTAGCTGATAGTCCATGCTGCTGCAAACGTCCTCGAACTGTTCGTGTAGATGGTTGTTGTCTTGCAAACGTTCCCATCTGTTGACTCAGGGATCGAGTCGTGGCTGCACGATCCGTTACAGCCACGCGGATAAGATGCCTGTCATCTCGACTGCTAGTGATACGAGGCCGTTGGGATCTAGCACGGCGTTACGTATTACACTCCTGAAACCACCGATTCCATAATCTTCTAACAGTCATTGGATCTTGACTAACGCGAGTAGCAATGTCGCCATACGATAAACCGCAATCGTGATAGGCTACAATCCGACCTTTATCAAAGTCGGATACGTGATGGTACGCATTTCTCCTCCTTACTCGACGCATCACAACAATGTTTCTCCAGGCAACGCTGGTCAGCTGCTGTTTGTGTATGAGAAGTCGGTTGGAAACTTTCCTCATGTCAGCACGCTGTAGGTTTCGCCACCGGCGCCAACTTTGTGTGAATGCTCTGAGAAGCTAATTATTTGCATATCACAGGATCTTCTTCCTGTCGGTTAAATTTCGCGCCTGTAGCACGTCATTTTCGTGGTGTGGCAATTTTAACGACCAATAGTGCTTATTATTGATGACCAAATTCTGTGTTCTGTGTATCTGTTGTATTTATTAAACTTATGGAAAACGCTTCGAATTTAGCACCAACCCAATACAACGCGCACAGACGCCTTTGAGCAGTCTTTCTCACCGCTCACCGTAAGTGATTATAACGGTAAGAAACAGTAACATTCACAATGCTTTTCAGAAAAGGCCCCCTATGTGTCTAGACAGAATGAAAGTGCTCACGCATCGAGAGAGGTGTTCGGAGCACAAGCAGATTGCGACGATGGAGCTGAGGTTGAATATGTTAAAGAGCAGGTTGGTTGCAGATGAGTAGGGCTTCATGTAGAACAGGATGTAAATGTCCAGAAGCATTTCGAGCAGCACGAAGGCGAGGTAGACCGCGATCCTGGGGCCGAAGCAGGACTGCAGGGCGTCGACGGCCGCCTGCAGTCGCGAGTGCTGCAGCCTCAGCTCCTCTGTGCACAGGAGGCCAGAGGATGTGACGCAGCGCCGCAGCAGGCGGAACCGGCGGGCCACGGCCAGGGTGAGCAGCATGTACGTCAAGAGTGAGACCTGACGTGGCACGAGCGCCGTCCCGTCGGCCACCGTGGCCACCTTTGACGCCAGGTCCAGCCCCAAAGGATTCCCCGTCACGTCCGCGGAGGCTAGGAACAGAGCGCACAGTGCCGCTATTGCTGTGAACCCTCTCGCGAAGTATCGGTCAGCCTGGCGCAACTCCGACATTTGGCACTTGCGATTCAGAGTGACGTCAAAATGTTCGACGGCCTCCACGAACTTTGGCAAGTGCCTGTCGCAAGCTGCTCCGGCAAGCAAGAAACAGACAGATCTAACTGTTTGTGCCCTTATTCTGAATCGATCGAATTCCAGCATCTCCCCGCACACGTTGGACAATAGTAGCAGCGTACCGTACACGAGGATAGTGGACGCGAACTCCCAGCTGTGCCAGCTGTACCTCAGACCGTCTCCCTCCTTCCGAAATGGGAACGCGCACAGTAGCTTGCCGATGGTGAAGTAAGGCGACAAACAGCTGACGAACGTCTCATGCTGAGCAGGGTGAACTCCCGTCCACACACTACACGTCGTTCCTGCGAGAGCCAATCGAACGTCCACTTTCGCAATGACCGAGCCTGGTACGTTGTGGAAATATACCGTCCTGCAGCGAGAGCTCATTGTGAACTGTGGGTCGCTGCGCAGATTAATGTTATCGACGTCTTGACCGTAATAAAAGTGCCGCGATCAATACCAATTACTGCGCTCCAAGACCGAAATGATATTCCCTCCAGAGAAATTATCTTTAATTGAGCAAACAGCTCCTGTCAAATTTACAAAATAAAAGCTGTTAACAAGAGAAATGCCGATGGGACATTTTAGTCCTATAACGTGCTCTACACTTCCCCTTCATCCTCTCCGCTAATTGTGTTTCTGTGTGGATGACCGTCCATTACTTTTAATGATTTTAGCCTAATTCAAATGGTTCAAATGGCTCTGAGAACTATGGGACTTAACTTCTGAGGTCATCAGTCCCCTAGAACTTAGAACTACTTAAACCTAACTAACCTAAGGACATCACACACATCGATGTCCGAGGCAGACTGTAGCGCCTAGAACCGCTCGGCCACTCCGGCCGGCTAGCCTAATTCAGTTTGAAACAAAAGTCAACACTGTCTATTGAACAGTTTTTAGAAAAAAATAACGACTACCTAATACCGCTGACGTGACATTCCTGTCTCATTATATAACCTAACCGCTGCCGATTGCCACACATTGTTGGTAGCCTTTACTGTGGCATCCGTTACTACAGTGCACATACGAAACTGTCTTTGGCAGCCACGTACATCTTGAAAGGCGTCGTAATTCAGCTGGCAAACGCTAAGGCTTCTGGAAGGCCTGGACAGCAGAATACTCGCCGAGAGAATTCTGGTCTTTGGCTATCACCATAAAGTGTGTAACCAGTGGTTTTCTCTCGATTGCTTGGCTTTACTGATAAGACTACTCTCACACATGAAAAGCATGTACAGCTCTGGTTCACATATTTGTGTCGATGAGCTGTTGTTCTCGTCCATGTCCCAACGTCGGTTTCAGACTTCATTGCTTCAAAGCTGGCCGTTGTGGCCGAGCTGTTCTAGGCACTTCCGTGCGGAATCGCGCTGCTGCTACAGTCGCAGTTTCGAAACCTGCCTTGGGCATGGATGTGTGTGCTGTCCTTAGGTTATTTAGCTTTAAATAGTTCTAAGTCTAGGTGACTGATGACCTCAGATGTTAAGTCCCATAGTGCTTAGAGCCATATGAACCATTTGAACCATTGCTTAAAAACCTTACAACTGTGGGCAGAAAAACTGACGACTGTCGATAAAAATTCCAAATAAATGCCAATTGCTTAGACATGTGTTAGTGACTTTCTAACCAAGAAACTTGTAGGTCTATATCTAAATAAGGAACAGGATGTTACGTGTGACAATTCATTCACCTCACTTTCATTACTACAATGGCCGACAACAACCGAGATAAGCTTGCTTGCTACACAAACAAAATTAGAAGCCTAAGTGTGTTAGTCATCATCATCATCATTTAAGACTGATTATACCTTTCAGCGTTCAGTCTGTAGCACAGCCCCCTTATAAAATTCCTCCATGATCCCCTATTCCCTGCTAACATTGGTGCCTCTTTTGATGTTAAGCCTATTACTTCAAAATCATTCTTAACCGAATCCAGGTACCTTCACCTTGGTCTGCTCCGGCTCCTCCTACCCTCTACTGCTAAATCCATGAGTCTCTTGGGTAACCTTGCTTCTCCCATGCGTGTAACATGACCCCACCATCTAAGCCTGTTCGCCCTGACTGCTACATCTATAGAGTTCATTCCCAGTTTTTCTTTGATTTCCTCATTGTGGACATCCTCCTGCCATTGCTCCCATCTACTAGTACCTGCAATCATCCTAGCTACTTTCATGTCTGTAACCTCAACCTTATTGAAAAGGTACCCTGAATCCACCCAGCTTTCGCTCCCACACAACAAAGTTTGAACGGTGCACAGATAACTTAGTCTTGGTACTGACTTCCTACTTGCGGAAGAGAGTAGATCTTAGCTGAGCACTCACTGCATTAGCTTTGCTACACCTCACTTCCAGTTCTTTCACTATGTTGCCATCCTGTGAGAATATGCATCCTAAGTACTTGAAACAGTCCACCTGTTCTAACTTTGTTCCTCCTATTTGGCACTCAATCCGTTTATATCTCTTTCCCACTGTCATTACTTTCGTTTTGAAGATGCTAATCTTCATACCATAGTCCTTACATTTCTGATCTAGCCCTGAAATATTACTTTGGAAACTTTCAATTTAATCTGCCTTCACAACTAAGTCATCCGCATATGCAAGACTGATTATTTTGTGTTCACACATCTTAATCTCACCCAGCCAGTCTATTGTTTTCAACATATGATCCATATATAATATGAACAACAGTGGAGACAGGTTGCAGCCTTGCCTTACACCTGAACTACTCTGAAACATGAACTCAATTTACTGTCAACTCTAACTGCTGCCTGACTATCCATGGAAAGACCTTTAATTGCTTCCAAAAGTTTGCCTCCTATTTCATAATCTAGTAGAACAGACAATAACTTCCTCCTAGGAACCCAGTCATATGCCTTTTCGAGATCTATAAAGCATAGATACAATTCCCTGTTCCATTCATTTCTCCATTATTTGCCGTAAGCTAAAGATCTGGTCCTGACAACCTCTAAGAGGCCTAAACCCACACCGATTTTCATCCAATTGATCCTCAACTAATACTCGCACTTTCCGTTCAACAATACCTGAGAAGATTTTACCCAAAACGCTGATTAAACAGACACCTCTGTAGTTGTTACAAACTTTTCTGTTTCCATGTTTAAAGATTGGTGTGATTGCTGCTTTTGTCCAGTCTGATGGAACCTGTCCCGACTCCCACGCCATTTCAATTATCCTGTGTAGCTATTTAAGACCTCACATACCACTGTATTTGATGGATTCCGACTTAATTTCATCGACCCCAGCTGCTTTATTGCACTGCAATCTACGAGGTGCATTCAAGTTCTAAGGCCTCCGATTTTTTTATAATTAACTACTCACCCGAAATCGATGAAACTGGCGTTACTTCTCGACGTAATCGCCCTGCAGACGTACACATTTTCCACAACGCTGTCGCCATGATACCATGGCAGCGGCGAAGGCTTCTTTAGGAGTCTGTTTTGACCACTGGAAAATCGCTGAGCCAATAGCAGCACGGCTGGTGAATGTGCGTCCACGGAGAGTGTCTTTCATAGTTGGAAAAAGCCAAAAGTAACTAGGAGCCAGGCCAGGTGAGTAGGGAGCATGAGGAATAACTTCACAGTTGTTATTACGAAGAAACTGTTGCGTAACGTTAGCTCGATGTGCGTGTGCGTTGTCTTGGTGAAACAGCACACGAGCAGCCCTTCCCAGACGTTTTTGTTGCAGTGCAGGAAGTAATTTGTTCTTCAAAACATTTTCATAGGATGCACCTGTTACCGTTATGCTCTTTGGAACTCAATGACTAAGGATTACGCCCTCGCTGTCCCAGAACATGGACACCATCATTTTTTCAGCACTGGCGGTTACCCGAAATTTTTTTGGTGGCAGTGAATTTGTGTGCTTCCATTGCGCTGACTGGCGCTTTGTTTCTGGATTGAAAAAATGCATCCACGTCTCATCCATTGTCACAACCGACGAAAAGAAAGTCCCATTCATGCTGTCGTTGGGCGTCAACGTTGCTTGGCAACATGCCACACGGGCAGCCGTGTGGTCGTCCTTCAGCATTCGTGGCACCCACCTGGATGACACTTTTCGCATTTTCAGGTCGTCATGCAGGATTGTGTGCACAGAACCCACAGAAATGCCAACTCTGGAGGCGATCTGTTCAACAGTCATTCGGCGATCCCCCAAAACAATTCTCTCCACTTTCTCGATCATGTCGTCAGACCAGCTTGTGCAAGCCCGAGGTTGTTTCGCTTTGTCGTCACACGATGTTCTGCTTTGATTAAACTGTCACACCCACGAACGCACTTTCGACACATCCATAACTCCATCACCACATGTCTCCTTCAACTGTCGATGAATTTCAATTGGTTTCACACCACGCAAATTCAGAAAACGAATGATTGCACGCTATTCAAGTAAGGAAAACGTCGCCATATTAAGTATTTAAAACAGTTCTCATTGTCGCCGCTGGCGGTAAAATTCCATCTGCCGTACGGTGCTGCCATCTCTGGGACGTATTGACAGTGAACGCGGCCTCATTTTAAAACAATGCACATGTTTCTATCTCTTTCCAGTCCGGAGAAAAAAAATCGGAGGCCTTAGAACTTGAATGCACCTGGTATTGATCATTTTCACCTCTTCCTCAAATGTGATCCTATTTTCATCATCATTCCTATCCCATTGTACCCCGAAATCTGCAATATTACTGATCGTATTTTCACCTACATTCTGCAACTCTTCAAAATATTCCCTCCATCTGCCCAAGGCATCCACAGGATTCACCAGCAGTTTTCCAGACCTGTTCAAAATACTTGTCATTTCCTTCTTACTTCCCTTTCGAAGACTGCTAATTACGCTCCTGTATGGTTTTCAGGCAGCTTGACCCATAGTCTCCAACCTGTTTCCAAAGTCTTCCCAAGATTTCTTCTTGGATGCTACAATTTTCTGTTTGGCTTTGTTTCTTTCTTCAACATTACTTTCTCTGTCTACCTGAGTTCTAGTATGTAGCCATTTTTGATACACCTTCTTTTTCCTTTTACAGGCTGCCTTGACTGTGTCATTCCACCATGCTGTTTGCTTCATCCTACTTTTACACACTACTGTTCCAAGACATTCTTTAGCCACTTCTGGTACTGTGTCCCTGTACCTTGTCCATTCCTTTTCCGATGACTGTAACTGACTACATTCAACTAACTGGTACCTTTCTGAGATAATTGTTATGTACTTGTGCCTGATTTCCTTATCCTGAAATTTCTCCACTCTTAGCCTCCTACATATGGACATGACCTCCTGCACTTTCGGCCTGACAATACCAATTTCGCTGCAGATTAAATAATGATCAATGTCATCAAAGAATCCCCTGAATACACGTGTGTCCCTCACACCCTTCCTGAATTCCTCATCTGTTATTATATAGTCAATGACAGATCTGGTTCCCCTGCCTTCCCGAGTATACCGGTGAATGTTCTTATGTTTAAAAAAGGAGTTTGTGATTACTAAGCTCATACTGGCACAGAAATCCAAGAGTTGTTTCCCGTTCCTGTTGGCCTCCATATCCTCTCCAAATTTACCCATAACCTTTTCATACCCTTCTGTTCGATTTCCAATCCTGGCATTAAAATCACCCATGGCAGAACACTGTCCTTGTCCTTTACTCTAACAACTACATCAATGAGTGCATCATAAAAACTATCCATCTTATCTTGATCTGCCCCTTCACAATGCGAATATACTGCCACAATCCTAATTTTCTTGCTAGACACTGTCAAATCTATCCATATCAGTCGTTCGTTTACATACCTTATTGCAACTACGCTGGGTTCCATTTCTTTCCTGATGTAAAGCCCTACTCCCCACTGTGCTATTCCTGCTTTGACTCCTGACAGATAGACCTTGTATTCTCCAACTTCCTCTTCTTTCTCACCCCTTACCCGAATGTCACTAACAGCTAAAACATCCAGCCCCATCTTACTTGCAGCCTCTGCCAACTCTACCTTCTTCCCAGAGTAGCCCCCATTGATATTAATAGCTCCCCATCTCATTACCATTTGTTTGCCGAGTCGTATCTTAGGAGTCCCTGGTTTGTCAGTTAGAGGTGGGACTCCGTCACCTCCAAAGGTCTGAGGCATTTTGCTCTGATTGTTGCCAGCATCACATTTAAAGTACCAGGGAAACAGGTTGCTAGCCTTACTTGCCCCGAGTCCCATTGCGTTTTACCACTAACGGTTGAGGGACTGACCGGTGGATTTGGTAGTCTTTGTCGTTTGAGCACAAAGGTGACCACAACTCAGAATATGTCCGAGATGCCCAGCCTTACTCCAAAGTAACTGGTATCCCGACTGTCGGGACCATTACTTGGCCACTCATACGTTGCCCGTGGTTCATGAACTAGGACATGACTACAGGAATCCACACATTGAACCACAAAGTGTGTTAGTGGATGAAGAAACTTTTCGAGGCCTATACATGACAGTAGCGCAGAAGCGCATTTTTACTTTCAGAAAAGAGGCATTGCGTCGAGCATTCTCAGCCACTGCAACGGCAACTTCCTCAACAATTTGTGGCGCAACTGGCCGTCGACCTCGCCCAGGAGCAATTCTCAAAAAAATGTTTCAAAAGACTCTGAGCACTATGGGACTTAACGTCTGAGGTCATCAGTCCCCTAGAACTTAGAACTACTTAAACCTAACTAACCTAACGACAACACACACATCCATGCCCGAGGCAGGATTCGAACCTGCGACTGTAGCAGTCGCGCGGTTCCAGACTGTAGCCCCTACAACCGCTGGGCCACTCCAGCCGGCAGCAGTTCTCAAATCGCCAGTTAGTTCTGTATGTTTTCTCTGTGTAAACGATAAATTTTGCCGTGCACTAGTTGGCGAGCGTCCCCTACATATACGGGGCCCGGCGCTCTGGAGAAGGAAGCAGTACGGAGCGAACCTGCACGAGGCATCGCAGGGGATCAGTTGGCGTGTGGTGTACTGCTATGCCGCACTGGTTCTGTAGCACGGCCGGTGGCTGTTGGCAAGTAGATCTGGTGTGTTGCTGCAGTGATTTGTAAACATTGGCTCTGTTCAAGACGTTCCACCATTGTGATGTAATGAGACCCCCAGATGATGAGCTGTCTGTTGGTGGATTATTTTCAAACCACGATTGCTCTGTGTCAATACTGTTTGTTCGAGTGGTGTTCTAAATCGCTTGAGTGTTGAGTTTGCGAGTGGAATTAACTGACTTGTGCCCTGCTTGATTTTGTTATGTTCTAGATTTGCTCTCAATTGTGTCCGGTATTGGGCAAATTTTTGACTGATCTGAGTGAATTGCTACTTTCGCGATTTGTCAGTGAATTCCTCAACTGCACTCTAAAGGTTAGCTTTCAACTCAAGCTGGATTTTGCTGTGCCAGTTTTTGACTGTAGGCTGTTGTAGCTGGTTGTACATCTTTCTCCGTCAAAGGAAAAGGACACTATTATTAGTAGTTAAAATCGTGTGCAGGTTTTCGTTATTTACAAGGTGAAAGTCCTGATTGGCTCTACAGATTACCTGTTATGAATGTTAATTTGATTCAAGCTGTCTTAACATCGAATACAGCTGCAGTTTATTACACAATACCGAATTTAAGAAACTTTGAACCGAATATTGTCCCTATTTGTTATCTACCTCGATGACCCTGTATTTTACCGTTGTGATGATTTAAGTGAACTTTATATTAATGTTTGTTTTGTGTGTGTGTTACAGAATCAGTTGTCAGTGTACAGCCAGTTTGGCTGTTGTTTCCGGTCTGATCTCGCCCACGAAGTTCGGATATTCGGCCGATGTGGAACACCAGTGTGCAAATTTATGTTTACTCCTTTCAGGCTGCTGCATTATGTAATGATCATTTGATATATGTTGTTATGCTTTTCTCTGTAACCAGCAGATTTTTTGGGTATTAATTACGCTGCTGAATTGTGACAGACTTTTGTTGTTAAAGCAGTTAACATTTGAGTCGTTTGAAACCTAGGTTGCTATAAACTGCGTTACCGTGTTGTCTTTCTAATGATCTGTCTTTTGCCTGGGTCAAAATTATTTCTTTCAACTTACATCACTAGTTAAGTTTTTTAATTTTTATTATGAAGTTAATCCTGTGTAACAATAATACTATTTTTATCGGTGTTCTGGGCCGTAGGGCTGTTTATCTTGCACACCTTCAAGAATTGTTTGCTTAAATGGGTGGTAACTTTTTATAAAATATCGTTTTCATTAACTCGGTAACAAGCAGTACACCACCAGCTGCTCATGGTAGTATTATTCTGTAACTGTTGTTATCAGTGTCTGTATCTCGATTTTGTGAATTTTTTTACTGTATCCTCAAATTGTGGCTCAGCATTGCACGCCAGCATCTGTATGCCCTGCGTCCTACTACCTTCCAGCTTCTTGTCTCTATTGGTGCACTTTTCATGAACGGATGTACAATTTGTTTCTTCTGCTGCACTATTTGTTATAGTATTTTATAAATACAGAAGTCTATATTAAATGTAACTTACAACATATTTAGAATATAAAATGTGATGTAAAATATGCAGAATGGCTGATTAGATTTAAGAGAAAGGCCGATGATCTTAATCCTGTCGGGTTAAATGAACTGTAATATAATGGATCGTCGATGGACCAAAGAATTTAACGTGTGAATTGTGAGCAAGAAAATAGGGCCTTGAAAACAACTTGCTGAAAGTTAAATGGACGGTGTTGTTTAGTATGGCGGGCCGTGGTACTGGTAGTTAGTGGGAGGTCTCATGGCTGGTGACTTAGTTTTTGTGGCACTCCTGCTACATGGGTGTGCAGCTCGTGAAGACATGAGTTGTTAAGTTGGTCACAACCAAAGTTTTCCAGCTGGATTAAGGACTGAAAGTGATGTGGGTCAGGTGACGCTGCATGAACACAGGTCAGCAAGTACCAGACCTACTCTGGAAGCATAAATATTATGGCACCAGTAGATCACCTGTACGGACTCGAGGAAAAACACCTATGCTTGGAATCCTGGAAGTCTTGACTCCTTCGCATCTGAGCGGAGTTGGGTGTTAATCTTTTACTGCTACTTATTATTATAATTTGACGTCTGTGTTATTGTTGAATTAGGCTGGTCATGTTCATTACTCCTCACAGTGATTATGTGGATGGTCACCAGTCAGTGTCGCTGATTTTAATCTGTTTGTTCCGCATAATATTCATTGCGAGTGTATGAATACTCTGTGTTGTAAATTGAGTTGATATAATTAGGACAGTAATAAAGTCTGTGTCGAACGTAACGCATTGCTAAGAAGGTGTGGCCTGGTATTTGTATTTGCAGATGGTTGTAGTTCACAACATTAATGTTCATGTGACATTAAAGAGCGTGAAGCTCGTGACATGTATGTATGGCCACTTCCAAGTTATTTCCCACATCTTAGATATTGTTGTTTGTAGCCTTATTTTGGGAGACTGCTGTTTTATTTCTAATGCATGTTTGCAGGGTAGTTCTGGCACCGGACGACGCGTTTCTGTTTCCTGGGCTTAGAGCACAGACAGGTTTCCTTCCTGCTATGGCGACACTTCCATTGTCGACTGACGTCTAGGTTGGCCTGCAGCCAGGTGCCCCTATCAGCTGCATCGTGTTAGCTGAAGTTAACTAAATCTGAAAATTTTTGTACGGACCACTGCAGAGTGTCACACAACTAATTCCGGAACCCTTCATCTATTCAAATAATTGAGAGTTGAGCAATCACACAAGCCTTAAGATGTGTTCTGCCGGTCTGAAGTTCGTTGGACTATATGTGCCCTTTAACAGTTTGTTTAAATCTTGCCGGCCCTATTTTGCTAGTTCTGGAGCATGTTAAGTTTTAAAGGCTTTATTTATGTGTATGAACTGTTGAGTTTTTTTCATGTGCGGTCGTTAGCTAACTCTATTCACTGTCAAACTTGCGTGATTGCTGCAAGTTTACTGCGATAACTGGTTGCTACAATTTGTCATCCTTCTTGCATCTTGAGGGGCTAACGCTATTCACTGTCGAACTTACGTCATTGCTGCCAGTTTACTATGATAACTGGTTGCTACAATTTCTCATCCTTCTTGCATTTGGAGGGATTATATGTTTATTTAGGGGCCATTATTTATGTTTCTCCTAGTGTGTACCAACTGGTGGTAGTATTTAAATTATATGCTTTCCCAGCTTTCCTCGTATCTTCGGGGACTGTGTATTTTGTTGCTTAAGGAATTTTATTCAAGTTTGTAAACTGTTGATGGCTTCCCAAAAGTCACAATAAGTGGCGTGACTGTGTTTTGGATGGGCGTTGTCTATTAGTTTAAAGTTTTATCCATGCTCAGGAATGTTAGTTCTTCTAGTGGGACTCATTTGTAATTCATTTTTCTGGTAAAACTGAGTTTGCTAAACCGACTTGGAGCTACACATAATTCATGGGACTTCTTACTTGTATTTGGAAACCTATGTATATGCCTCGCTTTAAGCTTGTTTTTAATGGTATAAATTGTTTAAGGTTTTTTTTAATAAATTGATCCTGTTCAAGTACTTTAAATTATTGTGAGCGCTGTTATTCATTTTTTGCAAGGTTTTAAATTGTAATCATTAAGCAATAAAGCGTATTCCATGAAAAGAAAAAGACGAAATATGTGGGTCTACCTTCCATGTGTTTTTCCTTGAAATTATTCCAACTCTGGTTTTGAGGTATCACAAACTGAAAAAAGTATTTAACAGGAAATGATTTGGCACAATGAAGCGTGTCTTCGTAGCCTTCTTGATGCTAATGAATCTGCTATGTTTTTAAAACCATTAATTGCATACATTTCGTGTTCTCTGACTTCAGCTGGCTGATTGTAATGTGTCAGATGTCTTGGATTACTCCGTATGCCAGAAAGATGGAGTAATATCAATCGAATGAATATAACCCAGTTAAAAGATATGTTCAAGCGGCTACTCAAGGTTTTAGAAACATACGGTTTCAACATTGTTCTTCCTTATTGTCCACAATAGGTGACAATCTACATTTACTAAACGATAGTTTCATTACTAAAAATAAGTGTTATAGTTAAAAACGGGCGCACAGAGATATTTTAGTCTGCTTTTTTTGTTTTACTCTAGTTAACACAGGTCACAGAAAAGTCCTTAGGTAATCAAAACTGTCAGAAAAAATAATGAAAAATGATTGTATCTGTAGCGACAGGAATTTCTAAGCACGTCTGCCATAAAGAGCCAAAACTAATTTGGTAGTAAGGTACTTACACTTAATACACATCTTTCAAAGTGAAGAGATTGAACTCCGTTTACAATGGAATGCCAAACTAATAGTTACTAGTCACACTTCCTCACATCCCAGTGTTTTTATATTCTTAGACTTTTTGTCACGAAATGACTTGTGAAGATTGAAATACGAAAATAATAAGGTTTTTGTCACATGAAGACTTGTCTTTGTGTATTTCTCATATACAAACTGTTCTTAAAATTTTTATGCCTTATGTAGATGATTCTTCATAGTGAGCGACTGATGGATTTTTCCCATATGTCAAATGTCCAGTTTACATACTTGGTAAGCTTGCTGTAAGTGAATTGAATCAATAAAATTTACAACTATTGATTTGGCATTATTGAGATGAAGTATGTAACAGCGGAAAAAATGCTTCTCTCAGAACACAAAAACTGCAAAGGTGTTCCTGTTTAGACGGATGTGGTGGTCGAGCGGTTCTAGGCGCTTCACTCCGGAATCGCGCGACTGCTACGGTCTCAGGTACGAATCCTGCCTCCAACATGTATGTTTGTGATGCCCTTAGGTTAGTTAGGTTTAAGTAACTCTAAGTTCTAGGGGACTGATGACCTCAGATGTTAAGTCCCATAGTGCTCAAAGCCATTTGAACCATTTGTTCCTCTTTTTTTCCTCAGCATCTTTAAAAAGTTACCGAAAAGTGATATGCAAACATGCTCGCGCTCTTTTTAACATTCAACTCACCTTTAACTCAAAACAGGCTTTCGTAAGTGTAACTCACTCAAACCCATTAGTCCATGGCTGCGTGTTGCTCATACTAATTAACTCCCACCTGCCCATTCTCACTCACTCATTCAGCCTGACTCATTGTCAGTATCTCGTTTTGCCTGTCTGTCACTCCTGTTTCACAGCCACTCTCCTTCGTTGTACCACTACTAAAGTCTCATCTCACTGAAAGTGTCTCCCTCTTGCTCTCTCTTACTTCTAATAACAAATTAATTCCTTCCAATGGCTGTCACTTCTCAATTTCACTATATCTCTCTTCCTCATTGTCATTGTCATAGACTCTGTCTCTCAGTAACACTGGCTGTCACCCACTTGCACTATCTCCTTCTCTTTATTCCTCTGTCATTGCCACTGTCTCCTTTACTTTTCACTCGCACTTTTCTGTCACTATCAACTATGTTCCACTGCAATTGTTTCACTCTCTTTCTCTCAACTGCCATTGTTGCATTCGCTCGTTGCATACTACAACCACTGTCTACTCTTTACCAGTATTTATTACTTTTCCGTATCTTTCTCACTGTCGCCGTCACTGACTCCTCGCCAGACGCAAAACAGAAAGAAAAAACGCGAATATGTTTTGCGTGTAAAAATTATTGCGAAAATTTTTTAATAACGCAGAAAAGTAGAATGAGGCAGCTTGTATCACACGTAACGCTGTCTTGTAAATAAACAGGAACTTATTCGCATTTTTTGTGCTCCGAAAGGAGAACATTTTCGTTTGTTCCCTACTTTCAGGGCTGCACCCGGGCATACCACTCACATGAAAAGAAACGTATTGGGCCGTAAAATTTTGATACTTTACTGATGCGAAGTCGAAATAACACAAAATTGGTTTTGCACCTCAGACCAGATTTTACGTCCAAACAATTGTGCATGAGCTTTAGTGCTACAATGTGGTTCTGAGAACACTTACGACGGTAATGCAGACACTTTACAGCATGTCTTCATGCTACGTCACTTTATTAACTACGTTTTAGCTTCACACCTGATTTTACGAGTGCATTATAGGCGACTACAAGTAGGGTAGCTTTGAACCTCCTTTTCGTGAAAATAGCTAAATATTTGAAGAAAATTTTCAGTGTCATTCGAGGTCTCGATTTTATGAATATATTGTCAAAATTCGCCGCCATTTGTTTTGCTTAGACTTCCTGGATAGTATCTGGGGATCCGTTTAAGTACTCAGAGAATAAGTTTTTGGGGTGTTTCTTGATAATGGTCAAAGATTTTTGACAAAGGGAAAATGAGACTTCTAAATAATGCCTAGAGAATATACAGCTAAAATTCGAGCAGTTTGCTGCAGTTTTTTGTTACTCAGATTTCTCCAGAAGCCAGATTTTATGAGCTTATCTTACGTGTAGAAGCAGGGTAACTTAAAAACCTCGCCGTCCGCTGTGACCGATCGATTCTAGGCACTTCAGTCCTGACTGCTATGGTCCTTCCTCGGGAATGGGTGTGTGTGATATCCTTAGGTTAGTTAGGTTTCAGCAGTTCTAAGTTCTACAGGACTGATGACCTCAGATGGTCCCATAGTGATCAGAGCCATTTGAACCATTTTTAGAAAGCTCTGTGTCTCGAAAACGCATAAAGGTACGACGAAAATTTTCTAGTTAGTTTCAAATCGGGATCTTAGAAATATAGCAAAAATATTTCAGTCATTTGTTCTGCATAGCTGTCTTGGAATCTGTGACTCAGTTTTGATACGCAAAAACCATGTCTTTGGGGTGTTTCTTGATAATAACGGATAGTTGGGGAACTTGGAACCTCTGTATCCTGGAAACAGATAAAGGTTCCAAGAAAATTTTCAGTTAAGTTCCAGGTCAGGATCTTAGAAGTATATCATAAATATTTCAGCCATTTTCTGTGCATAGCCATCTTGAAACTCGGTTTTTGTAAGACAAAATAATTAAAAAAACAATTTTTTCAGGTTTTCTAAGAAACCGCCCATGAGCTAAAGAAGCCTCCATAGCTTTTAAAAATCAAGATTCTGCTCTAGCGTAGAATTTCGGCCTGGACCTCGTGCTGATCAGGTTTCATTGTGCGGAAGACTATCAGAATGCGACTCCCAGGCACCCAGGCTAAACGGTGCTTGGGCTGCAGCGTTGTACCTGCCACGAGCGGAGACTATCTCGTTTCCCTTGCTTTCTCCTCTGAAAGGCGAGCCGAAACTCCCAGTGCCATGGGAGGAGGGGGCGAGCGTAAACAGGACACTAAGTCACTGTCCTGGGCCTACCCTGCCTCATCATGGGTCCAACTCGATCACAGATAGTACCACCTGAAATGAGCAGGAATTAGTTAAAAAGTAGACAGGTTAATCCTGGTAATGACTGAAGTTACAATTTACATCGGTTAATTATTTTATGAATTAACAAGCTTAGAAATAAGATTGTGAAAATTTTAAATCAGTTATGAATGAAACATGAGATGTGACTCCCCAGCGATAGTAGACCAGATAGTACAGGGTTGACACTGTACAATCCATTGCACTTTAGTTCTATTGTGATTTATAATTTTTTTTATAAAACTTTCAATTTTCAATATTAAAGTTCAGGATCTCAGAAGTATATCACAAAAATTTCAGCTAACTTCTGTGCGTAACCGTCTTCAGACCTGTGACTCGGTTTTGGTAAGACAAAATCATAGAAAAAGCTTTTTTCATGATTTATAAGAAACCGCAATTGAACTAAACAACCCCCCACAACTTTTAAAAATCAAGTTTCTGCTCTCCCGTAGAATGCCAGCCTGGACCTCATACTGCGCATGATACATTGTGTAAAAGACTGACAAATCTTTGGGGGTATAGATTTGCACTTAATAGTGATACTCAGTCATATATGAAAGCCTGTATTAGTCAAATGCAACATAACTACTCAGTTAATAGAAGTACTCTTATCTTCGATATCCGTCAGGTGAGCTTGTATATTCCAATTATCCGGATGTTCTTGTATACTGCACATGAATGAAAGCCACTTTCAACTTTTAACTCTCACTTCTAGCATAAAACATCACACCATTTTTTTCTTAATAACTTTCAGTCATACCATAGTTCTTCTTTCTTGTCTCCAGCACTTTTAATAATCTTGCACCGACATTCTATGTTTCATGAGCTATGCTCTCCTTCAAGATCAACAAAGTTTTTCTGAATTCTCTGCAGGTAATTGGTTGACCTATGAATTCATTCTCCTCTTCTTCTGCTGTAGAATTATATCTGAGATATCTATAACGTCGTCTCTTTCATGTAACTCCTTTAAATTTTCTTTCCATCAGTTTGTCAGTTTTCCACATTCTGAGAGAACACTACCTTCTACTATTTTCAACTTTGGTGTTATGAATTATATCCTTAAATAGTTGTGTTTTCATTTTTAGTATACTTTCGTTTGAGTTTGCAGGCTCTAGGTCTTCATCGAACTCACATCTTGCTCTTTCATCTAATTATCTTTTTCTTTATGTCATATAGTAGCTATTTGATTAGCATTATGAGATACAGTATGTTTTCGTGCTCCCATCCATGCTTACAGTTTGGAAGCTTATGTAAAAAGCCTGAGAAACGAGTTCGTCAGCTGTGTACTAATTTTTCTACTTTTCTAAACAGCACCAGCTTTCAGTTCCTTTTTTGTGGAATACGGCAATTCGACTACTTAGTGGTCACTATAAAAGTCAAAATCTTGTAGAATCTGCTAGATGTACATTGGTTTTTACATTTACAAGAATATAGCGTATTACGTTGTGATGCTCTACAGATATATCTCCTTTTGGACAAACGTTGAGTCAAGTATTCCTTACGACCAATCAACAGTGCTAATAAAATTCCATTAGCATTTCGTCTCTGGATCTCAGGAATCAGCTGTAGTGGCATTTGGCTATTGGGAGTGAACTGCATCACTGTTAACCATCCACAGTATTGATACGTCGGATTCAGCCAAATCCTACTATCCTATTTAGCCCCATTTTCTGCATGTAACCTGTAGGAAGTGTCCCCTGTTAATCTGAGCGACCCAGTGTAAGGTTAAATAACAATCCACACAGGAAGCTGCGACAGAGTGCCAAGCAACTGGAGGGGGGGGGGGGGAGAGGGAGATGTCACAGTGGTTTGCCTCCAAGCTTCAAAACTCACAATCTTAGTATTTCCTTTGTCAATCTGAAACGTCACTGATCTATGTCAACAGACTTTCAGTTGCCAAAAGCATGGAAGAAAGTCTCACAAATGCTGTCACCCCAGGGGGGACCAATGCCCCTTCACTTCGTATGAACAGGTGAACCTTTCGATTGTGGGGAACTTGCATCAATATGCTTATTTTCCAGTGTGCAACGCTAAGTAAATAGGACATAGCACTTTTTGGGATCAAAACTACCCGAGGCTGAGGGCTACAGTGATGCTGTGACAATCTTGATTGCCATCGTTTGGCTTCCACTGATAAATAGAGAATTAAGAAACACCTCAATCTATCAGGCGTGAAACAAACAGAAGATGATCTTCTAGGACCGATTTGTGGCTTATAAAAAGGAGATTGTATTGCAAAACAAGACAAGCAGATATTTGTAACAGATACACTATAGGAAGTACACATAATACTGAAAATAGTTACTAAAAAAGAAAAAAGAGACATTGTCTATAAAAATAATAATTCTGTGATTAAAATTAAACCTTTAATCCAATATTGAAATGGTACACTGAGAATTATGTTATGAACAGGATAATTAGCATAAGAAAATGACTGAATGTTTCACTTTAGTATACAAGAAAATCTTAATAATTTGTTACTCACTGTAATAGAAAAACATCAGCCCAAACTAATAAAAAATTTTGAAAACCTATCGAGTAAAACAGTATAAGCTGGCTTATAAACAATCAAATCATATGAAGTAGCTTTAAGGTATTCTGGAGAAACCCAGAAAGTACTTGATTCAATTACTTATTTCATTTACTGATAAATGTTGACATTGGTTTTAAAACACAAGGACAGTGTACAGTACCTACCATGTAAATGATCAATTTTTCAAAGTATTTTTCAAGGCAAACCAAATTAGGATACCTCTAGAAAAAATTTTAAATAAAGAATATTCACATAAATATCGATATTTCTCGAAAGGTTTGAGAGTTACTGTTTATCTCTGAAATGTTATAATATAGGGTGACACAAAAGTCACTAGAGAATTGGTTAAAGGAAAAGGATTGTAACATCAAGTTGTAGGGCAGTAGGAAGCTTTAACCCATTAAGTTCTTATTAGCAGTTGATGATAATTACATCTTGTCAGCTTGGTATACGATGCAATAATTAACCAAACAAACGCAGTAATTAGACCAGTGAAATGTGGAAACCATGATCTGTGAGATGTGTTTAGAGCTGCATTTTTAAAAACTGTTATAATGTTACCGAAAGAAGAAATGGCCTTGGCGTTAAAAATTTGATGGAAGTGCTGCTACTCCATTTCCTAATGAATGGGAAAGCCACTTAAGTTCAAAACCACAGCATATACAGACGGAGTACAACATACAATTTAGGTTTGAAAAATATGGATTTGTTGTGGATGCACAAAGATCTGGCCATCCAACCCAAGTCGAAACTGAGGAAAATGAATTGTGGGTATGTTTAGCTGTGATCCAAAGTCCGCCAAAATCAACCAGACAATTAGCACCTGCACTGGCTTTATCACAAAGGTAAGTGCATAGAATGTTATGAAAACAGAAGTTTAGAGTTTACAATCCACAATTATGACTGGAAAATGATCCAGGATCACATCGTCAGTTTTGTGACTAGATACTTGAACAACAGAAACATGATTGTAACCTACTCAATAAAACAGTGTGGTCTGATGAGGCATATTTTAAGCTATTTGAGAAAAACCACTATATCAACCTGCTGTGAGTTTGTGGAACAATATCAGCTTTTGATGTAATTAGACCATATTTTTTTGGAGGAACAGTGACAGGAGATAATTATTTGGCCATTCTTTATTCTTTAGCATTTCATGGTACCAGGACTTATGACATGCCCTGCAAACTTTCAAGAACTTTAATTTCAACACGATGGTGCTCCACCACATTATGCCACTACTGTCCAGGATTATTTAAACAAAACTTTCCAAAGAAAAGTGGTAGGTGGTAGGACAGATACTTACATGCCTCCATGTTCACCAGACATCATGTCCATGGATTTTTTCCTAGGAGGTATCTTCAAGGACTCCATTTATTCTCAGAAGCCTCAGATCATTGCTGACCAAAAGACTACATTCATGATGCATTCATGACTTGGACAGTCATACCACATTATGTCATAAAGTATGTAACAGTGTTCTAAAAAGACTTCAAAGATATGTTAATGAAGATGGAAAACAGTTTGAACATGAAAAGTAATAGTAAGTATTGGTTGTCTTTATAATGAATCATAAATTAAATCGTTTGTTTAAATCAAGACCCAGTATCCAGTGACTTTTGCACCGCCCTGTGTATTGTGAATTATCAAGTTTGTTGCTAGATACATGGTTACTCACATGTAGTATACATGTTAATACTGGTTGAAAATACTATTAAGTTATAAATATCGGTATAAAACGAAATTAGTCGAAACACAACAATACTTCTGTATTTACTAAACCCAAGGTTTACAGAGCTAAATACTACCCAATTTAGGTGGTCCAGTAATTGCTGAGATATCTTATCCCAGAGAAACACTTTTCGTCACTTCTAAGTTCTTCATGTTATACAACATATGCTCCTCTTCATAAAGAATTGAATTAATATCTGGTAAATGTTCTTTTAAACTTGTGAAGTATCGTATTGTTGCAAGGCTGCGAACTATAGATTTCAGTTAGAAACTGGCTCTTTCACATGTAAGAAGACTGGTTTAAGTAATAGTCGGTGTACCGCTTGAGGTCATCAGCACTTTGCACCATAGCTATGAAGTACGTAGTCATAGCAACAAGGATCTGAAAAAGAAAATGAGAAAAATTGTGGGTTATAAGTAAGTTTACTAAAAGATTTTAACAACAGTAATTGTTAGGTACAAAATAAACTTCCCTGGTAATGTTGCAGCTTATATTTGCATTATATCCTCTTTCTTCAAAGACTTAACTGATTCGGAATCCTAATCTTTAAAAATCAATGTAATAAAATAAAAAAAGTAGCAAAGGGAAATGGAAAACTGAAAATAATTAAATATGTAAAGTGTTTTACATGTCGGCAACTTGGAGTAATATGTTGTAGCTGTTTTCTTTGCTTGCTTCGTCTTGACAAATAAGAGACAAGAACTGTGTTTGTAGTTTTGTTATTGTGAGACTCTCTTACTAACAACTCATAAATTTCTTACTCATTTGGGGACTACATTGTAGCCTAGTCACACACTGTGCCAAATGAGGATATCGATACGACCAGCATGTGGCAAATCACTGGAACGCAGAGCCTATCAGAGGCCACTGCCGACGCTGACTGCTCTGGTGACAAGTCCACTGCAACACACTCTAGAGAAGATCATTCTGTTATATGTAGCTGTCCGAATTTTGTTATATTAGTCCATTGTTTTGTATTTTGTATTGGATGTCCCTTTGGGCTGCTTGTATCTGCCTTCTTTATCAAACGACTGGCCCTCTACTACCCCTGTGAAGTTGGTCCCCCCCTCTCCCCCTGCCCACCCCCAATCGACTGGCAGGTATGAAGTATGAACTCTGGATATAACACCCATCACAGATTGAGCACGGTTCCCATTAAGTTTGCTTGGAAGTGCACTCAATAGTTCCCCAGCAGAGGGATAGGATGGTTAGCTCACATGCCAAAGCACTTACACAGTGCAATACTAGGCATGGCGGGAAGGAAGTAAATTGCATCAGTGACATTGCATACAAGCCAGTTGCTGAGCAGTATTTCCTATTTTAAAGAAACTATTAGCTAAAAAGTCTGATTCTCTGGTATATAAGAGCATCATTCATCAGTTTCATGATGAATTGCTATGATTTGCTGAAGGACTACAATTATTCAGTTATTGTGATATCTCGAAAATAAGTAAGCTGCTTTGAGAACAAATAGTTTGTATTGAAAACTATGGGGGGTTTCCAGTTTGCATTTGGTGCATTCTTAGCTGATTATGGAATGTAACTAAAAAATTGAATTATTCATGAAACTTAGGAGGAGAACTATGTGTATCCCCATCCTCGACAAAATCGTTTCTGTGTAGCCCATTCCATTATGCACAGACATCTACATGGTAAAGTGAGAACGATATATTTGTAAAACGCCTCATAATTAAATCTCCTGGGTCAAACAGAGTTCTCATAGAAACCCTAAGTTCCAGAATGGTTCATTACACTCTGTCAGGATTCCTCATTAGGCAGTAAAGATAGCATTCAGAGAATCGTACAAGGAAAGTAGCACCATGACTATCACAGAAGGCATGTGAAGCTCCATACTTCGTAAGCTGGCTAGAACACAACAATGCCTGTTAGGATGCCATGGCACAAGCAATTAAATAAGCTTGCAGTGACGCTTACCATATGTGTGATGGGCTTAACCTTCACGTTTTCCAGGTGACTAGTTTACGTTAAATGATTGTGGACTCAACCATGGGCACTATTTTTGCTGGTCTTAGGTTCTATTGATTGTGGACTTGTATCTAGGCGCTGTTCTAACATTTAATGGAAGGTGTTTGTTTTTACTTTACCAGATATAAAAGAATGTAGATATGTAGTTCATTAATAGTAACAGTTGTCAGTCATGAACAAACACTGAAAAAATTTAGTTTTTTCAGCTTGTTTCGTATACATAGAAACAAATAGTTCAAGACAATTAATGCTCTAGTAACACCCATGAAAAGAGGGGTGAGAGACTATTGATAGATGTAAGGACTACACTCGGCCTTGCCATATTGGTAACACCAGTTCCTGATTAACGAATTGGGTCTACTAAGTACTTCGATGTGTGATCACCCAGGAGAAAACGAGTGTCGAAGGTTTTAAGGACTCGCAGTGCAGTGCAGTACATTAACAGACCATCTGTATTGTAAATTTATTAAGGCCTGCAGTGGTGCATCAGATCGAGACTCGTCAACAAACATATCATCATACTACACTCTTCACTCTATGGCGCCCTAGACGTCAGACGCCGATGGCAAGATTTACGATATTTTCGTACAGATTGCAGCAAGCTCAGCTCCTAAAGTGCAGATGACATGGAACTTTGAAGCTCTGGAGCTCTGAGGCTGGACCAGCAGAGGGCACCTGGCGAGATACATGATGACGGAAGAGATCATTGGCAAACAGCACTTCTTCATCCATCTGCCATGTTATGTGTCAAAAATAGGCCCCGTGTATCCAACCAAAATGTGAAACATTAAGCTATGTGCATGAGCCCTAGAGAGCAATTCTGTTACAGTGAGCATCTGCAGAGCTCCACTACACCATACCAATGACTGTGCCATCAGTCTCTCGACCCTATATGATGAGCGACTTGCTTGTTCGCCCTCGGTATAATTGCACTGTTATTCTTCTAACTGACAAGTTAGTGTTAGACTGGAAGCTTTTTATCCTTGCTTGATTTTGATATTTCATTTCTGTTGGCTCTCAATAATTTTTCAGTGATGTGCCTCATCCTTCTTGACTGAAGCTTGGATTTGAACCTAGGTTTTAAATGTGAAGTTGGAAACATATTTTTTCTGTTTTAATCGAAAGTCATTAGGACTTCAAGACGGCCCATTAACGCATGCATGACTACAGAAACTCAATCAACTGTTTTTAACCACAAAGCTCTCAAGACACTGAGGTGTGTGTACGTGTTTTAGGTACTGCAAAACTTCACTTTGTGATTCTGGAAGTCTGAGTAGCTCCATTATTAATGAACTGTCCTATATTTCGTTGCACTTCTTGAAGAACCAGCTTTTTTGTTTCATTGTGGAGAATACTTGTATAAACTATAGTCAATAAACTTTGTTTGTTTCCTATAACTGGTCTGATTACTTGTGTCTGCCAGTGGCGAACACATCACTCAGCCCCTTCATCCTCTGTTATGATCATTACAACAAAGTGATTAAGACCATTATCACAGTTGGGATTAGTAAGTTTGAAATTCCAGTCAAATTGTTTCTCTAAGTTAGATCAGCACTAACAATGATGCAGTCAATTTTCTTCCATATCTTTATTCAGATGAGTCACTGTTACATATCTTATGACATTCGCATCAACAGGCAACAAATCCTAAACTCTCCATTTTTTCCTTTGGCCTTACAAAATTGAATGCCACACAAGGTTAAAATAATGCCAATGAGGCAAGCAGCTTCCCGAGATACAACACTGTCTGCATTTGTCTCCTCATTATTCTACAGCTCAACCATCCATCGAGCCCTTAGTACCATAGGAACACTTTTTTCCAGTAAAAGCAAATTACTGGTTGGAACCTTTTTCTTCTAATCTAAGTTAGATGAACAAAATAATGGAGTTTCTATAGAAATTTATCGCTAATTCTCTGGCCGACTTCGAACCTCATTTCAATTAAATTTTCAGTTTTCATTGAACATGAAAATTGTGAAAATCCAGTTTATTTGCTATCTGAAGTGGTAGTACAATGAAAAATTGTAGAAGCAAGGAACGAATGGAAGTAGCAGTTATCATGCAGAGACAAAGACGAAAATGTGAGCACTCAGCCAGAGACACATTTGATGGCAGTGAGCCAGTGAAAATGCTAAAAATGTGGAAAAACAAAAGCATAAGAAAAATCAGAAGTGAACATTAATGGAGAATATCATTCAAGTTAAGTAGATATAAAATGTAGGTTCCAGTGCAGCCCTGGCTCACTAGCTCACTAACATAGTTCCATCGCTTTTGAATCAAAACTCAAATGGAACCTACATTTTATATCTACTATAATCCAATTTTCAGGTTTAACTCTATTTTTTCTCACAGTAGGTGAATGTAAGGAAATGAATTTTTATAACTTTTTTTATAAAAGGTGGATGTAAGAAAATAAATAAAATGTATTCTGGTGAATATAAGAAATTTTTATAATTTGTAAGGTCTGTATGGTAAAGTATCTATATTATTTACAAAACAAATCTGTTGTCACCATGAGAATCCAGTGCTTTCTTGTTTATTTCAGTTGTGCACATTTAATGTTTTCACTTCTAATCATATATGTTCTTCTGTACTGTTCTCTAATGTTAAACAATGTTAATAATCTTCTAAGCTCATTCTATCTTTCACAATAGATTTCTTAACTCCATTAGATTTTTTCTGTATTATATCACCAATTTTATGAAAATACATTTATACTCTCAGAGTGCAAAATTCTTCCTTTATCTTTCCATTGCTTTAATCATTCATTTCCCCAACAGCTTGTTAACTTGTGGAACACCATGAATTTTATTTTCAGGATAATCACTAGTAACCAATTTATCAATCATCGATCTTATTTATTAATAAAAATTTTCGGTTTGTATATATTATCTGTATCTTGATAAGATACTTTAATATTTTATCGATATTTCGATTTCATAATTCTGTAGCAACAATCATACATCAGTTCTTTAGAAAAATCAAGTGTACTCAGTCCAACATAGATTAGTTTATTAAACGAAATGTTGGTCTTATTCATGTTAATAGCAGCAAGATGTTCATTAAATATAGTTCTTGCTCCAAAGCTTGGCTTTGCTATTAATTTATCCTATTTTTTTCATACTAATTTTATAGCAACTTTATTTCTGATAATTTCAAATGTCTTACTTAGGACTGAATCAGTCATAAGTTTATAGATATCTTTTTCAAAATCATTTTTCTATTATATCTCACTTGTGTATTTGAATCAGTATACTTCCACACCAATCTGAATGTTTAACTTTTGAAATGCTATCTACTTCTGTTACTTTTATTTCTAATGATAAATACTACTTAAGAATTCTATAACGAATGACATATTTATTTTTATCATTGATGTTAACCATAAATTGGCATTCTTTAACCCCAGGAACAGTTTTATTTTCAGGAGTTAATGATAAAATTTATGTAAATCATGTAGTTCTTTTGGATACTCTAAATCTATTTCAAAAGTATATCCAGTTTTGTCAGTATCTAAAATTTAACTTATTTTTGTACTATCAAAAGAATCTGGATTATCCCATTCAAATTCAAAATATGGTAAATATGGTAATACACATACAAAATAGTTGTCTCTAAATTTGGTAGATAATTAGATATAATTTTAATATCAACATCCTTCATATATGTACATTTTCCTTAAGATATATTTTGCAATAATGTGACATTCCTCCTCTTACACTATTTTCAGAAAATAAAATCATATCATAATCATGTAATAAATCTAATTTAACTGTTGTCATTCTCAACATTGCATCCCAAGATAACCTGGTGCAGTAAAATCCCAAGATCGATCTAAGTCATATGCTCTTATATCAGCTTTTCTAAAATTTTCAGATACATCTGACAATAACAATACATTAGTTTAAAAATATAAGTCGTAATATTCGCCTGGATTCTAGGTATTAAATTTTTTCCAAACTAATTTGGATGTTTATAACCTTCATCACTTATTATACAGTCATTTAGTTTACTGTAAGATCCTTCTTTTGTTGGTAATTGTGTCTCTTCAATTTTTATCTGAGAATCCATGTAATCATTTCGATACACTGGTTTTCTGATAATTAATTGAAATAACTCAACTACAAATATATTCTAATGTTTTTCATTTGATCTCTTTTCAAATTTGATCAGTGTTTGTCATGTGAAGAAGCCACAAATTTCAATGTGACTGTAAATCTCATTTTTGAAGTTTCTATTCTCTTAATTAAAGTAATATATCTATATTTGGTGCTTGGTTTTAAACTATTTCTTTTTAATAATACATACATTCTTTCACAAAGAGATGTGAAGCATATTCTGATAAATTATGTGCAAATTGGTACAAATCTCAGAAGTGTACCTGTAAATTACATTTATTATATATTGGATTCATACATTTTCAAGTTAAATGTTCATGATGGTGAACATTTTTATTTTTCAGTCAATAATAAGAATTATATTCTTTCATCCTTGAAGATCTTAATTGTTGTTTAAATTGTTGTTTAGGAGTTAAGAGTTTCATTTCCTCAACTTCTGAATTAATTCTTCCAAGATCTTCAAGCTCATTTTTATGCATTCAATAAATTGTTAACTTATTTTGGTCCTCTTTACACAACAAGATCTCTATAGTGTCCATTTAGATACTTAAGTTAATAACAGAATCCACTTGGTTCATGCTTTCGATATTTCATTATATATGAATTTTCTGGCTTCCAAAGACAATTCTCCATTTTCAATAATAAACTTGAAAAATCAATATAAATAACAAGTTGCACTTTCTGTATATGTTGGTAATTTTTAGAACTTGTGCAGGAACCATTCTCTGGCATTCCTACTGTTAATGGTTTATTAACTAAGCAGCTTGCTGTGTTATTATCTGATTTTTCATTACTAGTGAAGTAGAGTAACTGTAAATTTTAATTTTTTTTAATTTGACTCGAAAAATGCTGAGATGAACTCTTTTCCTTTCAAAATAAAGGATCTAAACATGTCTCCCTTTCTTCCTTTTCATAATTTTTAATGGATACACTTGACAGTCTTTGTCTAACGAACAACCATTGATAAACACATTAAAATTATTTTCAGTTTTGGTAATATCATCATACAACACAGGAATTTTATACTTTGTAATCTGCTTTAAATCGCAGTATGAACTCAATATTCTCTAACTGTTCTTCTCTGTCTCTCTTGGTTTCTCCAATGAATTAGCCTAAAAAGGAAATAATTTTTTTATTAGTTCCAATTCTATGTTTTGCAAAGAACTGGGTAGAAAATGGAAATATGTTTCTCATTTCTTTATGTTCTTTAGTTTCGAATACATTAACAACATTTTTAATTTACGATAAGGTAATTTTTCCAAAGGTCTCCTACTCGTATATTTAAATTTGTGATGTTAAGTCCTTCAACAAGTCTAATTAGATCATCTTTATTTAATTCACTATAACCTCTTAAATTATTCCTTTTACAATAATCATGAAGTTGAACATCTTTGTATCACTCCATTTGACCGTCCTATTTACAGACAATGAAAATTCACTATAATTTGTAAAAATTAATTTTTCAATATTGATTAATGAGAAGTCTTACATATAGATATTTAAAATTAGGTATTAGATGTTTGTCCTTTCTTATTTTTCACATAATGTGAAACATCCTTTTAACATTTTCTATTTGGTTATCTTTATAAGAATGATTTTTGTAAAAATAACCAGATTTCTTTATATGTTGACAGGTCTTACATATCTTTAACACTGTATCAGTTTTCTCTTTCTCTTTGTTTTATATTTAATGTTTTCGAATGTTCCTGACTTGAAATTCGTTGTAAATGTTTTTCATAATAAAATTTAGAAGTATTTATTCCAAATACAGAAGGCATTCGATTATCATAATAATTTTTATATCATACTCATTTACACGTTCTTTACACATAGTTCTATTTACATATTTGCGATGTATCTGTGAAGTGAAATTGACAGTTAATATTAACAAAATGTGGAATTTACAGAAGACTGCTCTCAATCCTGTTGAACTTGCTAGTGTTGAACATGATCAATTTATATAGAAACAATTTATTAGGTCTGTGACAAAATACAATTCTCTAATTTTTGCATTGTACCTTTTAATACATTTATTACATTATGCATTACTATTGTACATTTAATAACCAACTAAACCTGCTCCAACTACTTTCTCATAAATTCATTATACTGATAAAAAAGTCATCATTGAAACAATACATCAATCCACTAATTTATCCAAATGCAGAATTCATTCTTATAGGTAAACATGGAAATACTCAAGGTTTTTTAGCTCCTCGCGATTTATATATAAAATTACATTCATCTAACCACACATAGAATAGTTCACTACACAATAAAAAATGTTCTGTCTGGTTAATGATTGAATACACTATCTAACAAAACGTTTTTATGCACTCCTGTACCATATATTAATTTTGGATATCCCTGAATTAATTGTAATGTTTGTAAATTTGTCATAATCAACATATCGTTAACAAATAATACATCTTACCACTTGGACTTGCATATATACTATTTTGGTAAATCTGGAGGCAAAAATTTTAACAATTACTTAGAAACTATGAATTCATATCATCATATAGCCATACCCACATCTGATAAGAAATATATAGAACTCCATTCATAATTAATAAGTGGTCAAATTTATTAATTTCGCATAGTGCTTTAACTGAGTCATTTAAATTAACTGTTGGTACAACTGCTGTACATTTTGGTGCAGTTGTTCATGTTGATATTACTTTACCATATATAATTTTGAAATAATGCTGAATGAGAAGCTTTATGTAATTGATATAATATTGATTTATAAACATCTGAGTGATATAAAACTAATGAGTGTCCAATACCATGAACTATAACCTCAAATAAATTTAATTGATATTTTGGTGTATTTTTATCAATTTCCATTACCAATTTTCATTTTCCACAGGATAATCAATGTTATTTGGAAAAAATGGATGACCTAACACATTTTGTTCGCATTTAGGTACCTTAAACATCGATGAGCACGTATTTCATCTAAATGTACTCGTCTTTAACTTGTATTTAAAATATCAGTAGTATTAATGTCATAAGGAAACTGAATATTAATATTTTTATCCCATATACAAAATGCTGCCCTTGTTACTGCTAACATTTTCTTTGTTGGCTCCTTTGTAATTTTAGTTGATAATTTTCTTATCTCCATTTATATATACTAGTTCTATCAATACCGAAAAACCCTTTTTCGCCACATCTAGGTGTCTTCATCACTCACTAGTTATCTGAAGATTGTGTGTTAACTGAAATAACATTTTTGATTCTTTTAATAAATCATCAGTTACTTGAGTAAGTATTGTTCCATCTGTCTTGATATCGAGTAACTAAAATCAGACAAATATATAATTGCTTTATTTTCATCACTTGGTTGCTGGCCCATATATCAACAGTAGCTGAACTATCTTCATTTATACACCATTAAAGTACTAAGTTTAGTCTATTCTCTTTCATTATAATGAATATCAGGATCATTATGTAATAATTCATGATCAACAAATTAATTTGTTACAGACATTTCATAAATATTATAATAACTCTTCTACACATTGAACATCGAATTTGTACTTTTAAAATGCAATCAATACACTCTTGACAAGAAATATGATTACATCTTCTTTTTTAACTGATGATTTTCATTACTTACACAGATACAACATACACAATCTTGACCACATTGTTCTGTCAGTATTTCACAAGGTGTTATTAATTTTTGTGTAAAAGATGTAAATAGTTCCTGATATTTAAAAATGCGTACACATTTAACTTTATTTTAAGTTCTATTATAAAATCTTCAGATAATTTTTGTTCATATGACATATCACACTGATATAATCTGTCTTGAAATTCTCTCATAAAGTTGTCAGGCAATTTTTGTCTAAGTGGTATATCATCCCAATTTATTTTATGTTGAAATTCTCTCATAAAAGTATCAGATAGTTATTGCAGTTTCTAATTTACAAATTATTCAGATACATTTTGTTTCTTTGATACAAATTTCCAATTTTAATGGTCTTGAAATAAAATTATAGCATCTCCTGATAATTTCTCTTGTCTCGAGATTTTTCCCTATTAAGTTTATCTTGAAATTCTCTGATACATATTTCGTCTAAATTAAAAATTCTGAAATTATTCGTTCTATTCTATTAAACAAAATTGATTTTCACATTTAATATAATCATCTACAAATGAACCATATGTTTTGTTTGTTAAATACAGTTTGTATAATTTTTGAAAATTTATTTTATTATACATACGATAAATCACTTGCTTTAGTCGTTGTTTGGTTTGAATTCATTCAAATTATTGCAATTGGATGAGCTCACACTTTGTATATTAATATCACTATTAATAATTTCAATAAGGTTTGTTTTCTCATTATTGGACAACATCTAGGTCATAATTCTTTCCCCCTAATTTTCAGATAATTGACTTTCAGACTTTTTAGGCTCCCCATTTATCACACACAAATTTAGTAGCTTTGCAAAACAATTAAAAGTTCAATAAATTTATCCATTCATTAAATTTCAGATATTGGAAACTTCATTCATTATGGAACTTAAACAAGTAGAGCCACACTCTCTGGAAAGTTACAGGATAGGAAAACTGATTTAGTATAATATTTAGATAACTTTAATCTTGAAATAAAATAATGTGTTCACTGGTATTAGTGAAGACATACAAGTATAATAAAATATTTTCAATAAATAAGGCCAGTTCTAAATACTTTCAAAGCAGTTGTCGATAATTCAGGAATACATATGAAGTATATATTTAAATTTATTCATAAGTAAGACCCAATGAAATTAAGGAAGATGGGCAGAGATTTTTCAGTTCTTTAAACTGAAGAGAAGAATGTGTCAATTACAAATTATATTTTATATTATCTGTACAATACTCCAGACACCAAAGTTTTGACAGCTCTAATAGTTTCAAGAATTAAAAGGAACTATGTAGAATTACTTAAACACAACCAAATTACGTATATAGAAATTATGAGTGATGATCCATTAGCTTTAGAATGTGAATACATTCCGAATGAGTAAAAAAACTGAAACCAAATAAAATTCTTCATAAGAAATGGGTTTTATTAACAACTGACCATTTTAAAGAGTCAGCTATGACAATTAGTACAAAACAGTGCAAACATGTAAGAAAGTATTATTTGGTTATAGTAAAAATATTTATATATTATTTAAAATATGCAAATGAAAAAGAAAATAATCAAACTAAGCAACTAGCAATTGAATTTGAACAAACAAATTAACAACTTGTAATAAAGGTACCAAATGGAAAATTGGAAACTGTTAAGTTAAAACAAACAAATAGAAAAGGTCAAAACTAGAAAAAAATATTATAATCCTTTAGTGACAACAAAACTACAACAGAAAGATCATTTCTATTAAGTTGGTGGAAAAACATTAAAATAATCAAATAAAGATTATCTACAAACAAAATATTGACAATCTAGATATTCAATTTGAATGCTGCCATTAAAAAGAACATGTAAATTAACGTATTATTGAAGAAATGTTTAAATCAGTTTTTAATGCACATAGAAAACAAGAAAGTAAACAATTGTATAACACAAATTTCAGTAACATAAGGTATATTTAGACATTTTGTTTGATAGAGTGACTTGTTGCTAAACCAACTTACATTATATGATTATGAAGTTAGAGAAAAACATTAAACATCATATTACGAACTCCTCAAGAAATATAACCAATAAAAATTTAAGAACTCATAACTAAAGTAAAGAAAAAGAAAACTGATAAAATTGTTGTTAGATGTGTTGACTAGATATGAAATAATATCAATTACTTTGGAAATTTATGAAGAATATCCTGATATAAATAATATAGTTAGACAAAAACGAGAAAATCTTTTTGAATCAAAAGGATTTAAAATTAATGCTAAAAGAAATATAAGGAAAGACTCAAGGAACTTTATAACCAAAGTTAAACTAAATTTAGAAATAAAATTAAAGCACTCAAGTAAGTAACTTACAATTAATTAGATGCTTTTAATGCACTATACGTTGAATAACGGTTGATACTATATATTTTCATCAGTTCTTTAAAATTTTTTTTACAAAGTTCTGTAAATTTCTTGCCTCTAGTGATAGGGAATATTTTCTCTAAAGGATTAATTGTTACTTGCTTTATCTTTAACTGGAGTTCTCAAGGAAATTTCGAAAAAACAACTATTAGAGTTAATAAATATTTACATTACTTATTTATACGAAATTTTATTCAACTTTTCAGTATCTGTTTCAACTAAAGTTGTTTGCCATAAATCATCAAATCTGGGAGAAAATACGATAATCTTTTTAAATATTTTCTCTTTGGCTTGTATTATTCATTAATAATTTCTTAGTGTTATTTATTTCTTCACCTACAAAATTTATTAACTAAGTTACTCTTTTTACTTTTATGTACTGTAGAAAGACCTTCAATTCTAAGTCTGCCATTTTTAGTTATTATTCTGTTAGTGTTATGTGTTTCAAGATACTTTTTACCTTTCAGTGAGTAGATATGACTTTCCTAAAGGACTGACTGTGAGCCGGCCCGAGTGGCAGAGCGATTCTAGGCGCTACAGTCTGGAAGTGCACGACCGCTACGGTCGCAGGTTCGAATCCTGCCTCAGGCATGGATGTGTGTAATGTCCTTAGGTTAGTTAGGTTTAAGTAGTTCTAAGTTCTAGGGGACTGATGATCTCTGAAGTTAAGTCCCATAGTGCTCAGAGCCATTTGAACGATTTTGAACTGACTGTGAAGCATGATTCTCCATTTTTATATGCAGAAGAATTAAGAAAATTTAAATTATTTCACCATTTATAGTTTACTTTACATAAACTAGAACAGTATTAAAAGAATCTTACAGTTAGAATATTTGATTTGTACACAATTATGATTCACTGGATATCAGGCGTTAGTTTGTAAATTGGTCATGAACAATCATCGAAATATCAAAATCTTTAAATGTTAAATTTCTGTTTATGTTTTACAAACAAACGAAATTTTCTGAGAATAAATTCGAATTACTTGAAATTGTGTAATTTTTGTTCGTCTCCAATCATGAAAGTACTTTTGATATTTTGTTAATGATGTAAAATATGTTCAACATAGCTTAAATTGTTTAGGTATGTGGTTCGATATTTTTTTTGAAAAATAATCTTGAAATGAATTTCCTATTTCATTTTTTGTGAAGTAATTACTTAGATCTTTTTTATTAAGTTGATTAATTTTTGAATAAGTTGCTTAGCACTGACATGATTATTGAATTAAGTTAAAATACTTGTATATTCAGGTCTAGTAACACATTATTTTTGTAATATTGTTTAGTAACAGAGTCATAACCATCAACTGGATCAGTTATATTCACAATTCTTCGACACTTAATATCAATATATCCTTTAACCAATTTAAATATAACATGTAATTATTTATGGAATTGTTCAATTAAGCTTCCTATTTTTGCTTTTATTTCATATGTTTTATAGATTTTTGACCATTAATTGCTTGACCTTTAGGCCCCATCTTATTTCCAACAATGTCAATTTTATAAGTAAAAATATCTTTAAACTTATTATTCATGCAAAGTAATTTGAAAACAAACAGACCCAAATGACCACAAACGACTTCATCAAAATTCTCAATTCGTTGTCCATTTTAATAAAACTCACTTGAACTGAGATACTTAACCAGTTCATTTGGAATATTTCTAAAAATGAATAAGATACAAATTTTTAGTCACTATTATGGTAATAACCGATCTAATGAATACCAGGATGATGAGATGTATCTAAATTAACTATTCCACACTCTAAATTTTATGGTTATTCAAGAAAATTAAGCAGTGATAAAAACGTCATGAAAATTAAATATTTTTAATCATTTCAATATCAAAATTCCACAAAGGATTATTAAATTTTTAAGTTATTAATTTGAATTTGTTTTTTACTTTATTACTCCAGTTCCAGCATTCTTTCCATTACTTCATTATGTCTTTTCAGTTCTTTCAGTTCAGCATCAGCTTGTTTCTTGTTTCTTACTGCATTTGCTATTGCTGCAGAACCACCAGCAAGTGAACAAATTGTTGAGAATGAAGTAATGCAGCTAATAGAAATGGAAAAATCTACCTTTGTAATGTGTTAGTTCGTTTCCTTCTTTCTTTTTTGCTAGATATTCAATAATCATTTTCACAAACGAATTACCTAATGTAATAAGTAAATTTTTATCGTTTTTTTCTCTTTCTTTCTTTTTTTGTGCATCAGTAAAAATGTTTCAATGCTATTTAACTGTTTATTATTCAGTTCAGAGTTAACTGATTTTTGTTTAGTCTTGCTACTTGTAAACAAAGTATAATCAATTGAAATTTTATTCATTTATTTAGATAAAAAGTTATGAGGACTAATATTTTTATAATCATATTCTACATAAGTACATAAAATTTCTTTAACGAATATTGCCTAAGAACATTTTATTAGCATTCTCAGTCTACTTCAATTTTTTCATTTTTTGCCATTCTGGATTTTGCATTCATGTGTGATAGTAATTGCTTCTAACTTCTCATTTTGTATCCTAGCTTCTTAATTTTTCACGATTGTTAGAATACACAGAAAGTACATTCAATAAAATTGAATTGTCATGTTTTTCCACTTCAATCTGCTCTTCAATTCTAAGGTCTTTCCTTGATGAAATTACAACAGATCATAAATTTCAATTCTATAAGTCTCAATTCCTATATTTCTCATATGAACTGATGTTGGTACTTCATTTCGTTTTCCAGCATCATCTCAATGAATAGCCGTTCTTCCACATAAGATTTTAGTTATGCTTCCTATATATATTTTTTCATTGTTGTTTGTAATCTTGTATATTGTGCCATACATTACATTAATTTGAAAACAGTTAAGTTCTGTAACATTTTCATCTAATACATTACCCATATCTAATTTTAGTTTTCCATACATTTTTCTTCCAACCACAGTAGTTGCAATTTCCTCTTTTAAACCAGAATCTGGACTGTGCATTCTTTCTTTAGCTCTTAACTGAAGTTCTTTATCCTTGATTTTTAGATTCTAAGTCTTTATGGTCACTGTAGGAAATATGATGTTGTTTATAAGGTTCATATAATTTATTTATTCCTGGATTGCCATGTGTTAATCTTTCTTGTGGTTTAGTAAGACCTGGAGTACAAATATCCTGATAGACACATCTCTGGCATTGGTATATTTTTAAAGGCCAATATACTAATCTGTTACTATCTTTTTCACTGTTACAAAATTATGTGGTAATTTATTCGAAAATCTAATTAAAAATCAAATTCCTATGGAATTATTAACAATTAAATCATTAAATTTGTTTGCTAATATTTGCATTATTCCAATTACTGCTAATCTATCAATTAAATCTCTGACAACATTCATCCAGATATATTCAACTGGTTTTTCTGACTGTGGTTTTACTAAACATTCACCAACGTTTTCTTCATCACTTTACAGTGAAACATCTAAATCTTTTAGTTAATTTATCTCAATCAAATATTGCTGGATATTTACTAACAAATTTAAATGCACCAAGAGATCTTACTACAACATCCTTATCTTCACTGTAACTAATATTTTCTATCATTCCACTTACATTTATTTTTTAACCAGCTTGTTCTTCTGTTGGGGCTATCTTCTCCATATTTAGGTAATATATACTTTACTTCTGCTTCACTTTTATTACATTCTCTTTTATCATTATCATATTGTTTAATTGGTGGAATATCGATAAATTCTTCTATGTAATTCTAATTATAAGGAGCTATTATTTTTTCAACTTCTCTATTTTCCTCAATACCTTTCAAAACATTACCACCTAACAGTTCAAATCCTTGTTTATCTTGTTCAGCTGCATTGACAACCAGTTTTTTTCTATTTTATACCTTTCATAAGTGGTAGTTTTTACCAAGGCTTAAATTGTTCTTTCAGTTCCTTTGTTTCGGTTTCGTTTTGCTTTTTAACAACTTTTGTATCTTATTTTGTGAACATTTATTATAGTTTAAAAACACTTTTAATGCTTGTGTGTATGATAAACTCTTTTGCAACAGCATGAGCTGTCTTTAGCCAGTGGCATGTTAAACATTGATGTTTTTATGAAATTCTGTTTCTTATTTCTGAACTTCCCTTCATTTGGTTTTCTACTGATGTCCATCAAAAAAAACCAGGTTGATCATACCAATTTTATCTCACATTTCTTTAAAATCATCAAATTTTAAATCATCGTGAATGAAGTCATGATAAAAATGATTTAAATTTGTGTCAACATGTATAAAAATATTTAAAAATTAAGATGATGTCTGACTGATTTTGTTGGTATTTTTGAATAAGTTTGAGCTATGTAAAATAGTCTATTCCATGACATCTTCGTCTAATAAAATATTCTCTAACTGTATCTTGATTTTCAAGAACGAAGGCATCAAATTCAGCAACTGAATTAATTTGGTATTTGTCTAATGAAATAATTTCTTCGTTATTCTCAATAAAAGTAGTAAATTTTTCATTACACTTATCTTAAAATACTACATCCTCTTATAAATGCTTGACATTTTGGTTGATCTTAATATTTAGAATAAATATTCAAATGATCAACTTTATTCTAGTTCAACCATCCTGGAGCTGGAAGATAATTGTTGATCAATAATGTTGTTTCTCTGTATCCACTTCGCCCCATGATTGCACTTAGAATTGAATGTGGTAAAAGTTTACAATGATTATTTTTTACTTCTTTTCTGGAATTCTTATTTTTAGTTCCAAATCTGTAATTTATTTCACAAATTTTTAATAGCAAATGGAACATAGTAGATTATTTCAGTTAACTGATATTTCATCTATTTTCCAAAACTGGAGGAACTTATAAATGTTTTTGAGTTGTTGTTTTTCATTCAGATTTGTAACACCAAATATTACATTGTAAAATTATAAACTGTATTGTGAACCAGTACAAGCAGGCTCCAACCGGCAGTCTGACAGAAAAACCATTGAAATTTCTGTAGGTCAAAAAGTTTGAAATATTTAGAAAAAATTATTCAGTAAAATATATATCATGAATTACTATAACATGTTGGAATTTGATATGCCATAGTTCACATTTGTTACATTTCAGACAGGTAGTAAAATAATCACTTACTAACACTTCATTATTTAGCCACATTAATCTGCAGAATATATACATGAAGAATGGAAGAATTGGAATTTTCCCACAGGAAATATGGAGTATTAAACCTCCAAATGATTTTCTCAAAGCAAATGATGAATTTCTAGATTTTTAACAAGTTATACTACTCAAATCAGACACTGACATAACTCCATATGAGTTCATAACAAACTATTCTATCTATGTAATTACTGTCATAGAAATAATATTGTGCTACTTTTCATGAAAAAAATTCCTTGAGATACATTAATGTATGTAACGATGTATGGAAGAAAAATTTAACTTTTGACTCACATCACGGAACACCTACCAAAAATTTTTAACTATAAATAAATAAAAAGTTAAAGAAATCAATGTAGCTTGTTTGTGTTGCATTGGGAAGTATTTTATAGAAAGATAGAGAATTCCGAAATTGAGATTTTTCGATAAGGAAAAGATTTCCTACATTCACCATAATTCATTTTATTTATTTTCTTATGTTCACCTTTAATAAAACAGTATTAAATTTCATTTTCTTTCGTTTACCTTTTATAAAAGGTTATTAAAATTCATTTTCTTACTTTCACCTTTTGTGAGAAAAAAGTGAGTTACACCTGGAAATTGGATTATAGTAGGAGTACAATGTTGGTTTCAGGTAAGGTTTGACTCAAAAGTGATTGAACTATGTGAGTGTGCTAGTGAGCCAAGGTTGAGCCAGAACCTACGTTATCTATCTACAATGTTATATTTATTAAGTTTCTGAGTTTGCTACAACCCTGGGAGTACATGAAATTTACAATAATGTACTGTGATCCACAGAAGGTCTTCCAGGAGTGGTGCACTGGTGTATCAAAGAGAAATGGTTAAAGAAACCCTAGAGAAAAGTCAAATTACAAAAACATAGTATAGATTGAACTGTAGGGATGAAGGACTACATCAATGCCTTGCATCCTTTTTAATAAGCGACCTTTGTTCTTGGTCTTCCAGTTTTGTTGTTGTCTCTTGGTCGTTGTACATATCCTACAGCTTACACCTATTTTTCTCAGAATTTCGAACATCTTCCACCATTTTACATTGCTGAACGCGTTTTCCTAATCCAAAAATCCGATGAACATATCTCTGATTTCCTCAGTCCTCCTTCCATTACCAACTGCAACGTCAGAACTGCCTCCCTGGGGCCTTAGACTAGCATGGCAAAAACTGTTGTGTGGAACTTTATCAAACGAGATTTTAGAGTGAAGACTGCAAGAACCACTAAGTTGAACTTGGTTCGTGATATCAAGAAGTGGCAGATACACCTTTATTCAGTAACACTACAGTGTCAGGCCTACAAGAAACTCCAACAGTCACTTTGACATTGACGTATCTCAGTGTGCTTATGATCACTTTCCACTACACTACATGATGTTTATTTGTATCTGTTACTTATTAATTTAGGTCATGTTACCACAACATTAACAGTTATAATCTGACATTAAAGAACACTAAGCTCACCCATCCACTTTCTCTGTGAAGTCATGTGGAAGACAATAAGATCACGTTAAGCGTTCACTACTAAAATATATTCTAAAATTGTGGCTGTGTGTATTAATAACTTACGAATTTATCCAAGGTTCATTGTGAAAACTGGTCGAGTAACACACATTTCTCAAAAAATATTTCTGACACGATTATTACTATAGCTGTACATTCGTAGAGCTTCTTCAGGAACGCTGATGGCTCTCATTGGCGTCTCTTCTAGCAACACAGTGTGCTCTCTGATTTGTGCTCAGTATCAAATTACAGATTTCCTGTTGTACTGCTAAATTCTTTAGTGATTTCTATTTTCAATAAAAGAGATTGTAGAAGAAGAAGATGGGAAGGATGATATGCATGTTGTTGTACATGTGTGACTAGCTACTCACCGAAACGAGCATGCCTCTGTTGACGACGCAGAAACCAGCAGCTGACACTTGGACCGGGCTGGCAGTCAGCTGCATCATGAACATCAGCACCTGCAGGACACACAAGAAGAAATCTATGCAGAAACTGTTGTGGTGCAGGCACTCTGGATATTGGACAAGTTTTGCTTCAACAAGAAACACATTAACTTGTTTTCCTTGTTACTTTAACAGCAGAATTTTCCCAGCAGAAAGGTTAACAAAAAATTACAACGTTATGGAGACTGTGTTCTGTTAATTAAGTCTGTGGTGATGATCTGGTAATCATCAATGTAAAGGTCATTATTAATTGTGAAGACTCTAACAAAAATAGAATCTCTGAGGTTGTGCTAAATAGTAATACGTCCGATTATTTATGTGGAACTTTCATACTTTTTTTAAATAAAAGGAATGTTATAAATATTTTACATATTTATTCTCCATGGCTACATATCTGCAACCCTATGTCGATGGAGGTCTTCGAAATGAAGCATGTAACATTCTGGTGTGTAAAGTAACTATGTCAGTGCGTGAGTAACAGTGTTTGGTAACTTAGTTTCATATTCAAAGATTTCGTTTACACACAGAGCACCCTTCCCCTCAGCATGACAGTGTCACACCACACACTAGCGCTGCGACAACCGCAACAATCCAGAGCCTTGAGTTCACTGTTATCGGTCATTTGCGAGACAGCCCCATCTTGACCACGTCCGTTTTTCACCTGTTTCCACAACTAAAACAACATCTTTGAGGATTTTATTTTGGTAGTGATGAAGTGGTGCGAGCAGAGGTGACACTGTGGCTCCATCAAGGAAGTCAAACATTCTATAGTGACAGTATCAACGAACTGGTCCCTCCTTGGGCAGAGGTGACACTGTGGCTCTGTCAAGGAAGTCAAACATTCTATAGTGACAGTATCAATGAACTGGTCCCTCGTTGGGAGAAATTTATCTACGGTGGGGTGAATTTTTTACGAAATAAATAGGTAAAAATAAAGGTTAAAGATGTAGAATGTAGATAATATTTGATTTATATAAACAGTTTTAAGGGTTTTCACATACAAAATCGGATTCATTACTCTTCAGCAAGCCTTCCAAATGGACACTTTCTCTTTTCGTTCAGTTCTTCTTCCACTCGCATTTCGTTTTATCTCAAAATTCTGAGTATTATTTCGATTCGATGATGTGCATCTAATTCGTCAATACTATCTTTTCTCTTCTCCTGTTCAACAGTTGGCAATCAGCCTGAGATCTATTTATATCTGTTTTACTCAAAGTGTTGAGGAACCTTTTCTTCATGACATAGGCGTTCAGCTTTTGCCACCTCACTACTGATTCAGACAAACTCTGAAACGATGCTATCTTTCACCTATTTCTTTAGTTACTATGGATCTTATCCATAAAGTTGACGCAACATGACCGATGTAAGATCTTTTTGACCGCGTAATAATGGTCGCGCATATGTATACTTCATTCCCGATACCTTTACCACGCTTTTAAGCCAGTCAAATTGCTGTTCATGCGCTGTGGCCTTAGTTTTAAGGGACAGAATCAGCTATAAAGCACTTCAGATGGTTCTGATCACAATGGGACTTAATATCTGAGGTCATCAGTCCCTTAGAACGTAGAACTACTTAAACCTAACTAACCCAAGGACATCACACACATCCATGCCCAAGGCAGGATTCGAACCTGCTACCGTAGCTGTCGCTCGGTTCCAGACTGAAGCGCCTAGAACCTCATGGTCACAAGGCCGCCTAAAGGACTTCATATACATTATTAACTCGATGGTCTGTTAATATCGTGACTTTCAGTCTGTGGTTCCGATGTTATACCACTCCCTACATGTGGATCTGAAAATTTTAGGTAATTTTTTCATGAAACTGAGTTCGTAGTGCAACTAAAATAGCATTTGGATAATTTATAATCGAATTTGCTATGTATTTGTACGGACGCACACCCAAAATGTAGCGACTGATGTATGATATTAGAGGTACTCCTGTTGTGGTAGGAATTCCGTTGTTCTATTGTACTTGAAGCAAGTCTCCCTCGCTTGTCGCTGGACAGTGGATGAGGGACACACTACAAGAGATGGACCATAGGTCTTTCTAAGGATCAGAAAACTTCCTATTCCACGAGACATGACGAGTTGGACGTCCTGTGACAGCATCCACCCAGTTTCACAAGCAGAATTTTGACAGATTGATTGAGGACGATCGTCATATCACTCAGAGAGAAATTACAAGCACAATCGGCATTTCACCAGAACGTGTGGGTCTCATTATTACTTAGCTTGGCTATCGGAAGACCTGTGCTCGATGGGTACCGCAGATGCTGACTCTTGAAATGAAAGAGCACAGACTTGAAATTTGCCAGGAACTTCTCTAGCGTTACCAGGGTTTACGTTCCTGATAGTGAAAGACGATCTGTGTGGACATCATTATGTTTCTGATGAAAATGTTGAGAGAACTGTGAGACTGTGGTTGCAAAAACAGAGTGTTGACTTCTTCCATGACGGCTTCAGAAAACTTGTTCGTCGTTGGCAGAAATATATCCGACTGCCTGGTGATTATGGGGAAAAGTGAATATTGGTAATTAAAGATCACATTCTAAGGATTGTTTCTGCATTTGAGTTATTAAAATATTCCCATCCAAACCCAATTAACGAAGGTGGAGGCATTACTTTTCATTCAGCCCTCGTATCTACCAAGTTCTGCTGCCATTACTATGATTACAGCCAACACTGAACCTCCGTGAGTAACTGTTCTTTCATTATAACTAGCTGGTAAGAAATGAATGACGAAATTGTTGTTTTTACGTCTTGATATGTGAGAGAAAATTAAAATTTTCTTTTGCGACACATCAGCGCAACGTGGTAATGTTGCAAAGGTCAACATCGCAATATTTTAGTTACAATGCAATTCATACCCATAACAAATTTTCTGAATCACAACAATTTACTATGCTCATTGCCTTTATTTAGGTCTAAAATATCCTTTTAATCCTATTCTCCTCTACAGTTTGAGATTTGTAGTAATTTTCAAGGTCAGAGTACAGCCTGTCAAACGGACATACTGGGGCTACATCCAAATCTTATATATAGGTGTGCATTATTAAATTGTATTGGATTGGGCGGATTTTAGAATTAAAAACATGACGCCAAATGCTTCCTGAACAATCGAGAAGCCAAAATAAAATGACATTTTAACCCAGACAAGTTCAGCCAAGGTGGCAGACTGTCGTAAGTTTGGCCTTCGTTCAAGGCTACCTTAGTGTTAGAATCATCCGATGCAATCAAGGAAGTTTTGGAGTCACATATTTGATTAATTACTAGTGGTGCATTCCAGGTAACATAATCAGATTGAAGATTCCAATTCTACTGAGGATCTAAGCAGTTAAGGAGTTTTTTTATTTTATTCCTTCAGCAGATGTACTTCATTCTTTTATTATTGTCGATTTTGAAAACTACTTTGAGATGCGTTACTTTAATGGTGTGTTTGAATGTGGACTGCCACAATCAGCTGCGTTATCAAATTTAATTAACTAACACATCAGAAAGTTCTGCAGCGTGGTACCTTAACAAAATATATGATGTTAGGGTTAATCTTACTCATGAGCAAGCCAGCACTCTTTATCATTCCACTATCTTTCAACTGTTGCTAGTTTTCTGATATATACACAAGTTCGTTAGCGTGCAAGGGATTCCAAAAGGTGAGGTGAGTTTTGGATCATGATATTTAGGTTATCATGACAGTTTTAGAAGTTACCTAAGAGCGCTGCCTTGGTGAACATCAGAATTTATGTCGAATTCCTGGAAATATTCAGTGAGCGGCAGTTATTGATCCTTTGTCAACAAAACGAAGCACGTTTCTACATAGTTTACCTGCATTTTTTCTTCCGTAGATATTGTGGAGAGTTCAGTTGCTCGGATATCTTCCACGAAGCTCTGGGCCTGCACAAGAGTCCAACATCACAAAATATCATATATTCATAAACTGTTAGAAAATCTCAGAGTGAAGTGGCTTCCCTACAGATCTGGATGTCTACTCTGGGGCAACTACCCTCATCCGCTTTCCCACAGTTCATTCAACACATATGGCAACAATATCAGGAAGGTTCCACTATCAAGACAATGGTCCGTTCCATTGCTTTGCCAGTGCCAGAATGTTTTCTCTAAGAGGAGATTAATTTCAAGGTGTGATTGTAACGGTCTAAGTACTCATAATCCTCCCATGAAAGTGATGTTAGCTGCAGATGTTCTGAATATATACTGTGTTGTTAATACAAGTACATTTTGGCAACATTATATTGCCTTCAAGAACAGTACTTGTGTTCATGAGCCATACTATTAGCCACACAAAATGAGATAGTAAAATAAATACATAAGTACACTCTATCGGCCTAATTTCATGAGCACTACACATTAAGTAAATAGCCATATTTAATATGTAAAGCGGTACCAAAGCCTCTAAGTACTTTGATATTGTGTAGATTTCCACAGAAAAGTTAGGTTAATAAGCCTTGTTTTAAGTAAATTTATACCAACATGAAGTAAACTGTCATAAATAAACAAGAGATTTCCTTCAGAAGCTGCACATCTGCATTGGGACATGCAGATTTTGCTAAGTGGGCCTGTTATGATATGATGAGCGCCTCCCCCCCTCACATTATGTCCTGCATCAGTTAGCCTATATATACATACAACATAATTTCGTTCTGAAGAATGGTGGCGCCCAATTTGTTCAAACATATATTATTTAATAAGCACGTAATACAAAAAGAGGTAAATAGTATAATGATGGTTCTTTGGAGATTATTATGTAACGTTTCCAAAATTCATCAGCTACTGATACGATTCTACCGCCTTTATGATGAGATGGTACGATCGTGCACGTATGAAAGAAGTTTCACATTACCTTTTTGTAATGTAGAGTTTCAAGTAGTTACAGAGTGAAATCATTTCGTACCAATCGCTGGATTCTGAAACAGTGTCTGAGAAAGAACAGCGCTACACTTGAGTACCTCTATCACAAAGCTTACAAGTACCAGGCATACATCAAGCTGACTTCTAGAGACACCACACAGACGTGTTCGTGCGTTTTCTAAAGTATCCCAATTTTGATTACGAATATACAGTCAGATTACAACTTGAAAACGCTCTAGAAGCTAAAGCAGGATAAGCAATCAAAGCACAAATCATCACTGCTCACAGGCTGTGACTCTCCCTGCCAAAGATTGTGTAATACAAAACAATAAGGTACAATCTTCCACTATGCACATTCAAATACTAATGACCCGCCTTATTAGTTATACAAAAAGTACTTAGTAAAGGTACACACATTTAATATATGGTAATTTAACACTCACAACCCATTACTAGTTTCATAACTTTCGCTTATGAAGTACAGCTCTTCCCTATGTAATCCACTTATTCTCATCTAGCGGCACTAATTAACTTGCATACATTTGTCAACTTTGCTACCAAAGTCATTCGAGGGTACCACAGCTTTCCCCACACGGTTTTACAGCCTCAGAACCGTACATCGTCACTGTAAAGTCTGTTGTAGATTTAACCACCAAAATACTACATAAGGTTTCAGTGAAATGATTTCCACAAAAGACTTGCTCAGACAATGTACCTCAATATACCTTTCACCAATTACGAATCTTTTCCAAACCAAAATGCAGTCTCCCAAATCTCAGCCATCCCGTCCTCATCGAGTTATGCACTGGAAGAACAGTATGACGTCCATCACTTTACCAACTTCGGATCGTATACAATATAACTGTTCATGTTGAAATCACTGTACCTGATGTATCCTGCGTTTTACATGTAATGATTGTGCCTCGAAGTATATCAAGCCAATGGCAGAGGCACCAGTGAGTTTCTGGTATCTAACGATACTCTGCCACAATGAGTAGGGACTCTCAATTTTTCTTTGCATGCAGAAAGGGTGCCTATAAAACAGTGAGGTCTCTTTGAAGTGATTTAGAGTAATCTTTCGAGAATTAAAGTCCACAGTTCTGAAAAGAGGCCTCAGTTAATTTCAAATGTTTATAATATCCCCACAATCGTGTTGATACTAACCGTAGAGATTTAGTTCATTATGTGACTAATTTTTAGGGATGACTCTCTGAATATCAAGGAAATGTTACCGACACATCAATGAAAATGATAAGAAACTTGGAGAACAACTTAAATGTTAAAACACTATCGGATTAAATAATTACAACCAACTGCTTGCATCTACAGCAAGACATTCCTGACATATAACCAGTATCACATAGTAATGAAAAGGGAATGCATGGTAAATGACAATATATTTGTACTCATTTCATTTACGGTGCTTAAAGAAATCGGTTCGGTACAGCTAAAAAAAGAGAATGGTTGTCAACTTTTGAAACACTATTAGATAAATGGCGAAATGTTTAGCGAAGGTCAGTGATGGCGTTTTGTCAAGATCGGAGTAATGTTACCATTGTGAACATTGTTGGTGAAGGTTGTGAAGTTGCACATGTCACCAATACCAGTGGTGAAAGTCAAAGAGGATGGTGCCTGAAGGACAACCGAAATGCTACAAGTGAAAGTAATATGAATCAGGGGCAAGTAGACTCATTCGTAACGAAAAAGTCTAGAACGACCTGAAGCATACAAGGTAGGTGGATTGCACCTGTACACATCCTGCACAGCCACTACTACATGAAGCGATGAGAATATTTGGTCGTAATTTCACGGTATTAGGTAAGAATACTGGACCATGTGAAAATCACTTATATCCTATCTCATGATGTATCCATCCTCGGAAACAACTTCCTTAAATCCTTACTGTCTGTAAGATGGCAAGAACCATGCCCCTTACATGAAGTCATTAAAGATCACCTAACTCACATTGAGCAAACAGTAGGGCTGAACAAAAATGACTGACAAGGAACAATGCATCTTGTAGAGGGTATAGTATGGACGTATTGGAATAATTAATGTCTGGTGATGGTTTTAAAGTAATTCACACAACATGGAAAGTTTGTGGAAATGCGTCGATTTACTGGAGGCTAATTTATCCCAGGGAAGTATTCGAGTTGACCGTGGCTGGCTGGGAAGTGGCGAAGGGAAGCGACAATAGGCAGCTTAGGGTGGCTCAAACTCTGAGAAAGTGGTAACAGGGCACTTCATCCAGCCGCCTTAAGATGAGTGACAGTGAGTGGGTTGTTGACCCCATGCTGGTATAGCGGGAAGCAGACAGAGAACTTGTACGCCTGTTGATAAATGTCCGTCGTACCATTTTCAGTGAAACATATGAGTAAGCCGCATAAGGCTACGGTGGAGCTGTCAACAGAGGCCAAAATATGCATGTTTGTGACTATAGCAACTTCACGCTGAGTTCACGGTCCACAGAGTCTGAAGTAAATCAGGTGAAGAGCGACAGAATGAAATACGCCAGCCTCCGATGGGAATGTAGGACCGAGGAATTTGAAGTACTCTCCTGGGAGTCAGAATTCCGGAAAAACTGGTGTTTTGTGCAGACACTAACCGTGATAGGTGGCCTGGGAGGAGCTAAGTAGCAGAAGTAGAGAGGAAGGGAAATTTTGTGGGAATTTGTTCACTTCCCAGAGTAGGCATTGGTCAGCACTGGGAAGCAATGCATAATTAACGCGACTTGCGCTTTAATTGGCGTAAGTGATTTTGCTGAAGGGGAAACCGAGGCAAAGAGCAGACTGGGAGAAGTCCCCGTAGAGGTCTTCCATTCCCACCTTGCCTAGAGTGTGGACGTGGCGTTCTTGACTCAGCTTGGTTGAGAAAGAGTGAGCATCTCTGCAGTTTAGGACTTAGAAAATGGAACGATTGAGTTAGGAGATAGAAAGTTTTGGTTCAGCTATGTATTGAGGAAGATAGCTAGGAGTGAATAGACGAGTGCAGCCTTGCAGCACCACAAGGCCGGCCGACGTTCTCACAATGACGCCTTCCCGCCACGTTGAATTCGGTGATATTGCACCCATTCCGGCTTGAATTAGGCCACATTAATTTGTTGGATCACGTTGGCAAAGTTTCCACGAGGATTTCATGGGCCGTGTATTGGGGAATTCTTCTCACACTTCGCATTACACCTGGGTGAGTCGATAGGAATTAATTTTGATTTATCGCGCTTTACTCCACGTAAACGCAATTTATTACCACTGCCTGGTAGGAGAGTCATGTAATGTCATGATGGAAGGTCGGGAGTTAAAATAAATTTGTGCTAATCGACTGCATCTGTTTTCAATGAAGTAGTTGAAATCCTAAGTCATTCTCTTAATTAATTTTATGTTCAACATTTGCATCTGGTGTTCAATAGCTGAATATAACATCAATGTTTTCCCCTTTTTAATTTAAAGTGATCAGTTCTGAGTCAATTAATGTCAACAGTGCCACTGCAGTTCAATCGGAAGTCACAGGGCCTTATTACTTTCTTTGCATTATCCGATACTGCGGCAGTTTGGTACTCTCTTTTGATCAGTTAGTCAATTAGCTGGGGTGACCACACGCCAAAACCAGATAAGTGACAGGTGGTGTGTTACATGTCCTCTTTCAAAGTCGTTGGATATCTGATCAAGAAACATGCAATACTCTTGGGATACAAGCGACCGTATTTAGTAGCGAAAATATGATTGTCATCATAGCAGCTCCATGACATCCTAATTCACCAGACGTTAACCACTACAAGTACCTGTGGGACCACTTTGGCAGCTATGTTCGCTGCATGAATCTTTCACTAAGCGCCACTTGTCAGCTACCTGAAACGCTAGAGTTGGCACAGCTCCCGATATTTGACATCTCTATGCATTTTTACGAAATCATGTGCAATATGCCTAGCTCTTGTATATTCTGCAAAGAAAGGGTTGCTATGTATATTAACATGCTACCCTCATAAAGGTGAAGTCATGAGAAAAAGTCTACCAGGAACTTAAGTGTGAATTGCAGAGTAATGATATAGATGTAAGAGACATATGACTATGCTGGCTGAGACCCCATGGGTTCATTCAGCAGCATAACTGCAAAGACTCAGTGTCTCTTTTCTTTCACGGAGTTCAAATTTCATTTCTTAAGCATATGTATTCAGGACAGATGAGTATCACGTTAGTAGAAATTTAGTGTCATGTTTATGATTTTGATCACTTTGGTGAAGAAAAGAAACAGAGTAAAGCCCATCAAGGGCCCTCAAAGACGAAAGTCCCTAACTGTGGACCTCCACAACCTGTGGCACATACCCTCTCTCCATTAGACACTGTCGAGAGTTCAGCAATTAACACAGGAATTGACCAAACATCTGACAACTAGTCGGCACATATCATTCCCTTAATGACTAAATAATTGACCTGAAAAATTCTTCCATATCTAGAATCCGAACCTGCTGTGTTCATGTCAGATGCCACTGCACAAGCATACATTAGCGACCTCAGTTACAAGATGTGTGCCTCATAAAGGAAGCAACAATTACCATGTTTATGATCTAATTTGAAAATATTTATAGTAAACATAGAATTTTTGCAGGTGATAGAGTTGTCTATAATGAAATACTGTCTGAGCTACGTTGCTCAAATATTCTGTCAGGTCGTTATACCTTGATTTCAATATTTATAAATGTAAGCTTACATAATTTTTAAGATTAGTATCCTTTAATTACAAAACCAAAGGCCCACAAATGAAATCAATCAACTCATACAAATATGTTACTTTTAATCCGTCTTGATGGCAAAACTTTTATTCATTTGACCAGTTTCAATTCATCCAGAACCATCTTCATAACTGATATTTCGGTTACAGGAGTAACCCGTCCAACTCCAGCAACTATCACATGCATTGATATAACGTAGCATGTGAAAGTTGCTGTTGGCCGGGTTACTCCTGTAACCGAAATATTAGATCTGAAGAGGGTTCTGGTTGAACCGAAACCGGTCATATGAATAAATATTTTGCAATCAAGACTGATTAAAAGTAACATTGTAAAATCACTGATTGCTTCTATCCTATCAGACATTATGTCTCTTTTTGCAAAATCATACAAATATGTACGAGTAACAATTTTTAGGGAGAAGAAATGGAATGATCGAACAGATTCAGGCATAGATGAAGATGTCAGATTTAAATTCATTGGTACAATACTGGGGAAACGCAGTTAGTGAACCATACAGACTAGCTGAAAATTACTTACTTAACCAAATATGGCTAACAGAGGATATTGCGTGTATACAAAGAAGGATGATAGGAAAGGTCAATAAGTTTGTTTGACTCACAGGAGAGCGCAACGAAATGTTGGAAAACCTGAATTGGCAGACACTTGAACATAGGCTCCAGCTACCCAAAGAAATTCTGCTCAGTCTGCAAAGTTTCAAGAAGCAGTATCACACAATTACACTAACCATATCGTGAACAGGCACCTGAGCAGTTATTCTTACTGCTCACAACACGTGACGGGAACGGCAAGAAGCCCGTACGTATGGTACAACGCTCTGCTGTTCTGTCCAAAGTGGCTTATATAGCAAGTATATAGATAGAATGAAAATGCTCACGCATCGAGAGAGGTGTTCAGAGCAGAAGCAGATTGCTACGATGAAGCTGAAGTTGAAAGCGTTAAACAGGAAATTGCTTGGGGACGAGTAAGGCTTCATGTAGAATAGCATGTAAGTGTCGGTAAGTATTTCAAGCATGACGAAGGCGAGGTAGAGCGCGATCCTGGAGCCGAAGCAGGACTGCAGGGCGTCGACGGCCGCCTGCAGGCACGAGTGCTGCAGCCTCAGTTCCTCTGTGCAGAGGAGGCCAGAGCAAGTGGCGCAGCGCCGCAGCAGGCGGAAACGTCGAGCCACGGCCAGAGCGAGCAGCATGTACGACAACAATGACACCTGACGAGGCAGCAGCGCCAAAGCATTAGCCGACATGGCAAGTTTCGACTCCACGTCCGGCCCCCAAGATTTCCACAACATGTCTGCGAAGGCCAGAAAAACGGTGCACAGTGCCACCACCACCGCGAACGCTCTCGCGTAGTGCCGGTCAGTCCATCGCAGCTCCGACATTCGGCACTTGCGTTGCAGAGAGACGTCAAAGCGTTCGACAGCTCGCGTCACATTCAGCAAGTGCCGGTCGCACACCGCTGCAGCCAGCAGGAACGAGGCAGATCTCACAGTCTCAATGTGTATCCTTATTCGATGGAACTCCAGCACCTCCCCGCAGAAGTTGGCCATCAGAAGCACCGTGCCGTACAGGAGGATACCCGACAGGAACTCCCAACTGCGCCAGCTGTACCTCAGACCGGTAACCTCCTTCCGATACGGAAACGTGCATAGTACTTTGCAGATGGTGAAGTAAGACGCCGAGCAGTTGACGAACGTCTCGTGGTGAAAAGGGCGTCTTCTTCTCCATATGCCAAGATACCTTCCTGCGAAAGGCCAGTCAGCTTCCAGTTTCGCGCTGATAGAGCCTGATACGTTGTTGAAACGCATAGTGATGCACCAAGTGTTCCGTGTGAACTGAGAGTTCGGTGTAACTATCCGTTTCACTAGGCAGATTAACGTTATCGATGACTTGACCACAATAGAGTAAAGTAACGCGATCAATACCCACTGCTGATTGAATTACCTGCGCCCGTGAAAGTGATTAACTAAAAGCTATTAAGTAATCAAGTCTAAGTTCTGGATAATTAATTAATCTCTTCGTTTGTACGAATATTCATCTATCGATTGTGACTGCCGTTGTCTGTTTTGCTCCCGTCCGTATTCTTCATTTTGTTTTCGTTCACTTTCTTCAGACAGCAGCAATACCGTATTCTACAGTAAAATATTTTGCAAGTGTCGTATCTCGTTTTGTGTCTAGCAGACAGACATGATAAAGGTTAAAGCTTTTCTCGGATCACTCTATTGGATTACCAGTGTTCATTATCACTCGAAAGGAAATAATTTGGGGAGATTTTCATAGGCTTCGTGGTCTTCGACCTCCTCTTCAGATTAAAGCGCCTTTGTAGATGATATCTTGTCTGAATTATTAGTTCAAACAATCTTTCCGTGCAGCCTTGATTCAAAGATAAGCATATACTACTACACATATACCTACTACCCGTCAGGCAAGCTTGCATAATATAAGGGGAGAGTAAATGGCACATACGTGATTCTCTACGGCCTCCTGCCCTCCCACTCTCGCTGCCGCGCTGAGTGGCCGCACGGTTAGAGGCGCCATGTCACGGATTGCGCAGCTCCTCCCGCCGGAGGTTCAAGTCCTCAGTCCTCCCTCGGGCATGGGTGTGTATGTTGTTCTTAGCATAAGTTAGTTCAAATATGGCATAAGTCTAGGGACCGATGACCTCAGCAGTTTGGTCCCTTAGGAATTCACACGTTTTCTTTCTCTCTCTCTACATGGTTCAAATGGCTTTGAGCATTATGCGACTTAACATCTGTGGTCATCAGTCGCCTAGAACTTAGAACTAATTAAACCTAACTAACCTAAGGACATCACACATATCCATGCCCGATGCAGGTTTCGAACCTGCGACCGTAGCAATCGCGCGGTTCCGGACTGAGCGCCTAGAAGGGCGAACCCACCGCGACCGGCTCTCTCTCTACATCTACATATCTATATCTACATATATATACCGCCAGCCACCAAGCGGTGTGTGCCGGATGGCACTATTCGCGCCAAAGTCATATTTACCCCAATCTGTTCAGAGGGAACCGTGCGAGGGAAAACGTCTGTCTGAGCGCCTCAGTACGAGCTTTAATTTCCCTTAGCTTTGAATGGTGATCGCTGTGCGATTTGAAAGTTGGTGCTAATAATATATGCTCTATATCTTCGGCGAAGATCGGAATTTAGTGAGCAGCCCCTTCCGTTTAGCACGTCGTCTATCTGCAAGTGAGGCCTACTTCAAACTTTTTATGAGACTTGTAACGCTCTCGCGATGGCTAAATGTACCAGTCACGAATCTTGCCGCCCTTCTTCGGACCTTCTAAATCTCTTGAATCAGACCCAACTGGTGAAGGTCCCATACTGACGAACAATACCCTAAGACACGGCGAACTAAAGTATTGTAAACAATTTCCTTTGTTGAAGGTTTACATCGCTTCAGCATTCTAGCAATAAACAGCAGTCTAGAGTTCGCCTTACCCGTTACTTGTGTAATCTGATCGTTCCATTTGAGATAATTTTGAATAATCAAACCCAGATTCTGAACGGGTGGTACCGCTTCAAAATGTTCAAATGTGTGTTAAATCTTCTCGGACTTAACCGCTAAGGCCATCAGCCCCTAAGCTTACACACTACTTAACCTAAAGTATCCTAAGGACAAACACACACACCCATGCCCGAGGGAGGACTCGAACCTCCGCCGGAAACAGCCGCACAGTCCATGACTGCAATGCCTTACACCGCTTGGCAGTACCGCTTCCAAAGACTGTGCATTTACTTTGCAGTCGTGCATTAATGGGGATTTTCGTTTTCTTATACGCAGTACGTTACCCTCACTAATATTGAGAGATAACTGCCAGTCATTACACCAGGCATTTATTTTCTGCAAATCAGAACTTTCGGGTGATACTACTTTCCTGTAGACTACAGCGTCATCGGCAAACAGTCTATGGCCGCTGTCAGTACCGTCAACCAGGTCGTTTAAGTAAATCGTAAAACGCAGCGCACCTATTACGCTGTCCTGGAGCACACCTGATGTTACGATTATTTCCGTTGAAGTATCTCACTTCAGGACGACGTACTGCTCTCTGTCTCTTAGAAAACTTTCTATCCAACCGCATACGTCATCGGATAGATCGTAAGCGCCCACTTTTATGAGCAAGCGACAGTGCGAAACTGAGTCGATTGCCTTTCGAAAGTCGAGGAATATGGCATCAACCTGGGAGCCGGTATCTAGAGCCTGTTGCATATCATGCACAAAGAGGGGTAGCTGTGTCTCGCATGACCGCTGTTTCCTAAAGCCGTGCTGGTTTCTCCAGATGAGGTTCCCAGAGTCTAGAAAGGTCATTATGTCAGAACACTAAATATGTTCCATGATTCTACAACAAATCGATATCAGTGAAATTGGCCGGTAATTATGTGCATCTGATTTTCTATCCTTCTCATAGATTGCTGTGACCTGGGCCATCTTCCAGTCCTGTGGAACTTCCCTCTGTTGCAATGATCTCTGATAGATGATGGATAAGAATGGTGCTATTTTTTTAGCACAGTCAACATAAAATCTTACGGTGATACCGTCTGGGTCAGATGCCTTCTAAGGATCTTAACTGTTTTAATCCCAGATGCACTAAACACTATGTCCAATAAAACAATACCAATCACCATTGTTGAGATTTATTTCTACGCAAGCAGTTTCGACGTTACACTACGTAATCTTCAGGCCTGCTTCAATCCAGTAACTTTCGTGTAAAAAAAAATACAGCAGCACTTTTAACTGGTCTCGTAACAATTAATACGAGCATGCGTGCTCGTTGGCCGGCCGAGGTGGCGAGCGGTTGTAGGCGCTACGGTCTGGAACCGCGCGACCGCTGCGGTTGCAGGTTCGAATCCTGCCTCGGGCATGGATGTGTGTGAGGTCCTTCGGTTAGTTAGGTTTAAGTAGTTCTAAGTTCTAGGGGACTGATGACCTCAGAAGTTAACTCCCATAGTGCTCAGAGCCATTTGAACCATTTTTTTGCGTTTTCGTTGGACAACTGTCAGCAACTCTACACGAAAGTTACTGGATTGAAGCAGGCCTGAAGGTGACGTCGAAACTACATCTAAATCTAAATAAGGATGATTGGTATTGTTTCACTGAACACTGAACAGCCGTAGTTTCATACTCCAACTAGAAGATGGAGTTACATTCGTTAAACACTATGTCAGCCATCCTTGCGTTTGTTCGATAATTGAAGGGAAGAATGGTGCTGCAGTCCTCTACCGTAAACGGGTCTTTGAAATCTGGATTTAGAATTTCGGTCTTCTGTTTATCATCATCCGTTACATTAAACGTACTGTCAGCAGAAGAATACTGAATTATTTGTAGTGTTCATAGATTTTACGTCGGACCGAAATTTTTTGGGGTTGTTTTCAGAATCTGCAGATAAAATATTGGTTTCAAATTCGTTAAAAGAATCTCTCATTGACCTTTTGACAGCTGCTTTCATTTCGCATAATTTCTAGTTGTCAGCGGGGCAGTGACTCCGTTTAAAACAACTGTGCAAAATTATCTGCTTTCTCAGCAACTTCCTAATATGTTTGTTGAATCAAGGTGGATCCTTTCCCCCTCTATATTTTTGCTAGGCACTTATTTCTCTAGCACGTGGTGGACAATACTTTCAAATTCCGGCCAAAGATGTTCAATATCTTTGTGTTCAGCGGTAAAGGCTTGGAGCTGACTATGAAGATATTTATTAATGACACTTTTATTTGCTTTCCCAAACAAGAAAACTCTACGCTGTCTCTTCGTTTTTTTACAACTTTTTACTGACATAGAAGCCACAACGCCATTATGATCGCTAGTACCTTCTTCTAGATTAACTTCCTCAAAAAGATCAGATCTGTTTACCTCCAAGATATCTAACATATTCTCATCTCGAGTTGGTTTTCTAACCAACTGCTCAAGATTGCATCGTGAGAGTGCTCCTAGAATAACTTCACACGAGTCCTTGCTTCTGCCTCCTGTGATAAACGTGCAATTTTCCCAGTCAATGGATGCCAGATTAAAGTCTCCACCTATAACTAATAGATAATTTAGATATTTATTTCCTATGTACTCAAGACTTTCTCTGAAACGTTCTGCGACGTTTGTTGCGGATACTAGTGGTCTATTAAAACATCCTAATACAATCGTCACACTTTGTCTGATTGACAGCTTTATCCAGACTATTTCACAGTCCGACCCAGCATCCTTCCAAAACATGGTCCAATCCGAGTTCAAAGTTTCACTACTATCGATGTCTGGCTTCAACCAGCATGTAATACAATATTGGCATTACTACTGTTTATCTCGGAGAGTAACTCAGGGATCTTACTACAGACACGACGACAATTTACTAAAATGAGATTTAGCATATTCAGATCATTTGGAATGACCTTATTAGGCGAACTGACAATTTTTACAGTTGGCACTTCCACATCAGTGTCATGAACTGGTAATTTTTCAGGCCAACAGTTTGTTTCCCGTGGGGAGGAACCTAATCTCTGTCTGTCTTTCATGTTCATTCGCGAATCGTTTGGGAGGAGGGCTATTTTACATCTCCATATGAGCTCTGATTGCTCTGTTTTTATCTCTATATTTATTTCACGATATGTAAGCTGGAGGAGGTAATACAGTGAAAGGACATTCTTGAAATGTAATTTTAACCAACATGGTAAGGAGGTAATAGCGATCTGTTCTTGATGATCAGTTATTAAAGCAGTCGAGATAGCAGAATATATCATTTATTGAAACAACCGGTTACCGCACTTTTAATCGACCATCTTTAGATGGGGAGGCAGCCTTTACGTAACATGTACAAAAGATCAGAAATACTCTAGTTTGATATTTAGCTTTAGCTTTACATAATGTGTACAAAAGAACAGAGGTAATATAGCTTGGTGTGTACCCATCTGGCTAGAGCTGGTGGCGTGGTGAACAGCTGAGCGTGTTCACAATCGTAATTGGTGCTACTGATTATTCTGAAACGTATTAAATAGCGCAGCCAGTGGGAACTAAACATACATAAAAAGCACTATAACTTGTGAAAAAAGTATCGCGATGTTTGCACGCTAGCTCTTGGTACATCTAGTGATGTAGTTTCTATGGAGATACCGAATACTGATGTACAACACCTCTTTTGTAGCCTCTGTAACACGTGTCACATGTACAGCTGCGTGTCTCTGTTGCCCTTCTATCTCTTCTAACAATCCGACCTGGCAAGAAGATCAGAATGAAGAGCAGTGCACAACAACTGGCTGGTTTGCCAGGTATCTGCTTTATCTATAAGTATTTTTGCGGTGTTGTTATTCTTTACCTACTTCCTAAAATATGTAGATGGACATTTGACAAGACGGCTGTTTCCGATGACTGAACGCCAGTCACCTAAACGAACAAAACTGGCCAATTCCGTCATTTCATGCATTTTCTTGAGTTTAGAGTCAACTGTTAGTCACTGTATTAAGCTGCAGGTTTGATGGTCTTCCAGAATTTCGCTAAAATTATCCAGTGTTACCCGTGAGCAGCTTCTTCGATCTTTCGACGTTACCTACGAGATTAATTATGTGAGTTGTGAACAAATCAAAGCTACAACATTAAATTTCGGTAAGCTTAAATCCGCTTTCAGGGTCGACAAAATCTCGCTATAAGACTTCTGCCCTCTGAGAAGTCTCCAATTGTGGTCCGATAATCCTAATGCTCGATTTATGTACACTACAGGGCAGTCAATTAATACTAAGGGGACGTTATGTACTACATTATACGTTTAATGAACCAATAGAGAAAGCATCTACCTGAAATTGTGGTTTCAAACCTGTTAACTGATTACAGTGGCATTTACAACGCTGGTTCCCGTATCCATACCGCTTTATATTAGTAGAAGCAACCCTCAACTAAGTATAGAAACCAGAGAGATGGTTTCAAAATGAAGGAAATCGTCACACACGACAAACTATCTAGGAATGATTTTGGATTGGTCAATTTCGACTAGTGATGTTTTCTGTTGCAGTAGCCTTGTGCAGACCGGGTTCTGGAGACTACTTCTGCAGTTATGGTGACAGGTAATCGAAGGATATTTATTTATTTATTTTTGGATCATCAGTCTTCTGACTGATTTGATGCGGCCTGTCACGAATTCCTCTCCTGTGCCAACCTCTTCATCCAAGAGTAGCACGTACTACGTACGTCCTCAGTTATTTGCAGGATGTATTTCGATCTCCGTCTTCAGACGGCCGGGGTGGCCGAGCGGTTCTAGGCGCTACAGTCTGGAACCGCGTGACTGCTACGGTCACAGGTTCGAATACTGTCTCAGGCATGGATGTGTGTGATGTTCTTAGGTTAGTTAGGTTTAAGTTGTTCTAAGTTCTAGAGGACTGATGACCTCAGCAGTTAAGTCCCATAGTGCTCAGTGCCATTTGAACCATTTGAACCTCCGTCTTAATCTACAATTTTTGTCCTCTACAGCTCCCTGTATTACCATGGAAGTCATTCCCTCATGTCTTAACAGATGTCCTATCACCCTGTCCGGTCTCCTTATCAGTATTTGCCACATATTCCATTCCTCTCCTATTCTGCGCAGAACCTCCTGATTCCTTACCTTATCAGTCCACCTAATTTTCAACATTCGTCTGTAGCACCACATCTCAAGTGCTTCGCTTCCCTTCTATTACGGTTTTCCCAAAGTCCATCTCTCACTACCATACTATGCTGTAGTCCAGACGTACATTCTCAGAAATTTCTTCCTCCAATTAAAGTCTATGTTGATACTTGGCAAGGGATCCCCCGCTGCTAGTCTGCTTTTGATGTCGTCCTTGCTCCGTCCGTCAATGGTTATTTGACTGCCTAGGTAGCAGAATTCCTTAACTTCATTTAGTTCGTGACCATCAATACTCATGTTAAGTTTCTCGCTATTCTCGTTTCGGCTACTTCTCATTACCTTCGTGCAATGTACAGATTGGAGACTAAGAGCGAAAGACTACTTTCCTGTCTTACACCCTTTTTCATCTGAACACTTCGTTGTGGCGATATCGCAGTGCCTGTCTTATTCTGATGACGATGCTCTTGGCCACCACAGCCATTACGAAACACATCAGATGAATTCGCCATTGCGAATAATGACTACTATCTGCTGTAGAATGGAATGACGACAATGAAATTTTGTGCCGGACCACAACTCGAACCTGGGTTTCCAGCTTATTGCGAGCACTGGCCTTACCATTTGACTATCCCTGCACGACTCACGGCCAGGCCCAAACTTCAATAAGTCGTCAACCACACGTCTAAGATCTGTACTCGCGCATCCATTACGTGTATTCCCGTACAGATCAGGCGTTGTGCTTGAAGGTCGTATACCCGGTATCGGCAAATAAATACGCTATTGCGGTGCCTGTGTTATTCTGATGACGATGAACTTGGCGACTACAGCCGTTACGAAACACATTTGTCGCCATCATTATACATGTAAGTGATCGTCCACCTCTTGACCCATGCGATCCCATTATTTTTGGTGGCGGGGAAATAAGTATCCTCAGGATGGATAAAAGTACGTAGGTCAATCGAATCGGGCGGAAGGGGGGGGGGGGGGGGGAGGGTAACAGGCAACGAACTGTCGGCCAAGTTTCGAGACGTCACTGGTGGCAGCACAAGTCAGGTGGTGGGCATTGTCATCGACGAGGTGGCAAATTGAACAAAGCGACAGTCCGTTAGTCCGATGGGGTGAAGTCGTTGTTTTGTGGTGAATTTTCCACATGCGACGTTGTACCATGTTTGCCTGGACGTTGCAGGGAAGGGAACATTGGTGGATATGAAGCCAAACTGTGAGCCACCGCGTCGACCGATGTCTGAGTTCGATGTTGTTGCTAGATATGTAACGAAACAGTGAGGTGTAAAAATTTTTAGGTCAAGGAAGACGCGTGCTCGTTAAGCGAGTGTGTTCATAACTGAAGTTGACTATGAAATCAGAAATGTGCGTCAGATGGTGCCTGATGTGTCCTGTTGGTACAGGTGGCGTTATGGTTTCGGGCATAAGAATTTATAGCAAGCTGCTCGTAAGGGAGGGGCCCCCGTTCCACTGCTTGTGCATGGTGGACGTGTAAAAGGACGTCGCTCGGAGTCGGACATTGACAAGGCTGAGGCCTACCGCTCTTGGGGTGAGAGTAAGCGTTTCGTAACGGACCTTTAAGTTCGTACCGGCCATAAGAAAGAATCCGAATGCAGCCTGGAGGCCGGGTCTATTAGTTGATGGTAGCGGGAGTATCTGTCCAATGTGGACCATTCTGGACGCCACATATTTACTGAGGTTCTCGACACGTTCTAAAGAATCGAGTCGGCGGAGGAGATTATGTCGCATTGCTGTGCGGATAATTTGGAGAGTAGACCGAAAATTGATGGCAGCAGAGCGGCGCACGGTGGATACCTAGGTATCGTAGTTTCTGTACACAATAGAGAGGAGATAAGTCATCGTATGAGAGGTGGTGTCCAGTGCACATCGCTGTGGATTTAGCCACATTCATGTTACTGCTCGGTGCATCTATGTATGTTGATTTTGAATCTAGAATCATTTGTGTTTCATTCCGTGAGCGGACCAAGAGGAGGAGGTCGTCCGCATGTGCACGACTCCGAAAACTGTGCTGTCGCAAAGTGAGACCAGAGAGGTGGCTCGTCAGACTCCCGATGAGTGGCTCCAGGTTTATGGCATAGAGTAGGGTAGAAAGTGGGCAACTTCGCAACGCCGGACCGTCACTGGTCCCGACACACGACCATTGACCTGAATCAGCGAGTCAGCGCTGCCGTACAGGCGCCGGATAACATCGAGAAGGGCAGGTGGAAGATCCATTTGCTTCACTACAGAGAACAGAAAACGATACCGCACCTCGTCGAATGTGCTGTCAAAATCAATGGCAACCACCGCGGCGCTGCCAGTGCAGTTAAATCACGACATTCTCCTGTGGCCATTTGTGTATTAACTGAGCCACCGGGAGTTGTCTGTTCTGGGGAATAGAATGCTAGGCAGGCTCTTGCGGCATCGCGTGGCCAGAAGTCGTGCAAATATTTTATAGTCTGCGTTACGCTGAGTCAGGGGACGGTAATGTGCTGTCGCCACTCTCAGTGTCGCTTTGTGGTTGGGTATAATAATTCCCGTTACAAAGGACAGTGGTACGGCGTCCCCCATCTCAACACTCCATGAAACATTGTCGTCCACCGTGACGCCATTAGGGCAAGGAAAGCGCGATAAAATTCTATCGGCAAACCGTCGACGCCAGGTGACTTATTCAGAGTACCTTTGTTGATGGCGTTGTGAACTTCTTCGCACGTAACCGGCTCCATCAGCTCGTATGCCTCGTCGCCGGCGAGTGTTCGAGTTAGGTGTGGTAACACAAACTCTTCAGCACGGTTGTCCGGTAGTGGTCTACAAAGGCATTGATAACTATGGCCTGGCAAGTGACTTACTGCGTGCGACAGACGTGAGTCGTCGTCGTCGGTGTTTCCCATCGGAGGTGATTTGATGCGTGGTGGGATGTTCCTGTTCCGCTGAATCTTGACGACGGGTCTGCACTATCGCCCCTTCAGTCAACGTTACAATTTGTGCCTTAACCCTGCTGCGTTCCCTCTGGGTTTCACGGGGGGCGGCTCGACGTCCAGGAAGCGGAGGAAAGTCCACTGGACCTGACGGGATACCAATTCGATTCTACACAGAGTACGCGAAAGAACTTGCCCCCCTACTAACAACCGTGTACCGCAAGTTTCTAGAGGAACGGAAGGTTCCAAATGGTTGGAAAAGAGCACAGATAGTCCCAGTCTTCAAGAAGTGTCGTCGACCATATGCGCAAAACTATAGACCTATATCTCTGACGTTGATCTGTTGTAGAATTTTAGAATATGTTTTTCGCTCGAGTATCATGTCGTTTATGGAAACCCAAAATCTACTCTGTAGGAATCAACATGGATTCCGGAAACAAAGATCGTGTGATACCCATCTCCTTTATTTGTTCATGAGACCCAGAAAATATTAGATACAGGCTCCCAGGTACATGCTATTTTTCTTCGCTTCCGGAAGGCGTTCGATACAGTTCCGCACTGTCGCCTGATAAATAAAGTAAGAGCCTACGGAATATCAGACCAGCTGTGTGGCTGGATTGAAGAGTTTTTAGCAAGCAGAAAACAGCATGTTGTTATCAATGGAGAGACGTCTACAGACGTTAAAGTAACCTCTGGCGTGCCACAGGGGAGTGTTATGGGACCATTGATTTTCACAATGTATATAAATGAGCTAGTAGATAATGTCGGAAGTTCCATGCGGCTTTTCGCGGATGATGCTGTAGTATACAGAGAAGTTGCAGCATTAGAAAATTGTAGCGAAATGCAGGAAGATCTGCAGCGGATAGGCACCTGGTGCAGGGAGTGGCAACTGACCCTTAACATAGACAAATGTAATGTATTGCGAATACATAGAAAGAAGGATCCTTTATTGTATGATTATATGACAGCGGAACAAACACTGGTAGCAGTTACTTCTGTAAAATATCTGGGAGTATGCGTACGGAACGCCGGCCGCGGTGGTCTCGCGGTTCTAGGCGCGCAGTCCGGAACCGTGCGACTGCTACGGTCGCATGTTCGAATCCTGCCTCGGGCATGGATGTGTGTGATGTCCTTAGGTTAGTTAGGTTTAAGTAGTTCTAAGTTCTAGGGGACTAATGACCACAGCAGTTGAGTCCCATAGTGCTCAGAGCCATTTAAACCTTTTTTTTTTGCGTGCGGAACGATTTGAAGTGGAATGATCATATAAAATTAATTCTTGGTAAGGCGGGTACCAGGTTGAGATTCATTGGGAGAGTCCTTAGAAAATGTAGTCCATCAACAAAGGAGGTGGCTTACAAAACACTCGTTCGATCTATACTTGAGTATTGCTCATCAGTGTGGGATCCGTACCAGATCGGGTTGACGGAGGAGATAGAGAAGATCCAAAGAAGGGCGGCGCCTTTCGTCACAGGGTTATTTGGTAACCCTGATAGCGTTACGGAGATGTTTAACAAACTCAAGTGGCAGACTCTGCAAGAGAGGCGCTCTGCATCGCGGTGTAGCTTGCTCGCCAGGTTTCGAGAGGGTGCGTTTCTGGATGAGGTATCGAATATATTGCTTCCCCCTACGTATACCTCCCGAGGAGGTCACGAATGTAAAATTAGACAGTCGTTCTTCCCGCGAGGAGATCACGAATGTAAAATTAGACAGTCGTTCTTCCCGCGAACCATACGCGACTGGAACAGGAAAGGGAGGTAATGACAGGGCACGTAAAGTGCCCTCCGCCACACACCGTTGGGTAGCTTGCGGAGTATAAATGTAGATGTAGATATAGATTAGGAGTGATTTAAAATGGAATGATCATATAAAGTTGATCGTCGGTAAAGCAGATGCCAGACGGAGATTCATTGGAAGAATCCTACGGAAATGCAATCCGAAAACAAAGGAAGTAGGTTACAGTACGCTTGTTCGTCCACTGCTTGAATACTGCTCAGCAGTGTGGGAACCGTACCAGATAGGGTTGGTAGAAGAGATAGAGAAGATCCTACGGAGAGCAGCACGCTTCGTTACAGGATCATTTAGTAATCGCGAAAGCGTTACGGAGATGATAGGTAAACTCCAGTGGAAGACACTGCAGGAGAGATGCTCAGTAGCTCGGTACGGGCTTTTGTTGAAGTTTCGAGAACATAACTTCACCGAGGAGTCAAGCAGTATATTGCTCCCTCCTATGTATATCTCGCGAAGAGACCATGAGGATAAAATCAGAGAGATTAGAGCCCACACAGAGGCATACCGACAATTATTCTTTCCAAGAACGAGACTGGAATAGAAGGGAGAAGCGATAGAGGTACTCAAAGTACCCTCCGCCACACACCGTCAGGTGGCTTGCGGAGTATGGACGTAAATGTAGATGTAGTTAATAGTCGGTAGTGTGCCGGTGCCATGCAGCTACTTCCTTGCAATATTGAATGAAGGTACGTGGAATGGCAGGTTCGGCACATTCAAGCCACCAAGTCAGCGTTGTGCAGAACTTAAGTAAGCGACGTTCATAGGTGGTGCATATCTCGGTAACGTGTTGAAGGCATTCGGGATCATGAAGATGGGAGGTGTTTAGCTTCCACGGATCCCAAAACCACGGAATTTATGTGATGATGACGAGTATCGTATTTCTACCTGTATTTCGTACTCCTTCTCAGCAATCAAAAAATTAGAATTTGGCTCCACTTCAAAGACTACAGCCAAAAAGCTGAAAATGTAACTACACCACTACATTACACAAAAGTTATTGTAGAGCTACGTCCTACTCTATGACAAAGAAAGATAACTTTAAATGTGGACATTTTAGGTTAGGCTTTACCGTGACTGTTATTGACATGAAATGAAACAAGTTTACTGTTACCGGTCATCGTTTTCTTTATTTCCTCGACGGGTTTCAAAGGTTCCATCATCGAGTGGAATTAAATTATTTTGTATCACATTTGTGTGTGTGTTGTGTTCCGATATTTGGAGGAACTTGAGGCACAGCCTAGTGGAGAAATGGTACACATAAAATAAGTAAAATAGAGTACCTCCAGTGGTCACAGGTTCCTATGTGACCACTGGATTTAGTCTATTTTACTTATTTTATGTTTACCATTAGATATCAGTTTAATTTTTTGTCAGAAGAAATCCAAAACCACGTTCTGAAATAGTGTCTTGTTTCTCCACTAGGCAGAACCACAAGTTCCTCCAAAAATCGTAACACAACACACACACACAAATGTCATACAAAATAAGGTAAATCCACCCGATGAAGGAAGTTTAAACCTTTGAAACGCGTCGTGGAAATAAATAAGACGGTGACTGGTAACAGTAAACTTGTTCTTTCATTTAAAGAAAGATAAGTTAGAATCTGTCTGCATCTTCTCATGGAACATTACAGTTAAATAATACTTTTCAACTCTGGACAGAAGTTACCAGTCATGTTATAAACTCATCACAGTGTTCACAAACCGACAAACAATTTCATAGGCATTGTTATAACAAGAAGAAGCGTTCTTCGAGTCTCCGTATGCCTGCTAACATTATGCTAATTATGCTGCAGAACTCTTCAACCAGTTATCACATACCTGTTTTTTGCTCTCTGAGTCTGTCTGGCTGAGTCTGATGCGCTGGACGTCTTGAATGACTCTATGTTCCTGAAAAGTGGTTTAACGTTAGTTGAACGAACAAACTCGGTAACACTCTATATTAAGGGACCTGCACGTCCAAGTCATTAATTTTTACTAGTGTTTGCAAATTTAATATGTCAAAAACCTTAATAGATAATAGTAGGAAACTTTAACCAAATAATAAGAATATTACTATCTCCACGGTGTGAAGAAATTTAAAAACTGTGAAATAAATAGTGGAATGAATACTGATTTTTATCTTACATACTGATTTAAACGTTATTTTTACTCAGGTACGTCATATTATCAAAATATTCAAAATAAAAAGTCACAACAAATTTTATTTTTTTAAATTATTAACTTGTTGAAACAGTAAAGTAGAAATATTAACCAAATTTTAGTTCTGTGTATTTATATAAATTTTTAATAAGTGAATTTTTTTTCTCCCAGTAATTTAAGAACATATAACATGGGACAGCTTCAAATATTTAAAACATTGCTGAATAATGGGATTCACTCTGTAAGCAGGCATTATATTATTATTCACACCAAGTTTTGTTTTTGTACCTTTGATATTGGATGAGATAATGAAACCGAAGTATGCAAAAACGTTGATTACCGGAAATTGGAACTAAAGATTTGCATGTCATTTTCCTCTCAATGAGAACTAGTCAAAACATTCCAGCTCCATAATCTTCTTGATTCTGAGTGTCCTTTTTGTCTTCTTTAGTATATTTCTTGTGTTTGTTATTCTGGCCGCCTTTCTTAAGCTTTCAGTAGCTTTTTCAGCTTGAGTGACACATTGCCAGTACTCATAGCAGCCCACTTTTCATGTTGTCCCCAGCTTCAATGCCTAGTGTTGTAATGGGTTTCAATCTGCTTATTGTTCCATCATTAGAAAATAATATGGCACACCAATCTGGAAAGCTGACATGCGAATACGAGTATAAACAGTTTGTGACAATCGTTCTCAGATTCAGATTCTATGTTTCGGCACGTTAACTTTTTTCCAAGAGTTTAGAATCTGAAAGGTCCGTATATAATGGATTTAGTTCTATCATAACAGTTTCTGGAATGGGGCGTGGATGGTCATCTCACTGGAGTTTCTGGTGTTTCTTCTGGTGGCTAGAACATAATATCGTGTGAGGTGTTCTATTCCTTATTTGCTGAGTCTGCCTTGCCCACCAATTGCTTTACCATCAGAGTGTTTTCGTTTTCTGTCCTGTGCTTGTAGAACTTCATGAGTATTGTCCCATTCTCTTAAGCACAGATCCTACACATTATACTTTTTTTTATTTCAATTTAACCAAACGGTTTAACTGCCACGACACTTCTGAAGCCTTTAGTGTTATCATCATCGAGGTAGTCAGTGTATCGCACACCATTCTACCAACTGACCAATTCAAAATAGAAACTGCCCCATAGCTTTCCACAGCACCACTGAAATCTTCAAAGTTTTTGCACATTTGTGTTCATTTCCTTATTGGCCCAACCTTTGCTCTGTTTTGTCACACATTCACAGTCCATCACCTTTCCTGTGTCTACATTGGCAACTATGACAACTCTATTCAGCAATGTATGGCCTCTCTTTCGTCAAATACCGTCCAATGCAGCAACTATACCAGTGACTTATGTTAGGTCATTATGCAAACTCCATAATACCTCTCAAATTTGACAGGTGAAGGTGGGAGATCAACCATAGTATCTCGACTGCTTTCTCGATTTTCCAGGACACTTCAGGGTGTAAAAAAGACGAATATTTACTTCACTATATTTTGTCCATGTTATAGAGATGTCATTGTAAACTTCGTTACTTTATGCAGTAGACCTTCTTCCGCAGTTTTTCTGGATAGCCCTCTTCTCTTTTCATGTCCTAATAAAAGTAAGGGATATTTCACTATTACGGTGATTATATTTAACAACAGACAATAGCAGTTCTGAGAGCTTTCACTCAATAATTAAAATGGAACCTTTATTTTCGGTAAGATGTTGCGTTTTGAAGCACTTCCTGACGAACTTTTAGACCTAACCTCACTTCGCTCCAGCGTAGCAATTTCTTCATTTTTCAAGATTTCCAACAACTGACTGGTGCTGATTACCGTAAAATTTATAATCGCTATTGTACTTCCTCGTTTTTGGCTTTTTACGATGTAAAATGGTTGAAATAAGCAGTCATAACAGCAAGTTTACGAGACGAACTCACGCGAAGTAAATTGAAGTAATCTACTTTTATCAATAGGAAGATCGATTGCAATAAATCTCTGTTCATAGTACAGTCGATATTTTATTCAAGGGTATTACACAAACGAGTTGTTATGCAAACAGAGGTGCCAAAATTAAATAACGAGACATTATAGACAAGGTTTTGTGTTTGAGATTAGTGTGATAGCTAGGCATCCACGTGGTGCATCAGCTTTAGAAAGGCATTTAAAACCAAAAATGACAAAGTACTATAAATAAAGCATTTTTTTAGAATGAAGAATTACAAAAGAATTTTATTAAATAAGAAAATCTATTTTTTGGGCCCTCTTGATCTCCAGGTCCCCTTAAAACGGACACTCAGTAATATAGGAGCTTACGATATAACTACTGTTCATTCCATTGTCCTCTCGTTAAATAATAACAATAGTGCCGACATGTGTCTATTGACCTACAGTCTCAAGGCTGAAAATGTTTTAATTAAAACTGGGAGCAACCCAATATTTTCGTACGTCAGTGATTCTACATTTTTTTTTTTCCTTCTTGTGATATGCTGCGTCTGCTATATATTGTGACAGGAAATCTCCTTAGGCAAAAAGAGTTATATCTGTAGCGACAGAAATTCCCTACAGCGTCTGTTACAAAGAAGGAGGAATAGTTTATCAGTAAGGTACCTATATTTTTACATACCTGTCACAGTCTATTGACCACCATCTTCAGTGGAAATTCAAAGCAGTACTTAATAATAATAATACCTCCTTGTTCTCCAATATGTTTCACATTCGTTAACTTTCAGTAGGAGGTAATGTGTGAAGGCAGAAATATACTCATGATAATGGTTTTGCTATATGACAACTTGTATTTGTGTATTTGCAATGCACAATCAGCACTTAAAACTTTTAATGTCGTATGTAGATGAGAGGACATTATGCACTCCCAATAAATTCTCATAAAAATGACTGGGTACTTGATTTTCTTTTCAGGTGTCACATGTCCGTTTTACATGTCTGAAAAGCTCCCTGTCTATGAGTTGAATCACGAACGTCAGTATGTAATGGCTTGGCTGTACTGAGACGAAGTAGGTAACTATAACGAAAAATAAGCGTCCAGTGAGCAATATTTGCTATATTGTTGAAAAGTATCTGAAAATACGATCGCAAAGAAGAGAAACAGGCTTTCATTATGAAATAATGAAGAAAAAAAATCAAATAAACTGAGAGTGGTTCCAAGTATGTAGGAAGTAATGTACTGTTTGTGAACGAAAAATATAGAAAGTATTATATATTTAAGTGATCAAACTTAAAACAAATGATACTTCTTCTACATTCAGCCAGTTAGCATCGTAGGGTGCTTTCGATGGTGATTATATGCCAACATGTTGTTCAGGTTTTACTGCCATACAGTATTAGCTGACCAAAATACTAACTCTTTCTATTACACCACAGTAAAAGATTTGTAGGTTATCGCATTTCCCTTGCTGATTTATCTCAGAATGTCTCTTCCTTCGTAACTTCAGATCCATTACTTTGAACATCCGAATACCTTATGTCAAATTTTCACTTATCCTTCTCTCCTTTACCGAGTTTCACCGCATTCAACATCTACTGATAAATTTAATAAGCGTATCAAATGATCAGTTCTGTGGCGATACGTACAGAAACTGATTTTCAAGACAAATATATGTTTCCAACGACGACGTGTTGCAAAACGTTTAGCAAAATAATCGTTGGATACTGCGAATGCCAAAACGGCAATCGATGATTCAAGATAATGTATCAAATAAACAAACACTTCCTATGAAATCCCAGAAACAACAGACGAATTAATTCCCAAAGTTTTCTCAAGTACCGCACAGAATTGTAAGACTCATTAGTGGGTCAGTGGAAAAGCTATAGATGTATTCAAAAACGTCGATGTTAATTCCACCAATTTCAGCAATCAAAACTAAATGAAAGATGAAGCAATAACGTATCAGTCCCCTGATGCTGTAATTAATCACGACGAATTTGTCGGTAATGCAACTGAGTTCTTGCATTCACTTGATTTTTAGGCATATCGCTACATGTTTTAGCATTGGGTACTGGCTTGCCTTTCATTTTTCTCTGAAACATAAATCTGCTGCGACTTTGCAGTTAACCATGATGGACAGTATCATCAAAGATACAGATTTAAATGGAAAATTGGCAGGACAGATGTACTGTTGCCATACATCCCAATGATTCCTATAGATAGGGCACTTAAGTACAAACGTTTGCTGTTTCAGGTGCACCTCGCATGTGTAATAACCAATAACAAGGCCAGGAACAACCGCTACCAGTGTGTGGACAGAATTTGGCCAGTCCATGCTTCTCATCTGGACAGCTGTATGTGGCATGGTTGCACATCAGCCAAGGTTCCACACACGGGAAAAAAAGTCTTGTGCATTCGAAAAGCACAACCATAAATATTATTTAAACACAAGCACTTTCTCCTTTCGAGTGGCATCGCAATACAGCCGGGTTTCCACTACTTCCTAATAAAATAAAGCAACTAGTAGCTTGAAATAAAAAAGGCAGAATAACGTTAGGACAAATAGAAATCGTGTATCGCCGGCCGGAGTGGCCAAGCGGTTCTAGGTGCTTCGGTCCGAAACCGCGCGACCGCTACGGTCGCTGGTTCGAATCCTGCCTCGGGTATGGATGTGTTTGATGTCCTTAGGTTAGTTAGGTTTAAGTAGTTCTAAGTTCTAGGGGACTGATGACCTCCGATGTTAAGTCCCATAGTGCTCAGAGCCATTTGAACCATTTGACTCGTGTGTCAAGCAGTCTATCAAGCATGATGGGATTTCGAAATCTCGTTGCGACCGAGACTGTCTTCGACGGTTTCCCCATTGCACCTTGTTGTTTCGAGTATGCAACAGTGCAGACATGGTTTTGTGAAAGAGTATGAAGACAGAAACGACCCACTCTAGACGTAAATGTATCTGCTGTCCAAAATCAACCCGATACCCAGCCGAGACGGAGCTATTGTCGCTGTCAGATTTAGACGCTCAGTATAGTAAATTTTGCACAATGGAGACCCCAAAATCGCCCACAAATTTAAGTATGTATTCTTACTCTACTGTATATGAATGAGAAAAATAACATTGTTTGTCACACTGCTTCGCGTTGCGACTTCAATGGCAAGCAGTGTAATGGGTTGATAACTCACAGCGGATTGTAGGCTGTTCCCACAGAAGGCAATGGCGAAGATCAATACGATGTGCAGCACACTGAAGAAGAATAGTCCTCCCAGACCGAGCCACGCGAAACGGAAGACATCGAGGAGTATCTCTATACAGTAGGTGGCTATGCAGCCCGCGAGGCCGCTGCCGAAGACGTCATTGAGGCTGCCGGTCGCGGCCGAAAGGCGCCGGTGCGCCTCCCGGAGCTCTTCGAGGCGCGCAGCAGTGCGCAGTGGTGACGTCACCGGCGCAGTCCGAAGCCGCCGGCAGGAGACAGCCAGAGCGTCGAACCTGCGCCGCAGACTGTCGGCCAGACACAGGAAGAGACTGACCGCTGCCACGCGGCTCACGTTTGGGTGCACGCCCACCGTCGCGGACCACACTGGCGTCCCGACTTCGCTCTTCCACGCGGAGAGCCATAACAGCGGCCCCAGGACCAGATTGCACGCCGTCAACAGCCACCCGCGACAACACACGTTCTTGCCAGCCAGAAGGTCGTATTCCTCCAGTTCCCGGAGTAGCAGAGGGAAACAGTTAGAAGCGTATATGCTCCAGACCACCTGTAAACAGTTCCTCAGCAAAATGTACGGCATTATAACCTTGTACCAGCCGGTTGTTTTAAATGCGAAGACGGTGCAGCAGATGAGGTTGACGGCGACACTGTAAAACATTTGCCAGGCCAGCCAGCGGAAGCGAACGGTAGAGGCCTTTCGGCAGAATGCATTCTGCAGTGGAAGCACTCCCAATAGCAATGACAGAACAGTCAGCGGACGCAGCGATGAATATATGTTGCTTTGCATAGTTCGGCTTGCCGACGGAGAGGCCATGGTACGCATTGTTGGAGATGCAGTAGTTACGCAATAAAGTAGTGCACAGCAAGTCAATAAATCAATAGGACTTTATTTGGGAGAGTGCTCGTGTCTTTATCACGAATCACACTAATGTCTTATTGATTTTACTTTTATTATGTTATACAGGACAGCCTTCCTTCAGTTTACACTTTCCATTCACCTATATACTGCAGCCTACCGCGAAGAACGGAAGTTTTCTGACTGACGGCATAAACATTGTTGAATTTTATCTGTCCTCTGCTTACTTGTCTCCGTAGTGAAGAAGTAGGGCGGGCGCCAGTCTCATCTAATGACTCACCCTATGTCTGTGTAAGGGGAAGAAAATGAAATAACAACGAAAAGAAAACGTTGCTTCAAGTACAATGCTGGCCCCTACAATTGCAAAATTATGAAACATCAGATTTCTTATAGTGATCTATCATATATCATTTCGCTTGGATATGTAAAAAATATTCACGTAAGTGGTTTTTGCAAGTAATTGTCGTCTTCACATGTGCTTAATCCATTGAAAAGCTTAGTACACAAATATAAACAAGTGTAACTAAGCTCTTTTGGATATTATGAAATCACATATTTCAGCAATAAATGTACATCAGCAGTTTTAGTCAAAAGATAACAATACTGACATTAGAATGTTGCCCTAAACTACTGTACAGGATTATAGAAAATTCTCGTTACAAACTTCTATGACTTGTAGAGAGGAGTGAGTACGTAATATCTGAATAGGAACCTATTTCCGGAAACCTGCCGTTTCCATTCTATGACGGTTGCAGTTCTGAAGAGTCGACGTCTGCTGAGGGAAACAGAAAAGTGTCAGAGTTGCTCGTTCTAGAATGCAGTAGAGTAGACAAGATGACGTGAACTACATCAGACGGTCATCTAGTGCCGGGTAATGTATTAAGTTTAATTTACGAGACTCTTGTAAATATATGGGCAAACTTGCTGGCACGAGTTCACAACACTGCACTGGAAACTGAAAAGACACCAAGTGTAATGGAGAGAATGGATGAGAATATGCTTCGTAGGTATAATACATGTAACAATATTACTGGTCGCTACATCGAGCTACTGTTGTAATGCATCAGTACTGTTCTGTATGTACAGTATACCCTTTTGTTCTGGAATAATGTAAACACGTAATGTATAAGTGTTAACAGTAGCAAATGTGCTTAAGTAACAAATGGTTGTTTCGTTATGTTTCCTTCCGATTTATTACCTAATAGTTGTTCTGCGCCAGGTCTAATTCAATTCCTTAAGCAGAAGTGGATGAGTTAAACATCTGAATTGAAATCATCGTAGAACTGAAGCAGTATGTTTTCGTGCATGGGTCTCTATTCAAAATATTATGTACTCACTCCCGGCTACAACTCCTAGAAGTCAGGAACGGGAATTTATGAACACACTGTATAGGGATATGGTAGAGAGGGTGTACAGGACAATGACAGCAGGGAGTGACAGGGTGAAGGAGAGGAAACGCAGGTGAAGCATGTAGATAACAACGTACTCTGCACCTACTTAGGTTTGCTGTAGTCAGTCAAGTAAAACTGGTATGTTTAAAAATATAGACAAGAACACAATGAAGTTATAACAAATTAAAGATTTAAAGAAGTTTATTAAATGAACGCAAACTTCCTTTTAAAGTAATATGAAAAATTAAAACTTACGCTCTTCTCAGCGACTATCGTATCTGAAAATCATAAAAAATCATAAAATTTTTCTAAAAATGTGGTGTACTAAAGCAAGCATTCAGATTTTAGCATATGAATGGCTATTTTAGCTCCCCTTCTTTACACGCGTAGACTGTATGATCTGCAGAGATTTTTTGTTTTTATTTAATCGAATATTTATGCTGTTCACAAATTGCATACCTTCTAAGTTTTCACGCTAATCAAGGCCTTATAAGCATAGTATTTTCCGAATGCACTTGATTAAAAAGCGATTCTGGTATATGGTATATATTTCGATACAAACTTTCATCCTCTAGCAAATATTTCTTTATATCTAACCGAGAAGTGAATTACCAGTTTCCATTAATTTAGCTTTAAATTTTTTTTAATGTAACGAAATATTTTCTTCAAAATTTTCATCCCTTAGGGGCTGAATTTTCAGAAACACTGAAACACATTCTTTTTTATTTCTAACCCAGATTTCAAATACCGGTTCTCATTGATGTAACCTTAAAAATCCTTTAGTAGCTTTTTATTTTCAAAACATCTTTCATCTACTATTTTACCCACGTAGTGGTTGTGTTTCCAAAAATGTTAAAACGGGTGTTTCTTATTTTCCGACTGAAAAACCAAATACCTGTTTTTGTAGTTCTCTCTTCAAAATTACCCGTAATAACGACATACTTTCAATAAGCGTTTCATCCCCTATTTCACACCCTTAGGGGTGGAATATCTGACAATCCCTTCATAAATGAGGCCTACTGTATAAAGTGTTCGCCCTTTCCAAACTTCTAATTTCTATCCTTAGCAGTTTGAACTTGACGATGACGCGTAGGTGAATCAGGGTGACACTGTTTCATCCCCTTCGGGATTGAATTTCCAAAAACAGTGAAACACGTATTTTTTCTTTCCTAACCGAGAAGCCAAACACCAATTTTCAAGAATTTAACTTCAAATATGCAATGAAATAGTTTCATAAAACGTCTCATCCCGTATTGCACCCCCCTGGGGGATGAATTTTAAAAAACAGTGAAACGCAAATTTTTATTTCTAACTGAAAAGCCAAATTTAAAATTTCATGGATTTAGATTTAAAAATGCTTTCATAATAAAATATTTTCATAAAATATCTCATCGCCAATTTCACCCCGTTAAGGGCTCAATGTCCCAAAACACTCAAACACTTAGTTTTTTATTTGTAACCAAGAAGTCAAATGCCAGTGTTCACAGATGTAGCTTGAAAAATACTGTAGTAATTGTTTTATAATGCTATATTTTCAAAAATAGCTTTCACCAAATATTTTACTCCCATAGAGTTAAATTTTCAAAAGTGCCGAAACCGCGTTTCTTCATTTCTGAGCGAGAAACCAAATACCAATTTTCGTAGGTCTAGCTTCAAAATAGCGACATTTTTCAAAAGGATCTTCCTCCCATATTTCACCCCCCTTCATGTTGGAATTTCAAAATTCTCTTCTTAAATGACGCCTAAAGTATAAGATCCACACATTCTCCATATTTCCAGTTTATATCCTCAGCGGTTGCGGCTGGACCATGATGGGTCAGTCGGTCGGTCAGGGCATTGTCTTTTACACATACAGGTTGGCAGAGCCAGAATCAGGTGCACTGTAGAAGAACAAGTGTTGTTAATAAAAATAAGGCCGCGTCATGTTTCTTCTAAAATGTTCGACGTTTCGACCCCTCTGCTGGGATCTTCCTCAGTCAATTTTATCTCAGTCCCAGCTCATAACCTAGAAGATGTACACTTTGTTAATCCAATCTGTCCTGTGCATGGTTAAGCAACCAATCCCAGAGGTAATTTGTGCCATCGAGTCAATCAGTGCCGGTTGCTGCAAGGCTCACAATCTCGGTAGTACCTTCCTCAGTGTGAAATATCATTGACCCATGTAATTCATTCAGCCATTAAGAGCATGCGGGAAAGTTCAGCAAATGCTACTACCCCAGATGCAGCCAATACAGACTCGCTTTGAGTGATGTAGGCAGGCATTACTCCTCTGCAGAGCCTGGAGCCTGCACTATGTGCCTGGTGGCACGGAGATTTCATCCGCACAAGACCAAACACAATCATCGCAACTTTTTCTCACCCTTCAACGTCAATTCGATCCCTAAACCTGACAAACGGAAACACAGCATCGATGTACTTTCATAGCATCGTATAGTAATAGCAACTATTCAAAGGTGTCGAAGGTAAATCTGGTAAACACGTGGCGTGAAATATCCCTCATCCTGGTACTCGCTTTACTGTGAGAATGACTTTTGTAGATTATGGAACGGAGTGTTCTTTCCATAGCAACCCTCACCTTTCTAAGTCTGAACAAAATTTACGCCACCGAAAATGTACATGCTCCTATCAAACTGGGAAACGAAACTGACGCAGACGTAATACATGAATTCTGGTAGGAATTGGGATATCTTATCTGTAAGATTTCTGAGTTGCTCAGGGATTTCATTGCTCAAACGGTAAAGAAAGAAAATTCAGACACGTTGTTTGCTGAATATCCTGCTCAACGTAGAAGAAATAGAAGTCTGAAAAAGTTTTGCAAATCATTCAACCTAAAGTATACTTGCCCGGGAAACAGAAACTTGGACGGCCCTAACCCCCGTACACACCCAACTCCTCCTCCCCCCCACCCCCCCACCCCCCCACCCCCCCGCTCTCCACTTCCCAATGGATCATTTGTCTATTGCAAAGAAAGTACAATGTGAAGTACATACCTCGTCACAAAACTGTACCTCCCAAAGAATCTTCTTTGCACCAACACTAGGAGGACCCAAAGAAGAAAAATTGCCAGGTTAGACGAAGGGCAACAAAAATTTAGCAAAGAGCTCACCCAAAGGCTGGAGTCCCAAGTGCTAAACAATGGGAAGCAACTGTAAGAAATGTTAACGGCTAACAAAAGCCGGCCGGTGTGGCAGTGCGGTTCTAGGCGCTACGGTCGCAGGTTCGAATCCTGCCTCGGGCATGGATGTGTGTGATGTCATGTCCTTAGGTTAGTTGGATTTAATTAGTTCTAAGTTCTAGGCGACTGATGAACTCAGAAGTCGCATAGTGTTCAGAGACTTTTTTTAAAAAAAAAGCTAAGAAAACCTCCCCTCTAACAGATCCAAAGATACATGTGATACAAATGTGATTTGCTTTTGAAAGAATGGTAGTTGACAGAAACAGAAGTCATAGAAGAGCAAACATAACTGGACGAATTTAGCCGCGCGGGGAAGCCGTGCGGTCTAGGGGCATGGGTGTGTCTGTTTTCCTTAGCGTAAGTTAGTTTAAGTTAGATTAAGTAGTGCCGAAAGCCTAGGGACGTATGACCTCAGCAGTTTGGTCCCATACTCCTTACCACTGGTAAACTGGACGAATTTACTGCACGCGATAAACATGCTTCCGTCGACAAACACCTGTTGCAGATTGAGGAAAACATCCAGATGAACAACATCCGAAACATCTATAAGACTTTCAAACGAAACCTCTGCAAGTGCAGTCCCTTACTGTTCATACTTCCGAGTCTCCGATGGTAGACCTGTTTGTCATGGTGAAGAAAACTGTCATAGACTAGCAAATTATTTTGTTTTCGTGATTAGTTGTGTGGCTGCAAAATCAAGTTTCACGTTCAGCAACGGTATACCCATATCTCCTGTTTTATAAAGAGAAAAAATTTAACAAATCATACATTCACTCAAGAACAACAGGGCGCCAGGCGAGGTCTCTATTACTGCTGGAAAGTGGAAAAATGCAGGAAACACGACTTCTGATAAATTAACTGAGATAATTCGCAACATCTCGGAAAGTGAGGAACTATCTTGTGGCTGGTTCTTCGCGTTGATTTACCCAATTCATAAGAAAATTGACAGAATGGCCGTAAACAAGCAACTCTGTTCTCTTAATAACTACAAAATTTTTTCTAAAGAGCTGTAGCCTATGGCAGAAAAGCAGTTGGACTAACAGCTGGGCGAGTATGAAGGAGGGTTCAGGAGAGGACGTTGATGGACCGAACAATTCGTGCGTCATAAATATATTGTTTCTTACTTGAAAGATAGAAGTACGAAATTCATGGTTACTGTCGTAGAGTCAGAAAAACTTATCATACAACTGATCGAACAACCCTTCTCGAAATCCTGAAATAGTCTGTTTTAGGTAACAGAACAAAGGTTATTACCCGACTGATTGTGACACCACCTCCAAAGAGAAGTTTTTACGAAAGGTTTCAGTTGTTCTTGTAATTAGATGATTTAGGCAAGGAAGCGGACTCCTGTCTCCCTTTTCCAATTGTGTACTTCAGAAATTGATGAGCGAGTGACCAAAAGGAATGAGAGACAAAGGTGTTGAAATAGTCAGGCTTGGCTGTACAGACATGAATTTGACAGGTCAATGCCTGATCTTTGCTGATGACAAAACAATTTCTTTCAGGTTCGCTAGACACAGCTGCAGAATAAAACACTGAACTCAACAGAAAAACAACACTGGCGGGAGTCCACATTTACTTCGAGAAACCTGAATTTATTATAATCATAAAGTCACTACTCAGAATACCAGAGATAGAAGAAAGGGAAATCAACAGAACGGAGAAGTTTAAATGCCTGGGAGAGTGGATAGGGCCAAACACGTATCTCAGAGAACCATTTGCATCAGGAAAAAGGAATTGTGGGAACTGTATGTCAACTAACCAAAAGGAGAAATCAATATCAGTTAATTCTAAGATACATTACTGCACAGCAGTACCACCATAGGGTTAAATGCCGCAGAATGCTATATTGTGAATAAAAATGGTCTGATTCAGGAATAAGAAACAAGAGATAGACAGCTCTTGCTGAAAATCGTAGGCCGGATCAAAGAAAATTGCGAATTCAGGAATCCATTACACACGTAGGAAAGACAGCAGACACCACTATCATGAGAAGCAGTTTCTTCCACGGCCACATTGCCGTATGAGTTCTACAAGGTTGAGCAGTCGGATCTACCGCTACTTTCTTAACGAGAAAAACTACGAGTCATAGTACACCTAGATGAAACAAGACTTGCCAGAAGGGGGGATTGACACTGGAGGATATCGATGAATGCATTCTGTTCAAGAACAAACTCAATAGCACCTTCATTTCCAAGAGAAGCCATACCAGAAACTGGTAAAACTATGGACTGAAGCGAAGAGGAACAGCACAGGAAACGAATGTGGGAATACTGTGCTTAAGTGGTCAGAAGATAATCAATACGAAAGAATGAAGACGACTTCGACTCTACTATTTAATCAATAAAATTTCATTTTAGCAACCCACTTTAGATTTTGGTGACTGACTATGTAGACACTGAAACTTCCTATTGGCATTGTAACTTTATTTGACTATATATTTCTTCAGGTTTTTTTTATTCATTTACTTATTGTTTACGTCGGAAGTCGATAAACTTGTGTGGCGTGCAGACTTCGAAGAAAAGTTATTAGCTCTATCATCATTAACCTACCGTTAAATGTTCTATGTTACTCACAGTTTTGTTTTATTTGTCCCTTAGAACAACAGCTATACCACATGAGCCTGATTTTTCATTTCCAAGAAAAATAATTCCGAAATTTTTTTATACTTTTTCTACGTCTGTCCATTAAGTTTCTGATATTGCATTCCGGGTTTTAGTAGAGTTCTTGCGTTCCTTGTTTCCATTTTAAATACTACATTATTTTTAGTTTTACAGAGATTTTGCTCAGTTAAGATCTACGATGTATTAATATTGTTTATTTCTTTGTTGGACCTTGGTTCTTTGTTGGGCGTTGGTCTTTAGGTATATTAAGAATATTCAGTGCAGTGGTTTCTGCTTGCCTTACGCATTTACTTGAAACAGTTACTCAGCCCAAGTCAATAACTTCACGTAATTTCTAAATGCTGAGCAAGGGAGGTGTCGCAGTAGTTAAGGCAATGGACTCACATTCGCAAGGACAGCTGTTGAAATCTCTCTTGGCCATTCCCGTTTAGCTTTCCCGTATTTATCCGAATTGGTTCAAATGGCCCTGAGCACTATGGGACTTAACATCTTAGGTCATCAGTCCCCTAGAACTTAGAACTAGTTAAACCTAACTAACCTAAGGACATCACACACATCCATGCCCGAGGCAGGATTCGAACCTGCGACCGTAGCAGTCGCGCGGTTCCGGACTGCGCTCCTAGAACCGCGAGACCACCGCGGCCGGCATTTATTCGAATTCACTAAAGGTAAATGTCAGAATGGTACATTAAAGAAGGATACGGTAATTCGCTATCCCTTCTTATCCCAATCCGACTTTATCCTTTATCTTTAAGAAAATTGTCTTTCATGAGATGTTAAACGCTAACCGTTGTTCCTTCCTTCTTCTTGAAGGCTGTCGTTAGGAAGAAGACCACTTATGTTGACGGATGGTGGTTACGTTCACCGCCTATGGTGTTCATGCTCTCGCGACAATAAACAACGTGGTAGATGATACCTGTGGCTAATTTTGTGAAGTACTGTAAAATTAATGTCACTGGAAAACATTTGTAGTGTTTTACAGAATAGTATGGCTACCAAGAACAAACCAGCAGATACTAATAACTGTAAGTAATGCAACAAAATTGACCTCGTAATATGAGTAAATGTCGCCCCATTGATTTCTTGCAAGTTGCGTTTTTACTTCTTGCCACAGCTATATGATCCCCACTACGCTGCAGACACGCACTAAAGATAAAACGTTTTAATAAATAATAAGTCGGAAATATTACTTTATCTGAAATAGGATGCCACAACATTTTGTATTTCATGCTTTGTACAAATAGGTATCTTCTCCATCGGGCGCCATAGCCTAGTGGAGGTTGGGGCCCTCATAGCTAGATCTGGTCTTGAGAGAGCAGAATGGAAAGCGTATTATGATCTTCAGTTGCAACACCTTCGAGAGTCAGACAAGGATTTTTCCCTCTTTTGACTGACCTACTGTCATGTACCTCTCTTTCAATAATAACAATAACTGTTATCTCTCGCCCATCATAATATCTCCTAAGCACAGTGTCTTTCTTTGTTTTATAACTGAGCCATGTGCAGCTTGTGTTCATGCCGTTTGTTCTTTGGCATTTTGTCGCATCGAGTGGTGTCTTGTTTCTTCTTTACTCACTCGCGTTAGGGAGTTGCTGGCTTGCCCCCTTGAGTGGCAGCAGCAACGCTTATCGATACTAGTACTATCTCTGGTGTGACCGCTAGTATTTCCGGGTGGTGGTGGTGTGTGTGGCAGTCAGTCGGCTGGGAAGGAGCAGTGAGGAATTCTCTGAGGCGCGAGCCCAGGCCGGAACCGCTGGCGGCGTGCACGCACTGTCGGATCGTGAGGCGTTAACTGAGAGGGCGACTAAATTCGTTGCCCACCGTACCTGGCCGCTGAACTTGAATGATCAGTTAACCTGTTATGAAGCCTCAACTATTGTGGAATCTCTTCGTTCATTTGCAGGTTGTGGCTCCCTGACAGTTCGGGCTAGCAGCAACATATGACGTGTTGGTGTCAGTGAAATCTTGCAGCCGCCTTCTTATATTGTGATTAATTATTAAGTTGAGTGTTACTTACAAGTGAAGTGCACCAGCGGTATTTTCTCCCTTGTGGCCATTAACACCCCAGTTACCTGCCCTGGCCGTTAGTGTACTTTTCCGGCGGTGTGCCTTTCCTCGTCGTGTTGATGCTGTCCAGCAGAGCGTGTAATTCGACAGCCTTTTAAGTTTTTTGGTTCATATTTGCTTAGAGCGGTTATTGTTCCCCTTGGTTGCTTTTAAACGCCAATTTCTGAAAATGTACTTCTGTTCGTATGCTCGTCCTCGGCCGATATTTTCCATCGTTGTGCTGTTGGTTGGAGGGAATGGAATTGGTTAAATTGTGGGTCGGTCCTTCAGCCATCCCTAGTTTGGGTTGCCACCTCACCTTACGTTGGAGCTACCTTCTCAGGCCAACCCTTGAAACACTTCTGAGCACCACTTGTTCTGTTTGCTTTAGAGTGTGATTTTCATTTTAGTTTGAAGTATTGTGCGAGGTCTTCGGCTGTGTATTAATTCAGTTCTTTTTAAATTTTACATAAAGGCTTTCAGCTGTGTTAGATTAAAATTTTGAAGATTGATTTTATTTTTAAATTTTTTTTCATAAGATTTGTTTTATCTGAAATTGTTTGTAATCTAGGCCCTAAGGCATTAGTTGTTTAATGTGTTATGTGTGACCTTCATCCGAGGATTTACGTGAACACCTTTTAATAATGCCGTCAGCAGTGCATATTCTTTAAAGGAAATTTTTTATAAGGAGGAATGGGTTTATGTTAAATTGTTTGTTTGGCTTGGTTCTCAAGCCTTCAGCCGTTGTTTCAAATTTATTTGTGGCCTTCATCCGTGCAGTAAGTTAATATTTCTTTAAATAGGCTTTCGGCCATTCTGTTTTAAGTTTAAAAAGAAATTTCATGGCTAGAAAGATTGTTAATTACTTTGTTTAAATTATAGTCAAAAGGAAATGATACAGAAGGAAAAAGTAAGTAAACTGTTTATTCTTTTCAACTTAATTGCCATAACTAATGCATTTATCCGACTGTGAGACAATTAGGTCGGTTGGCGTTTATCTGGCAATAAATATGCAAGAAGTCGCTTTTTTAGGATTTTTTCAACCATGAACATGTTTTCGAGCCACTGCAGGCTCATCTTCAGCCGGAGGTGTTACAAGGACATTATGTTGTGGACCAAGAGTAGCTAGATGCAGCGCTGGTGTGTGCACTGCCTTGCGGAATTCACATCAGATAGCTTCTTATAAGATACGTTAATAAGTTATGTACAGAAATAAACATAGTATGTAGCTACACTTGGTTTTACAGTGGCTGACGACGCCATTCTGTTGCCATGCCTCCGTGTTGGCGAGGTCGTTTCTACTACGCTGCAGACGTTTCGCTGGGAAGCTCTGACACATCCTGCATGCTGCCTCGACATCTCCCCAAGCAATGTAATAATCGCAATCTTAATGAAATAATCCCTTGACGTGGTTATAAAAAAACGGTTACGGACAAAGGACGGCATTTCAGAAATGGTTAAGCCCATGTGGATGGGAGACGCGGGGGATTGTAGGGGACGAGGACTACAGGAATAATTCGTGCAAGCTCTCAGAGACGGGCCTGCTAGGATAGTACGGGTGCTAAACCACCGTAATCAAAACAGCTGGAGGCTGAACATGCAGAACACTAACATTTACGGTCCAGATATCGTAGTGGTGAAAAAAATGCACGGTCTCATTATGCCCATAATTTCAAGTATTACTTCTGTATATGTAACACTGCGCTACTCGTTGGATACGAAGTAATGGACCCATAGAACGAGGGTCGTTACCACAACTGTGTTCAAGAATGAAAGGAAATTCCTCAACTCACATAAAATACTCAGTAGAAACGGGGCGCGAAATAACTGAATTCGATCGCTGACTGCGCTGATCTTGTCATATCATTGGTTCAGAATGAAATTACTCTGTCTGTGGTGCTACGTGGCCTGATTATGGGCAAAGGATCAAAATCAAAATACCGTTGGACACGATAAAAATTTTTCCTACAGAAAAATCTCCAAAAAATCATAAATGAAGACATGTTTAAATTTGGAATGCAGAAACTCAAGAGAGACTAGATTCTTGAATCTATAGACGCACTTAGTTACATGTCATAACCGACAAAAGTTTCGATACTAACTGACCTCTACCCGTAAAATATGACTAAAAGCAAGCAAGAAATGTAATCAGAAAATAACCTACTGATTAGAACATTGATTTAAACAGATTAAAACACGCTGCATGCTGAAATAAATCAAACCGTTATCTAACTCCAAACCATACCAGCATTCTCGGACGTGTCCGTCCTTCACTCACGTGTCCCACGAGAGAAAGTGTCAGACCGTTTGTGAACTTCAGCTATCTGCGTCCCCCCTGAAGAGAGGAGAGACGCACACTACCGATAGACAGTACAAACCACAGTTCGAAGTCGCTTAAAAGAAAACGCTATTACCCCTCGCCTAGCGTTCCCTGCTGCCCCCTACTTCTACACCTACATCTACACCATTAGCCAGGCCGACCTAACACACATTCACAATCGACAACATCAGAGGGCCCCCGCACGTCAACAGCATCGACTGGACATTCCAGTTGCTAGCACAGCTTACCAAAGGCAACAGCAGTGAAATGGATGAACTCGCACACTACCGCACAAACAAACCATCTCCGCTGCCCTACACTGTCCATGCGGTGTATGACCTATTGGACACTGGTCAATTACGAAATCAGCTGTTACAATTATGCAGATGCTGGTCGAGGACCCAATGCCGGTACCCGGCTGCACCCGCGAGTGACAATGCATCGCATCGTCAAAGAAAACCACCTGCATGATACCCACTACTAACTTATCTAACCCTTCCATGATCTTTAGCACATAGCACACAGTCAAAAATGGTTCAAATGGCTCTGAGCACTATGGGACTCAACTGCTGTGGTCATTAGTCCACTAGTACTTGGAACTACTTAAACCTAACTAACCTAAGGACATCACACACATCCATGCCCGAGGCAGGATTCGAACCTGCGACCGTAGCAGTCGCACGGTTCCGGACTGCGCGCCTACAAAGCACACAGTCAATACCGTTCTTACTACTCGACTAGAGTATCGTAGATGTTTGCTTCCCAAGGCTCTTGCCTTGGCACTTTTTTCCCTCTGCCCTTCAAACCACTATTCTTCGTTCAATTTTACATCGAATCTATCTCCAGATGAGCGCGTACTAATGGTTAATCATAACGGATGTAAGCAAACACTGCAGTACCCACATCCTGCGAAGACCTCACTTAGTGAAAACTATCCCTATGCCATTATGGCAGTAGACCTTTTTTGTTGGCGTATTTTAAAAAATCTTCCTCTACATGGCTACTCTGCAATTCACACTCAAGTGCCTGGCAGAGGGTACATCGAACCAACTTCAGACTCTTTAATTTTCAATGCGATAGGGTCCGCAGCTGCTACGAATTTTTTGAAAGATTTCGTGAGGCCTTCAGCTGCCATTCTCTTTATTTCCTGTATGATTCTACAATTTAGGCCTTAGGCCATTTTCAAGTATCTAAAACGGAAGTATCATACACTAGATACATTAATGACACTTGAGATTTTGATCTACGAACAAGTCATATCTGCAGATATACAAGGCGCATTATAACTTACTTCAATGGATGATTTTAAGTAGCAGATTATGTCATATACGTCGTTGCTCCTATAACATCATATTTTATGAGTATAACATATGTCATAGGAGCAACGGCGCACATAACATAATCTTCTGCTAAAAAATAATTCATGAAGTCAGTTATAGTGCGTCTAGTATATCTACAGATATGACTTGTTCCTACAACAAAATCACGAGTGTCACTAATGTATTCAATGTGTGATACTTCCGTTTTAGATACTTGAAAATCATACAATCGTACAGGAACTAAAGAGAATGGCAGCTGGAGGCTCCAAGAAATCTTTCAAAATAATAATAAGAAGAAGAAGAACAAGAAGAAGAAGAAGAAGAAGAAAACTTCGGAGTATATCTCTACAGTTTCACTCCCCAACAGGTCAAGGGGAAGGTGAACACTTAAATTTGTCTTTTCTCGTTCTATTACGATGATCATTTCTCCCTATGTAGATGTGAACGAACAAATTATTTTCACATTTGGAGGCGCAAGCTGCGGGTTAAAGTTCCATGAAAAAGCCTCGCCGGAACGAAAATGGCCTTTCTATTAATGATTGCCGCCCCAACTCGCCTATCTTGTCACTGACACTTCCTCACTTATTTCGTGAGAGCTGCCCTTCTATGAACTTTTTCGATGCCCTACGCCAATCCTATCTGGTAAGATACCACACTGTGCAGCAATATTCTAGAAGAGATCGGAAAAGTATCTTAGTAGCGCAGTGATAATAAAATGCAGTCTTCGGTTCGTCTTCCACGCAGCATTTTCTGTGTGATCGTTCCAATTTAAACTGTTCGTAATTGTAATCTTCCGGTGATTAGTTGAATTGACAGTTTTAAAATTTGTGTTATTTATCGCATAACTGAAACTTAACCGACTCGTTTTGGTACTCATATGGATGACCTCACACTTTTCGTTTTTTAGAGTCGGATGGCAGTTTCAGCAACAGATAGATGTCTTCAAAACGAAATTTTCACTCTGTTGGGAATTGTAACCCAATACGAGACATCGTGGTAGATTACAATTGTGTCCCTTATAGCGACTCGAAATCGGAATCGTTGATACTCATGAGCAAGTGCTCTACCAACTGAGCCACCCTAGCGCAACTCACGACCCGTCCTCACAGCTTATGATGGTAGGAGATGAGCTACTCGCGGAGAAAAGCTATGAGGACAGGTCGTGAATCGTACTTGGGTGGCTCAGTTAGTGGAGCACTTGCCCTTGAGGAGACACAGACCAGCACACAGTTTTAATCTGCCAGGAAGTTTCACACAGACATCTACTCTAAATGATTCGAATCTGTTTTGGTTTTCCGATTACTTCGCTGGACAGTAAACGACAGCATCATCTACAAACAATGTTAGATGGCTATTCAGATTGTCCCCCAAATCGATAATATAGATAAATACCGGCAGAGGGCCCGTGTCACCACCTTTCTTGTGCAGCGCCAGCTATCATTTCTTACTCGACGGCCTTTCATTAGTTACTCCGAACTGTGACCTTCCTGGAAGGAGTCCTGAGTCCAGTCGTACGACTGAAACGGTACTCCATAAGCACGCACTTTGATTAAAAATCGTTTATGGGGAATGGCGTCAAAAGCGTCTTGGAAATTAGAGATATGAAATCAGTTTGAGATAGCCCGTTGATGGCACTCATTATTTCGTGTGAATAGAGAGTTAGTATGATTCACAAGGGAGTACTAGTAACTGACAAAGTTGAGGCATAAAGCGAAAAGCAAGCTAGTTCGGGGTAGCTACTAAAGTTTTGGTCTAGAAGAAAAACTTGAGCGATCTGGAGAATGTGCTGGCCAGGGCAGCAGTCGAACAACATTTTCTGTATCCAGAAAGGCCCGTAAAGGACCTGCACATGCGGTCGTGCATTATACTGCTGAAATGTAGGGTTTCGCAGGGATAGAATGAAGGGTAGAGTCATGGGTAGTAACACATCTGAAATGTAATGTCCACTGTTCAAAGTGCCGCCAATGCGTACAAGAGGTGACCCAGACGTGTAACCAATGGCACTCCATACCATCATCCCGGGTGATACGCCAGTATGGCGATGACGAATACACGCTTCCATTGTCCGTTCGCCGCAATGTCACCAAACACGGATGCGACCATAATGATGCTGCAAACATAATCTGGATTCATAAAAAAAAGACGTTCAACCATTCGTGCACCCAGGTTCGTCGTTGAGTACACCATCGCAGGTGCTCCTGTCTGTGATGCAGCGTCAAGGGTAACCGCAGCCATGGTCTCCGAGTTGATAGTTCATACTGCTGCATACGTCGTCGAACTGTTCGTGCAGATGGTTGTTGTCTTTCAAAGGACCCAATCTATTGACTCAGAGATCGAGACGTGGCTGCACTATCCGTCACAGCCTTGCCGATAACATGCCTGTCATCTCGACTGCTAGTGATACGAGGCCGTTGGGATCCATTACAGCGTTCCGTATTACCCTCCTGAACCCACCGATTCCATATTCTGCTAACAGTCATTGGATCTCTACCAACGCGAGCAGCAATGTCGCGATACGATAAACCGCAATCGTGATAGGCTACAATCCGACCTTTATCAAAGTCGGAAACGTGATGGTACACATTTCTCCTCCTTACACGAGGCATCACAACAACGTTTCACCAGGCAACGCCGGTCAACTGCTGTTTGTGTATGAGAAATCGGTTGGAAACTTTCCTCGCCGCCCGCGGTGGTCTAGCGGTTCTAGGTGCTCAGTCCGGAGCCGCGCGACTGCTACGGTCGCAGTTTCGAATCCTGCCTCGGGCATGGATGTGTGTGATGTCCTTAGGTTAGTTAGGTTTACGTTTTTCTAAGTTCTAGGGGACAGATGACCACAGATGTTAAGTCCCATAGTGCTCAGAGCTATTTGAACAATTTTTGAAACTTTCCTCATGCCAGCACGTTGTAGGTGTCGCCACAGGCGCCAACCTTGTGTGAGTTCTCTGCAAAGCTAATGATTTGCATATCACAGCGTCTTCTTCCTGTCGCTTAAATTTCGCGTCTGTAGCCCTTCATCTTTGTGGTGTAGCAATTTTAATGGCCAGTAGTGTAGAACAATCACAGATATACATGTAAAACAAAATCCACCCTCACGCTTATGATGGTGTAAAGTATTGATTATAAAACTAGAGTTTCAACGATATTGTTCACAAAATGTATTACAAGTTCACTGCAGTATTTTTTCTCCTCCGGAAAGTGCAAAACAAACGTGCTGATGCATTTTGTATAATCGCAGCAACACAAGTAATATCCAGAAAAACTCACCTGGAAAGTAGTTTGAATTCTATCATAATTCTGTCACTTATTTCGTAGCGCATCCTCAGACAAGGTAAAATAGATAAGGTTAATAAATACGCGAAACAGAGCCTCAGAAGCCAACCCTCTTCTTATATTCTCTTCTTTGAATGGGTAGAAAGCGTACTGATGTTGTAATACAAACTGTTTTCTGAAAAGCTCATTGTATTTATGTGAAAAGTGTACTTTGAGTATAGAATGAAAGTGGACTTTTGTGACGTTTTAATAAACTTTATTCTACAAGAAAGACTGCTGGACATCCGCACCCGTGTTGACTGAACTTTGCGTCGTACAGGATGGCAGCCGAATTTTCAGCCGTTTTGCGGATCCCCCTCCATTAGTCACTGGCAGCCAATAATATTCATTCCGTTTCCGAGGGGCTAGCCTCTGATTTGCAGCTAGGCGATGAGAATCTCACTTCTACATGCTGCACTTTACGGCTACTAAATTATTCATTCAGCTGTCAGTCTTTTTTTTTTCTTGTAGCAGTGTAGCTGTGTATGTATCTCTGTAAATGTTTTAGTGAAATTAAATAAAAAATGTAAGGTGACAGCAATAAATGTGAAGTGTTTCGAAAGCAGTCGATGGGGACTATTTCCCGCATTTATAAATTTTTCAAAAGTTAATTTGAAGGCTGTTCTCCTATTGTTGACATTTGAAGATATAAGAATGGACTGCAGAAGCATTTGTTGTCGTCAAGAGAAAACTGTAAAGAGAACTGTGTCAGAACGGTAGGAAGCTTTGGAAAAGTTGATTTCGAGTTGTCTGGAAAGCATCGAAACCGCAAGAAACCTGTGACTCACATTTACCGTCAGTATAATACCATGGGATTAATTTGGACAAAAGTTAAAAGCTATATGGGAGGGGAAAAAGTCAAGATAACAGGCACTGAATCGCTTGTGCATGAATCAGTAGACGACATCATCCCTTTAGCCTGGAAACAGTCCGTGTGGCTTACTGAGAAGCATCAGAAATAAGAATTTGATAGGGAAGTGAAGATGGATTAAGTCTTGAACCTATCATCGTAAATTTACAATCTGTGGTTAGAAACAGACACAAAGAGCTGTGACGGTGGTGTTTCGATGCAGGCTTTGGAACAAAGTAAAGTAATAATGTTTCTCAGTTTTAAAGACACACAGTATAAAAAAGGTGTTTGTCAACATAATCAGCCTTTATTGGTTAGTAATTTGTATCCTATGAATTACGTAGACTATAATGTTCAACATATTTCCCAAAGCGAAGTTAAGCTTTTCCCAGCATGTTGTATACTCTAATAACACGCAAGAATGCTGCTGGATAAATTGGTCGAAACTCCGATATTTCCACAGGTGAACCCCTGTCGTTTTCAAGACACGGACTGGAAAATGCCTTAGAATGACAATAACTGTTACTTGTCGATTTATCGGTCGTTTTCGATGTTATTCGCAGAAGATGGTTAATAGTTTGCTTGTTCAGTGGATTACAAATTCATTCTCTCACTGTAACGTCGAATGACTTGGTTTACACTCATAATGTCCATCGACCGCGAAAATCATGACAACTTACTGACCATTTTTACCATAATCTTTTACATTAAACTTTTCTACCAGTAATTCTTTTTTGCGCCCAGTGATTACAATTAACTACAGTCAAACACATCCACATATTCACAAGTTATACACATAAAAAAAAAATCTTTTGGGTACAAGCAGTCGTCAAACAATAAAGTATAATGATTTCTGTTTGTGTTTGAAGTTAATTTTGATGTGTACTAAATTTTTACTTATAAAACAGTCCAAACCGCAATAAGTGACCATTACTGCAAGAAGTTTCAGTGATCATGTCTTTAGATAATTCTCACTTTAAGAAAAATGGTACTTTACGTCATCACAATTCTGTGTCAGCTGTTCTCGCCTCCCATTGTCATGCAGACTGAAGCTGTGGGGCAGTGGACAGAACGTCGTCAACACGTGAATGAATTTTTCTCTCAAGATGACTGCGTAGACTTGTACATAAAACACACTGTACTGTAGGCAAATGAACCTGATTGTTGTCCTCAGCAACACAGTTCGGCAACGTGGACTTTGTTTGCCCGCTGTCAGCTGCCTCACATGCGCAGTTCTCGTCCCTCCATGCTTCACTACTGTTCCGCCCCTATGCGCGGAAGCCCCATCCTACGTGACGTGAGGTATAGCCGATCAGCATAGAGACTGCTTGAAGCCAACTTGAACAATGTACTGACACGATCATAAACTATGTACCTTAATGTTTGCTTAAATAGTGCTAAAACCTTTTTCTCTATCTTTCTTGTTCAGACTGTTGATTTTGCTTCAGATCGATTTCTAAAGCGATTTATGAGATCATAATTTGACAGCAGCCGTTTTGATAGTATCAGTGAATAAAAGGTACAGTATGTACAAATTAAAAGGACGCCATACCATAAGCAGTTCAAAGCATGCAGAACTATTCTTAATCTCAAAGACTCACATACATTGAAATCTGTAAAAATGGGAACGTCATCAACTTATGTTAACAAAAGGAAGCTAAGCAATTAATAAGCAGAGCAGTGCGTGTGCATGCCGAATTACGTTATTCAACCAAATAAAGTAAATTAAATAAAAGCTATATGTCTGCAGCTTAACAAATCACTCCCCCTTTTTTTTATTCCGATGCTGTTCCTCGTTGAAAGGAGTACAATGGTAATTTGTTGACAAGTTAAACACCAGGTGTGTGGAAGCGCATGGCCAATATGTAACAGTTAATGACTTAATGTGAAGAAGGATCGGAAAAAAGCGCTTTTTGCAACTCACATTTCACTCATGGAATTCTACAAAAAAATAATTTTCGTTTTTTTCCACTTTTTTTATTTTTTTCTTGTTTTGCAAGCTTTATTTCATGCCCGTTCGCATTACAAATACTGTCCAACGACGGCAGAGATGAGGATGTAGTTTTAATTTCTGCTTTGTCTTCTTTAACAACACAACAATTTCTGTCTGTCGACCAGAAAGCGAAATACAGTTTCAAAACAGTGGGTAGAAATCATATACTCTTCAATATCAATGGTGAAGAGAAATCAGGATTGTGTGCAATGTTTGCGCAAGAACAAGAACAAACAAGTTGCCCCGTGAGACACTTGAGTGATCAGAGCAGTGTTTTTGGGGCTGGAAATTGACTCCCACAGTGGTGGAGGATCCGGCTGTTCTTAGGTCAGAATGAGGCACCTGTTCCTACGAGTGGACGTGGGTTGTGAGTGCTGGTGGTGAGTGGAGACACATCGTGGAACAGTAGCACATCATGCGTGATACTAATACACTTTTATTCGCCTTAGGTATAGAGGTTCGATCCCAGGTCCTCGTACTATTTCTGCTTACGTCTTAGGTAGCCGCTTGCAGCTTTTCTGCAGCTAGAGTCCCGAGTAGGACTTGCAGGAAACACCCACTCGTACTAAATATCCTTAAATGCCTCAGCTTAGTCGATGAGTCGGTAGATGGTTGTATGAGATGCGTACAGTACAAATGGCCACACTTTCCCACCTGAGCTGTGCGATAATTAAGCCAGTCCACCATTGAATTCTTGAAGAGCCGCGTAGGAATTCTCCCTACCTGTATGCGGAGATGTTCTCGTAGTGTTATGTTACTGAGGAGCCGTCTGATTCTTAAAGAGCAATACTACTGTCTATGTTTTACGTAATGAAACGAGAATAAGATTCTCTGTGTAAATAATTTTTACTTAGGATGCCATTATGGCGTTTTTATTTAAGAAACGCCGTAAGCTATATTTGTTCACACTCATTAAAGCTAACTATTAACGGCACGAGAGCGTGGTCTACCTCATGACTAGAGCGAAAGGCATCTTATCGACGATTGTCGCCTATGGCGCACAGCCTGTAACTTGAGCGAATAGTCGTTATAATTTGTATAAGAATGTATATCGTCGGTTATGCCAAAATTATTCATTTATTTATTAATATCGACGTTTACTACCATTGTAAAATTACTGAAGGGTAGTATTTATGACCTGTAGACTCTTCCTAATGCCTGAGTGGCAAAAGACAACTTTTGTTAGCAAATGTTTATTAACAACAGTTACTTTATTCGTGCGAGAATAAATGTACTTTCCCTAGGCATCTCTTTACCGACGTCATGAGCGAATCCTCCATCGACATCTCACCCCTCTGGCTTTGAAAGCGCCAGATGGACTATCGCCCCTGCGAGATAGCTTGGGAACGTACCGCTCGCTTCTCATTCCCTGCGTACTACAGTGGTGATACATTCACTTCATGTATGTGAAATAGGAAAATTGGAAATAAAATAAAATGCCCTCTTAAATGGAAATAAGAAGCTCTTACAAGTTTGCTGCATCATCCTAGGCTGCAGGGTTTCTCTGTCTCGAAGGAAATGTCCTCTGTAGACAGCGTCGTTTGGAACCACAGGTACACCTGAGCACACACCTCTGAGCACACACATGAGAGAATGTCTGACTGGCCTAGTATTTATGTGAGCCATGCCAGCTAGTGCCCCTTGCAGTCCTAGTGAATCTTGACAGCTCTTTAACCCAGATACCCTAACAAGCTGGCGTGCTTGGCCACCACAGTTAAGCGGTGGTGACTTCATAGATTCTGGTACGATCGTCCCGCCAGTTTCTCTGGATGCCCAGCATCTATTGTAAGATGACCCAACTTTGGCTTAGAGGTGGTGACCTGAGATTACTGAATGAGTGTTCTTACACTCCAAAAGTGCCCTCTTACCCCATACTGCTTTGTTATCAGGATGACGGAATATCTCTCCGTATGTCGTCGTTATCTGTATTGCCTCTATGCAGTTCATCACTCCACACTAGCTCGTGGCGCGACAGGGTAGGCACTTACTGCAAACACGAGTAACAGCATGCAGTTGGGATAATCAACATGGTTAGATGTCTTGAGTTGTCTGGGGAAGGAGACCAGACAGCGAGATCATCGGTTTCATCGGGTTAGGGAAGGACGGGGAAGGAAGTCGGCCGTGCTCTTTCAAAGGAACCATCCCGGCATCTGGCTGGAGCGACTTACGGAAATCACGGAAAACCTAAATCAGGATGGCCGGACACGGGATGGTGAGATAATATCGAAGCAATATGTAAAACGCTATGGAAAGGTACTGGTAACTTGAAGGTCGAACGAGCTGAGACAGTGTTCACTAGGTGGCTGTATATTCTTTGTTCAGCTCCTCTTATACTGGGGCAATAACTGCTAACCACGTATCTGACATCGGAAATGTTCAATTATATGTGTCTGGTATTAATAACAATAAACAATGACTTACCTATAAGAAGTTCTGTCTGAAAAATGTTCCTATGTTTCGCTTGCGTCGCATCATGTTTGCATTTTCATCGAATTTGGCACTTTTTTTTGTATTTTCGTTGTTGTTGTTGTTTCTTTCAGTCCGAAGACTGGTTTGATGCAGCTGTCCATGCTACTCTATCCTGTGCACGTCTCTTTGTCTCCAAATAACTACTGCAACCTACATCGTTCTGCATCTGCTCACTATAGTCACCTCTTGGCCTCACTCTACGATTTTACCCCCCACAACTTCCATACAATACCAAACTGGTGATCCCTTGATGTCTCTGAATGTAACCTATCACCCGATCCCTTCATTTAGTCAAGTTGTGCCACAAATTTCTGGTCTCCCAATTCTATTCAGTACGTTCACTTTAGTTGCGTGACCTACTCATCTAATTTTCAGCATTCTTCTGTAGCATCACATTTCTACATTTTTTATTGTCTTGTTTATTAAAGTGTTTATCGTCCATGTTTCACATCCACACGTACACTTCCATATAAATACCATCAGAAAAGACTTCCTAACGCTTAAGTCTACATTCCATGTCAATAAATTTTTTCCTGTTCAGAAATACTTTTGTTGCCATTGCCAACCTACGTTTTATATCCCCTCTACTTCGACCATCATCAGTTATTTTGCTGCCTAAATAGCAAAACTCATCTACTAAAAGTAAGTGTCTCGTTTCCTAATCTAATGCCCTCAGTATCACCTGATTTAATTCTATTACATTGCATAATCCTTGTTTTACTTATGTCGATGTTCATCTTACAGCCTCCTTTGAAGACGCTGTCCATTCCGCTCAACTGCTTTTCCATGTCCTTTGCTGTCTCTGACTGAGTTACATGTCATTGGCAAGCTTCAAAGTTTTTAATTCTTCTACCTGACCTTTAATTTCTACCCCTATTTTTTCTATGGGCAGACTGAATAACGTCCGGGATAGACTACAACCCTGTCTCACTCACTTCTCAACACTGCTTCCCTGTCATGCCCCTCGACTCTTATAAACCCTCTGGTTTTTATGAAAATAGTAAGCAGTCTTTCAGTCAATGTATTTTACCCTTGCTACCTTCAGAATTCCAAAGAAAATGTTCCAGTCTACATAGCCAAAAGCTGCTGTAAGTCTAGAAATACTATAAACGTAGGTCTGACTTTCCTTAATCCATCAACTGAGACAAGTGTGTTCCTACATTTCTTCGGAATCCGAACTGATCTTCGTCGATGTCGGCTTCTACCAATTTTTCCTCTCTGCAGTAAAGAATTTATATTCTATTTGACAACACTGACTTATTAAACTGGTAGGTATGTGATTTTCACACGTATCAACAACTGCTTTCTTTGGAATTGGAATTATTACTTACTTCTTGAAATCTGGTGGTATTTGTCTGTCTGATACACTTTGCACGCCAGCTCGATGAGTTTTGTCATGTCTGATTCTCCCAAGGCTATCAGTAGGTATGACGGAATGTCGTTTACTCCCGCCTCCTTGTTCGACTTAGGTCTTTCAGTACTATGTCAAATAATTTTCACAGTATCATGTCTCCCATCTGATCTTCTTCTATGTCCTCTTCCATTTCTATAATGCTGCCTTCAAGATTTTATCCATTGTATTAACACTCTATATACTACTTCCATCTTTCAGCTTTCCCTTATTTGCTCTGGAATGGTTTTCCATCTGAGCTCTTGCTATCCACATAGCTGTTTTTTTCTTTGCAAACGCCTCTTTCCTCTTTAATTTTCCTGTAGGTGGTATCTCTGGTAGTGGTATGTACTTCCAGATCCATACATTTCTCTTGTAGCCATTCCCACTTAGCCATTTTTCACTTCCTGTCAATCTCATTTTTTAGACGTTTGTCTTCCGTTTCGCCTGTTTCATTTGCTGCATTTTATATTTTTCCTTTCATCAGTTCAATTTAATATCACCTGTGTTATCCAAGGATTTCTACTAGGCGTTGTCTTTTTTACTTATTTGATCTTCTGCTGCCTTCACTACCTCATCTCTCAAAGCCAACTACTCGTCTTGTACTGTACTCCTTTCCCGTGCTACAGTCAACCATTACCTAATCCTCCGTCTGAAGCTCTCAAGGAGTTCTGCTTCGTTCAATTTATCCAGATCCCCTCTCTTTAATTTCCTACCTTTCGCTATTTCTTCAGTTTTCATGTGCAGCTCATAACCAATAAATTGTGGTCAGTCACCACATATCCATGGAAATGTCTTAAAATTGAAAACTTGGTTATCTCTGTCTTACCACTGTATAACCAACCTGGAAGCTTCCGGTGTCTCCAGGTCTCTTCCACGTGTGTAGCATTGTTTCAAGATTCTAAAGCTGTGTGTTAGCAATGGGTAAAATAAGCTCTGTGCGAAATTCTACCAGGCGGCATCGTTTTTCATTCCTTTCCCTCACTCCGTTTTCATTTTTCCTTGTCTTCTTTTTCCTACAATCGAATTTCAGTCTCCCATCACAATTAAATTGGAAGAATAAAACTGTATGCCAAAACACGACTCGAATCTGCGACCTTTTTCTTTCTAGGACGAATGCTTTACCGATTGAGCTCACCAAACATGACTAACGATCTGTCCTATAGCTTCTCTTCACTAATACCTGATCTCCTACCTTGAAAATTTCACAGAACTCTTTTGCATACATTGCGAGACTATCACTGCCTTCTGCCAGGAGTGTTGGTCCCTACAGCAAAACTCCCGTGAAGTCTGAAAATTAGGAGATGAGGTGGTGGCGGAAGTGAAGCTAAGACAGTTAGTCGTAAAGTCGGGTTTGGATAACTCATTTGACAGAGGGCTTGCAAGTTGGTGACCTTGTGTGAGTTTCAAGAATGAATTAATTTTGGGCAGCAAATCTGAACAGTAAATAGTCTCTAAGATGAATCTCTGAGATGATGGTTTGTATGAAGTGGTAAAAGGAAAGGAAGTTACGTATTGAGAGAACACGTCGAGAGAGATGAGGATGAAGAAAAAGGCGACAACGATGATGACGACGACGACGATGAGGATACGATCAGAAATATTATTCCAATGAAGCTGGCTGTTTCCAAACTGACACTAAGATAATTTTACTGGACGTTGACTTTCAGGAATTGTTGAATGTAGATGCAAATACTTCAGAAGTAGGAAAGAAAGCATCACCTTAGACTGACGAGGTGCAACTGCTGGCATCTGCATCAACCTACACAGATATGAGTCTGAAAAGATGTCTCGCAAGAAATTAAAATGTCATAAACTATTATAGAAAAGTGTTATACAGTCTGGGTTTTAACAAAAGGAAAACAGAATTCTATATCGTATGAAACTATTGAGAAACGATTGACACTAGATAGGAAGAAAAGAAACAGGGCGCACAAAAGGTGCTAAATGGTCTATGTAAATGTAAGCATCTGAATTGACTGATAAAGAAAAGGGTGATCTAATGGTCCTTCAAATGAGGAATGCTCTTGATCCAGCAGTACCAGGATACCAAAGAAACAGAGAAAGAAGTCAATTGTTGATGATGCTGATGACCTTGCCAGATGCAGAGATAATAAGAGGCGATACTTAGAAATTATTGCAAAAATGAGGAGCTCACATTATAAGGCATAAACATTCCCAACAATTTTAAAGTAAGTGGAAAAAACTAATTTATATTTGTTAACGTATCTGATGATTTCTTGGAATCGTATGGATATATTTTACATGAAAAAGAAAGAAAGAAAGACATTCGGTGGAGCCCTTCCCAGCGACTGTCAAAGGTATCAGGTTTGAGTCCCTGTCTGACACACATTGTTTGTCTGCCTCGAAGTTTTAGATCAGCACACACGCTGCTAGATGGTGACACTTCATTCTAAAAACGAATCTAAAATCAACTATTTCACCACTGCAAAGACAGTTCATCATATTTGTAACCTAAAACCACCAAGTTCTGTCAAACCCAAAAGCTGGGCCGTTTCTTACATTATACTTTACTCTATCGCACCCTTGCATTTTGTTGAGAACTATGAGTACCCCCTACAGCTAATTATGGTTATGATGATAATAGAAAGAAGGCCATGGTTTTGAAGCCTGTCTAGGAGTGCTTCGGCGACTGACTGAAGTTTAATTAGTGTTCATCTCCATGTACTGACGATATGTCTCATAATGCATATCACTGTATAGACAGGAGACAGTGCATCTGGGTTTTAAGATTGTAGGAGACATAATGGCCAATAAATTGATGGCGTGACTTATGCTGTAAAATGGGAGTGAAGAGACCATTCAGGGTGTCAGACATTAATAGAAGGTGATTATCTAGGGCTGATTTGTGTTCTAAAAAAAGGAGATTAAATCACAAGACGAGACTAACCAGATGTGTAACTGAAAGTATATTAAGGGATGTACATACTATAGTGACAGTACTTACTGAAAATGTAAAGAAATTATCACATTGTTTCCAGACTTAGTAATGTACAATTAAAAATAATTTGATATGGCCAATATTGGAAGAGGACATTGAGGATCATGTTAAGAATAAGGTAACTTGTTTAAGAAAGTGAAAAAGTGACGAATAGCAGCATGTAATGAATACTGTAATTTCTCCACACTATAACGCAAAATGGTCTGTGCTAATTTCTACCTATTTTTAAAAATCAGCAGTATACAATAAGCTTCTTAATAAACAATGAAGTAACACTAAGATACCCTTGAGAGACCAACAAAGTAATTAATTCAATTAAATAGTAAATTTAAAGCGAAATGTTAAGATTAGTTTTAAAACACATGAACAATATACATTTTTGTCATGTAATGGATGACTTTTACAAGTAGTTTCTCAATACAAGCTAAATTATATTAGTCTTAGACGACTTGAAAGAAAAGTTTTAATATAGATACCGATAACTACTGAGGAATTTGAGTTATGTTGTTTATCTTTAAAACTTCATAGTATACTATAAATTGGCAAATATCTCCAAAAAAGTTAGCAAGTCACTCAAAATTAATATCTGTTAAATTATCAAACTCATGATGAAGTATTACGAGCTGAACTCTGTTACCTGTGAAACATGTTTGGCAATGATAACGGCAAACAATATTTTCTGGACACAAATATTGCACTATTAAAGATGTAACTTACGATTTTTAATCTTGTATTCAAATAACACGAAACAAAGAGTCCTGTCAAGCAACTCTATCAAGTTTCATCAGAACATTTTTCATTTGACTATGGTAAAATGATTACTGCTGTGCCAGTACATCATTTAGGAAAGAAAGAAAGCTCTTTTAATTGTGCAAGCGAATATAATCAGAGACGTGCTACTGAGAGGTGTAGTAAATCAAATGTTCTCAAAAAAAGAAATTAATGGAGACTCAGCACAGGATCTGTCAGTCAAAATTCAGAAATCTCTAACATTATCTGACTGTTTGGGGCATTACATTTTGCTTCTTATAGGACAGAGGATTTAATAATGTCTGTTCAAATTCGTTTATTTACTTTAACAGATCATAAACCTCAACGTCAATATCTATGCAAGTGCTATCTCACACATATCTGTATGTGACATGGTAAAGGTGAAACACTATAAAGACACATTGAATTTTATCTTACAGCATTTCTCTGCAAGGATACTGCATTTACTAAATTAGTTGTGGCATGGGAGAGAGTATCCCTTAATGATGAGATAGCTGCAGGAAGTTCAGAACAAGATACGCAATGGGTCTCATTTACTACAGGTAGTAATAACCAGTTGCATTTGCAAAAAAAAAAAAAAAAAAAAAAAAAAAAAAAAAAAAAAAAAAAAAAAAAATTATATATATATATATATATTGGTTCATAACTATCGGTGTGAAACGAAATATGTGTCGAATAAACAAATCTAATAACACTAGTGGCGTATTTTGCACTATCCATAACTCAAGACACATGGACCTAAATATTGTCCAATAATGCAAAATATTTGGGTGGACTAATAATTGCTGAGATATCAGAGCTTACAGTTTTTAAATACTTCTACGTTTATCAAGTTCTGCATCATACCCTCCTCTCCACAAACATGAATACTGAGACAATATTTGGTGAGCTCTTAAACTGGATGTTCCTTCCTTAGACTTGTGAATCGTCGTGTTGCTGCATGGTCGAGAAATATGTAACTTGTTTGCTAATGTGCTGTTTCACTTGCCAGAAGTCTGGTTTAAGTAAAAGTCGGTGTACCGCTTCAGATCATCAGCACTTTGCACCATGGCTATGAAGTAAGTCGTCATTGCAACTAAGATCTGAAAAGAAGAAAGACAAAAATTGTAGCTCACAAGGAAGTCTACATAATGATTATAACAACCATAAGAACTAGATACAGATTAATTCCTGAACTTCTACAGTACTGCAACTTAAATTTTTATTTGTTTACCTGTCTTCATGAAGCTGGCCAGTTTTCGATTCTAGGCTCTGTATCACAATTAAAAAGAGATAACAGAGCCAGGAGCTCGAATGAAAAATGGGAAATAATTAAAAATACAGGGTGATCTACTATACTGACTCAATGTGAAGCAGTGATTAAGATCAAAATAATAGTAGGGAGTAGCGGTCTTGTATTTTCTACGATAATGATTCTCTAAATCAGATGAACAGTTAGTGTGACACGTTCAATTTTTTTTTCTGTTTCCTTAATCATCTCTGTTATTGCTGTATCTCTAATGACATCCGCATCCACGAGGCAACAGATGCAAATTTTTCTTCCTGTTTTCAGTAGTGCACACGTTTCAATGTCCAGCAGAATAAAAATAATGCAGATCAGGCAACTGCCACTCAGAGAGACCACTCTGCCTGGATTAGTTTGGTTAGTCTTGTGTTAACAGTTTAGCTCGTTTCACACTCTCGTCAGTAATTAAACGAGTAGTGACTGATCAAGGAAGCTTTCTTATTTACATTCCCTATGTAAGTAGGAGGTAACGCCACGTAGCACTCTTTATGAAAATCACTGGCTGTGCTGTGTGCAGTCTGAGGCTAGTTTGCATTGTTGTCTGCCATTGTAGTGTTGGGCAGCTGGATGTGAACAGCGCGTAGCGTTGCGCAGTTGGAGGTGAGCCGCCAGCAGTGGTGGACGTGGGGAGAGAGATGGCGGAGTTTTTAAATTTGTAATACTGGATGTCATGAACTGCTATATATATATTATGACTATTAAGGTAAATACATTGTTTGTTCTCAATTAAAATCTTTCATTGGCTAACTATTCCTATCAGTAGTCAGTGCCTTCCGTAGTTTGAATCTTTTAGTTAGCTGGCAGTAGTGGCGCTCGCTGTACTGCAGTAGTTCGAATAACGAAGATTTTTGGTGAGGTAAGTGATTTGTGAAAGGTATAGGTTAATGTTAGTCAGGGCCATTCTCTTGTAGGGATTACTGAAAGTCAGATTGCGTTGCGCTAAAAAAATATTGTGTGTCAGTTTAAGTACAGTCTTGTACAATTTCCTAAGGGGACGTTTCACCCGTTCCTCCTCGAGATTTACTGGTTCACAAACACATTGCTGTTATAATGGCAAACCTCATAACCAATCCCATACACCTTTCCGCAAAATAACTGAATTATTCAGACCCTTGTCTCGTATGAACCCACGTAAAACTTTCAACTCTTAATCATACATTCTACCAATTTTTTCACAATGTTCATCAGTGACGCGGCTGCACGCAAGCGCTCCGTGCGGAAGCCCAACAAATATTTTCTTCACACTGGCGCGTAACGCCTACTGCTGGCGCACTTTTGACAATATACAGGGTGATCCAAAAACCAAGAACAGATTTCAGCTGTTGCAAACTATGAATGACAAAAACACACTGCGCATGTCTCTAGACAGAGGTGGTTTCAAAGTTTTTGTTCGCACAGGCAGTACGTCATACACTCCACTTGAGCACCATACGTTGCTCGAGAAACATCAAATCAGTGGTCCTCTGCATTGCACACGCGAATTAACAGGTTTAATGAACCGACAGCTTCAAAAATTCGATTTCACAGCTCTTGAAGATTGGCTGCCATAGGTGCGAGAAAGACGCTTGCCTCCTACGCAGCCCCACAGGAAAAAATGGCAAGGTGTGTTGCCTGGTGACCAGGTGGCGCAAAACCAATAAGCAAGATCATGTTATCCATCTCTTCCAGTCGAACGTTGTGGAGTAGTGTTGTTAAGATAACGCCGCACCTCAAGGTTAAAGTGAGGAGAGGCGCCGCCATGTACAAAAATGAAATCATTGTAATCTTCTTGAAGTTGTGGAAACAGCCAATTTTCCGCCATGTCCCCAGAATTACATAGCTCTCACAGCTTTCTCCACAAAAAAAAGAGGTCCATAAACGTTGTGAACAGAAACCGAATAAAACACATGAAGTTTCGGTGGGTCTTTTTCATCTTACATTATGGCGGTTTATTTTACCCGATAGATTGGTTCAAATGGCTCTGAGCACTATGGGACTTAACTTCTGAGCTCATCAGTCCCCTAGAACTTAGAACTACTTAAACCTAACTAACCTAAGGACATCACACACATCCATGCCGGAGGCAGGATTCGAACCTGCGACAGTAGCGGTCACGCGGTTCCCGACCCGATAGAAGTCCATTCCATAAAAAAGATGAATTGTTCTGAAAAAGTGTCTTCTGCCATATCTTGGAGAACTGAAATGCAAAATTCGTACTTTCTGTCACGTTCGCCGGATCGCAATTGTTACAGGAGCAGCAAATTGTTAGGTTTCATATGCAGGTGTCGTTTCAGAACACGCCACATCATTATTTGAGGAACCTGAAGTTCCTGGCCAGCCCGTCTTCTGAATTTTCCGACGGATCTGAGTGATCGCACCTCGGATACACTGGACATTTTCATCAGACGTGTGTGTCCGACCAGTGCTCTTCCCTTTGGGTAAGCAACAAACTTCCAAGAATTTTGTGTGCCAGTCATAAATCTGGTTGTGCTTCTTGCTGAATCGGCGGCGGATTGCACGTTGCAGTTGAACAATGGTTTCACTTTCCGCAAATTCCAGCACACAAAATGATTTCTCTTGTGGTGTAGTCGCCATCTTGCTACAAACAAACAGCAGTGCAGCTGAGTCAAGACTTTGAACCTTACTCTGTCCATCGACAGGTGCAATGTGTTTCTGTCTTTCTTAGTTTTCATGTTATAAACAAGTCAAATTTATTCTTTCTTTTTGAATTACCCGGTACAGCAAGACAGTGCCACCTCCAGGGGAACTGCGCGCACGGCTTCGAAAATTTCAGAAGCAAGCCTGACGATCGCGCGCCGCGCATAGCCTGCTGATGCTATCTGGTGCGGAAACGGATAGCCAGTAGGCAAAATTTGAAAATATAAAAAAACTGTGTGACTATAGACTTAAGCAAAAACTTTTCTTCTGACTGCACTGGACGCTGTTCCTACGGACAATACGTGGAGAACATTTGCGGGACAGCAAAGAACAGCAGACTACGTCGCATTTGTGAAGACAGAATAATAAGAATTCCTAAATGTAATCAGTAAGTCTTACAAATTCGAGTAATATGTGCGGCAGTTGCTTTACTTAATATGGAAATCCAGAGTTTGAGTGGACGCTTGGGGATCAGCCACATGTGACCAAGCAGTTCAGGATCCATACTAAAGAAAATAGATGTATCACAAGCTGCTACATAGTCATTTGTAGGGTCGCGAAGCTATTTTTCAGCTTTACACAGTGTAAGAAATTTCGTTATCGAGAATTATTTTTAAGGGATTATTTTCTTCAATTTTAAGACTGTATCACAATTTAATTGTTATGTATGCACATGGATCTTTGCAGAGTGATGCACGCTATTATTTGCCTGTGTTCCCTGTAGGATTTTCAGATTTCGCTTACCAGAACAACTAACAGATAATGTGCTGAGGTATATAGAGTCCTGAAGGTACCGGAGCAGAAGTGTGTCATCTGCTCTGACTCTCCCAGTGCCCAGCGCTCTGTGCAAGGTATGTACCCAGTCGAAAAAAATAAGAGATCCATACTGTTCAAGTAAGATATTTTGAAGGAGAGAGAAAACAACAAAGTGGAGGTCTACTGTCATCTTTTGTAGCACAGAAGGATCATGTTACATCAGGAAGTTGTGTAGTTGCAGGCGGTAAACAGAAAACTACGATCTATCACATCGACCATTCAAGAATGGCCACCCTCTTACCAGCGAAATTGATGGAAGGAAGTGATGCTCACCAGGTCAAAACACTGCCCATTGACACACCAGTACGTGAAACTTGTGGAATGTCACCCTCAGTACGACATAGTTTAACTACATGTATTGCAACGAACAAATAAGTCAATAAATCCTGACTTGATAGCAACTCTGGCTGTGTGACAATGGCAATAGTGTAATTCATATTACAGTTTTGTGACGTGTCAGGTATCCCGTCCTCCGTTAACTGTCGGGGAAAGGGGGGGGGGGGGGGGGGGGGAAAGCTTGAGAGGTCTCGGTGGAATGACAGATAGGCCTGTATGCCTGTATTTTTTGTCTCAGTAGACAGCTATCCCTATAACAGTGTGTGATGAAGACATTTTTCCAAACGATTCATTGATTTTGATGCCGATGAACCACATATTTGCATTGACGTACATGAACTGAAGAAATCTGGAAATGTATGCTCCTGAGGAACCGTAGTAGCAATTTCATTTGTGGCCTCAGACATGGTTCAGACCACGATCCAATAAAGACACTGATTGTCACTTCGTTGAACACCCTGCATCCAGCATCATCATCATTCCCATTATCCTCATCATCATCAAACTTATGACCATCAACGTTATCGATTGGAGGCTAATGCAAAATTCTACTATAAAGAAACCAGTTGATGCGTGATCGCGTACATAGTACATATTAAGAAATAAGAAATGTATTACATGCAATGACGACATTTCATAGGTAAGATAAGCAAAACGCGTATCACAGGCAAATAAAGACTATTCGTTTAGTCGCGGAGACGGACCTCAGTATTTATAACATTTAGGAAGTCTTTGGCAAAAGTAGATGTATGAAGTGGAACATAGACGACAAGAAACTGGGAGGAAATGACAATGTAAGTTTTAGAAACTGGTGAGTCATAGAATGTCGAAGTTTAAGCGGGTAATAGAACTAATAAATTATCAGATATATCACATTGAACCTAGGAGACAAGAAAATAAAAAAAGGAGAAGAACGGGTTAAATTTGCTGTGATATGATTTGTCTAAAAGTAAGAAATAAAATAGATTACAGAAACATCTGACACATCTTTTAATGATGCTCGAAAGCATGTACAGCAGATATGGTGTCGAATGAGTATTTGAAGTTCAATAATTCACATAAAACTATAAAGACTACTATAGTTGGAGTCACAAACGATGGAGGCCTAGTTTAGGCTTGCTCTGTGCACCTACGCAACCTATGCTCCAACACCCAATGAGCGTTGAGCGTCTTCAGAGCAATCTACTGTGCATGCCGTAGCTACACTAAAGCGCCAAAGAAACTGATATAGGCGTGCGTATTCAAATACAGAGATATGTAAACAGGCAGAATACGGTGCGGTCGGCAACGCCTATGTGACACAAGTGCCTGGTGCAGTTGAAAGATAGGTCACTCCTGCTACAATGGAAAGTCATCAAGATTTAAGTGAGTTTGAACGTAATAGTGGGCGCACCAGCGATGGGACACAGAATCTCCGAGATAGCGATGAAGCGAGGATTTTCCCGTTCGACCATTTCACGAGTGTACCGTGAATATCACGAATCCGGTAAAGCATCAAATCTCCGAAATCGTTGCGACCATAAAAAGATCCTGCAAGAACGGGACCAACGACGGCCGAAGAGAATTGTTCAACTTGACAGAAGGGCAGCCCTTCCACAGATTGCTGCGGATTTCAATGCTGGACCATTAACAAGTGTCAACGTGCGAACCATTCAACGAGACGTCATCGACATGGGCTTTCGGAGCCGAAGGCCCACTCACGTACCACTGATGATTGCGTGACACGAAGCTTTACGCCCAGCCTGGGTACGTTAACACCGACATTGGACTGTTTTTGACTGGAAACACGTTGCCTGTTCGGACGAGTCTCGTTTCAAATTTTATCGAACGGATGGACGTGTATGGGTATGGAGACAACCTCATGAATCCATGGATGCCATGTCAGCAGGAGACTATTCAAGCAGGTGGAGGCTCTGTAACGGTGTGGGGTGTGTGCAGTTGGAGTGATATGGGACCCCTAATACGTCTTGAAACGACTCTGACAGGTGACACGTACGTAAGCATCCTTGAGACGTCCTGCTCAACCCGCAGGACAGGACAGGTAGTTTAAATTGTAGAAAGGGGCCAAAATAAGTGGCTGTCAGCTACTCTTGAACATACAACTTTATTTATTTGACCAAACATTACAAGAGCTAAGAAAATTTTTGAAAAAAAACACAGCATTAATTTTTGGAACTTAATTACCAGCTGAATGCGCCATACAATCTCATTCCTTAAGGGCAAGACCACTTTAATTTTAAATCGGCTGAAAGCCAATAACTTAAAACTCAAACCAAAATCAGAAATTTAAAAGGCAGAAGGTCTAATCTTAAATCAGTTGTTTCAATTAGGCTGAAGGCCCTAACAATCTCACATGTTAAGAGCAAAACAATTAAAGGAGGGGCCCATCTCTTAAGACTCAAACCAAAATTAAATTTTTGAAAGGCAAAAGGCCTTATCTTAGAACAGTTCTTTAATAAGGCTGAAGGCTCAAACACTCTTACACCTTAAGGGCAAAACAACCTCAATTTAAAAATCGGCTAGGAGCCATACAAATAAAAACAACAAGAACAAATAAGAAAAGGCAGTACACCCAACGGCGCTCAGAAGTTTGCGAGGGTCGGCCTGGAATTCAAACACTAATGCTCGGTTAGATAAGACAGGCAGTCGGCCCAACCATTTCTCTATCCGACGACAGCCCAACCGACAGACAGTTAACGGATCCACCGACAAGATAACTTACACTCCACGCGACCAGCACGCAACAGGGAGTTCAATGGAACAACGTAGGAAGTATTGGCGGTTACAACTAATTATACATTGAGCTGTCAAACTACACACCGTGCTGGACAGCAACAACACGATGAGGAAAATACACTGTCTGAATTTACGTCAATGGCCAGGGCAGGTAACCGGAACGTTAACGGCCGCAAGGCAGAAGATTCCGCTGGTGCACTTCAATTCAAAGTAACCAAGTACAGTTAAACTCCACTGTAGGGTGGCTACAATTTTCCAACTTGAAAACACACGTTGTTGCTCGCTGGAATGTCCCAATAAAATGTTCAAATGTCTCTGAGCACTATGGGACTTAACAACTGTGGTCATCAGTCCCCTAGGATTTAGATCTACTTAAACCTAACTAACCTAAGGACATCACACACATCCATGCCCGAGGCAGGATTCGAACCTGCGGCCGTAGCAGTCGCGCGTTTCCAGACTACAGCGCCTAGAACCGCATGGCCACCGCGGCCGGCTAATGTCCCAATAGCCGACAACGGAATCCAGAAGACAAAATCTGAACTTGCTGGTGGATTAAGTCAAAACTCAACTTTCGTGTCCAAGGTAGGTGGGCCACGGGCCTCGTAGCAATGGGAACAGCACCACACACTCCGACCGCGCGTAGACGCCGCCAGCGGCTCCTGCCATTGTATACACCGCGGAGATTTCCTCGCTGCTCCAGGCCGACCGACCAACTGGTCGCACACAGCACAGCCGGAAACTATCGATACACACCGCTACTGCCACCCGCAGAGAGAGAGAGCATAACAGCACAGTCGCGATAACCGCGGGAGACTAACACAGAATGGCAACCAAGGTTTGATCTAACGCATAACATGAGCCAGCCATGGCTCAATCAGTCTGATCACCTTAATCAATTCATGTCTATTGTGCATTCCGACGGACTTGGGCAATTCCAGCAGGACAGCGCGACACCCCACACGTCCATAATTGCTGGAAAGTGGCTCCAGGGACACTCTTCTGAGTTGAAACACTCCTTCTGGTCACGAAACTCTTCAGACATAAATATTATTGAGTATACCTGGGATGTCTTGCTACGTGCTGTTCAGAAGAGATCTACAACCCCTCATACTCTTACGAATTTATGGATAGCGCTGCAGGATTCATTGTGTCAGTTACCTCCAGCACTACGCCAGACATTAATCGACTTCATGCCACGTCATGTTGTGGCACGCCTGCTTGCTCTGCACTATATTAGGCAGATTTACCAATTTATCCGGCTCTTCATTATAACATATATTAAGAAATAAGAAATGTATTACATGCACAGACGACATTTTATAGATAAGTGAAGCAAAACGCGTATCACTCACAAACAAAGACTATTCGCTTAGTCGCAGAAACGGACTTCAGTATTTATAATATTCAGGAAATCTTTGCAAAAAATAGTTCTATGCAGTGGAACGTAGACGATAAACAAGAGGAACTAAAAGAAAATGGAAGTTTTCGAAATTGGTGATACATAGAATGCTGAACTTTAGATGGCTAGAACTAATATAACAGAGATGTTGCATTGAATCTAAGAGATAAGAAAACTAGAGAAAAATTATAAAATAAAGAGCCAGTTGAACATTTTGTGACGTGAATTGTCTAAAATTAAGAAGTAAAACAGCTTAAGGGGGGGTAGGACGTGAAACGAGCCGACTTGGAGCAGGAGAAGCACCACAGGACATTTTAATTTCCACTGTCTATACTTTTTCAAGAAAATTCATGAAACTTTGTCAGCACGACCAAGAAGGATTCAGGATTCACACTCATAGCATCGGAAGTTCAAAAACATAACAAAATATTTTTTTACAAGTGAAATTTCATCATTTTTTCACTTACTATTGACTGCATTTGTTGCTATAGGCACACTTTTCTTCATAAGTAAGAGAGACTGTTCGATGAATTTTTCACAGCATACAAAACATATTTACAGGTGTCTGAAACTCTAGAATCTATGTAGTTTATGAAAAAATGAATGAGCTACTACGTTTTAAACTTTATATTTAAAAAAATCTAATTTTGTAGTTAATTATCTCAATTTTTACCACAGTTTTAATAGATTTTGAAAATCCTAGAGTTTCATACACCTGTAAGTATGGTTTGTATGCTGTGCAAAATTCATCAAAGAATCTCTCTTACTTGTGAAGAAAAATGTTCCTATAGCAACAAATGCAGCCAACAGTAAATGAAAAAATGATGAAATTTCATATCTAAAAAAAATTGTTTTGTTACGTTTTTGCACTTCCACTGCTATGAGTAATAATCCTGAATCCTTCCTGGTCATGCTGACAGAGTTTTATGAATTTATTTTGAAAAGTATAGACAGTAGAAAATAAAATGTCCTGTGGTGCCTCCCCTGTTCCAAGTCGGCCCGTTTGACGTCAAACCGGCCTTAAAGAAACACCTGACACGTGTTTTAATGTTGCTGTAAGTCAAGTGCAGCAAATAAGGTGTCGAATGAGTATTTAAAGTTCAATAACAAGATAAAATTTTAAAGACTACTAGATGTATAGACTATAGATATATGCGAAGACCGTACGAGAGCAGGCGGCGCGGTCTACATATTCCACAAGACCAACATCCACTAGTACTGTTTAAAATTTGAAGATTATAAGTAAACATTGAACCTTAAGTCTCATTCGGCCCCTTATGTGCTGTAGACGGTTTCGAGCATCATTCCAAGGTACCTCAAATGGTTTTCTAATCTGTTTTATTTTTTACATTTAGACAAATTATTTCACAAAATTGTTGACTGGTACTTTCTTTCAGTTTTTCATGTTTTACTACTCTTCTTTTGACTATGAAAATTCGGAAAAATGTGCAATGTGTGGTTTTCTTTCAAATCACTATCTAAATTTGTTTCAATCACCGTGATTGTCCAGAAGCAATTAAATATATATTTTTTAGAAATAGATCTACCACTGGTCAGTTTGATAATAGAGTTGTCCGTATCCGTCCTTTCATTTGACTATGAGTATCAAGGAAAAATTTTCCTTCAGATCAGTAATTATTCTTTTCCTAGGTTACTCTCATAACTTTCAACCAAATAAATCTTTCTTATTTTTCGCTGAACTAATATCTTAGTGAGTCATTTTGATGTGCCATTTGTCCATATTCCACTCCTCGTTTTCCTATAAAAATTTGGACAATTATTTTACAGAAGTGGACCACACATTAGTCAATTTAATATACAATTTCTCTATTTTCTGGCTATGAACATTTGGACAAAAAGCCTTTCTGTACATTCTGGGGGTATTCTTTTCGTTCCAAGTAGGGTCTTCTTTTCGGTCCGCTCAAACGTCTTACCAAAAAGTAATTATTATGAATAAAAGGACGGATATGTTGAATAGACGCATCCTGAGGCAATGCGGAATGAGTGGTTATATGATAAATGAGAAAAACGTGGGGGCCAAAAGTCGTAGAAGAGACCAATCACTGAAAACAGTAAGCAGGTTCAACGGGACGCCGAAGGAGCATTTATGCAGAAATGAATAGACTAGCACAGGATAAACTAGAGTGGAGGCCTGCTTCAGACCATACTTCGGAGTCGAGGCTACAACAACCATAACGTTAGATATGGTTCGTGAAGTTGCAGCAATACTATAATGTCAAATCTTCAAAACCGACCCCGTTGGTGCCAGGTCTGCACAATTATTTGATTGGTCCACAAGAAACTCCAACAGTCACTGTGACGTTAACTTACCTCAGCGTCCTTATCATCCCCATGGACTTAACTATGTCAATGTAATTTATAACTGGTAATTATTAACTACGAACATCTTCATCAAATATTAAGAATTCTCATCTGACGTTACAGAACACTAAACTTCATTGTCTGTTTTCTCTGTGAAGCGATGCGGAAGGCATTAAAGATCCGTGCTATGCTTCCACAGCAGATATTTGGAAACTGGTACTATATTATAACTGCTCCTCCTATTCGGAAGGCCCAACGGTACCGACCAACCGCCTTGTCATTTTCAGCCGTTGTTTGTTTTCCTGACCTGAGCCGCTACTTCTCAGACAAATAGCTCCTCTATTAGCTCCCCTTGGCAACAGCCCTCAGCAGACCCAGACAGTCACCCATCCAAATGCTAACCAAGCCCAACAGCGCTTAACTTCAGCGATCTAACGGGAACCGGTATTACCACTGCGACAAAACGGTTCATCTATTTTTATTACTACTGGCTGCAGTACTTAGAACTTCAAATGATGTGTATACCACGGTCGTTACTATACCTTCATTACAGTGGCAGAACCTCTTTAGGGATGCTTATGGCTCTCACAATTGTCTCTTCCAGGAAAACAGCATGCTCTTCAATTCGTGCACAATGTCAAATCACAGAAAGTGTCGCAATTTGTCTCGTATTACCAAGGCGCTTCGTGGTGTTGTTAAGCATGAAAGAGAATGTTGAAGAAGAAGAAGAAAGAGGAGGAGGAGGAAGAGGAGAAGGAGAACAGAAGGAAGATACGCATGTTGCTATACTTGTGTGACTAGCTACTCACCGAGACCAGCATGCCTCTGTTGACGACGCAGAAGCCAGCAGCTGACACGTGGACTGGGCTGGCAGTCAGCTGCATCATGAACATCAGCACCTGAAGGACACACAAGAAGAACGCTATATCGAAATCCTCGTGGAGCAAGCACTTCCATTGTTGGCTGGGACTTGCTTCAACAAAGAACACATTACTCAGTTTGAATCTTTATCAGCGGAGCCGTGCTGTGATTACTGCACTCTGCTAATTACATCTCTGGGAATCATCTAGGTAAAGGTAATCATCTAGGTAAACGTAATTCTAAGAGCTTTTACAAAGAATGAATCTAAGAGACACTTACTCTTTTTCATTCATTTCTTCTTACATCTATATCTCTTTTCTCGGAGATCAGCCCTTCAAATACCTACACTGTGTGGGGCGGCGAAGAAGTTCTGTCGAATGAGTTGTTTGAATGTTCATTTCACGTAACAGACTATTGCCGATGCAACATATGTGGGACGGCGAAGAAGTCGTTGTTTAATGTTGAATGAAAGTTGAACATTGCCACCTTAAATCACGCGAGCCTGGCAACTAATTTGGTGGCCAGTCAGAAAGCGAAGGGAAACTTACTGACCTTAGTTCCCAGTCTGCACGGCCACATTCCTGTACAGCCCAGCTAAACGAAAAATATCCATAGTTCTTCACGAGATTAGGGCTGCTTCAATAAAATTTAAAGTTCCAAACAAGATTTTATTATCTTAAAGGCTCACACAAATTACTCGAAACTTCTGAAAATGCTAAAGACATTAAATATTGTTAATTCAGCCAATCGTTTAATAGTTCAGAGGCGACTTCTACAGCAAGTTCCTCCCGAATAGTTCATTACTCTAACTAACTGTGCTCTATTAATAGTTCGCAATAATGTTAAAAAAAAAAGGATTAATGCTCGCCTTAAAAGTGGAGTTAGTCACCACTTGCCACGCGGAATTATACTTCACACGGACGGCACAATAACAGTTTGTTACCGAAGTCTAAACGATCCAGGACGGTGTACAGTCCTCGCGATTTTCAATGTCCGTTTACATTGCTAAGTACGCGCATGTCACAGCCCGCTATGACGTCACCCGAGGCGAGGCGCGATCGGACGTTAAGCTCGCGTGGACTAGGCGTTGGTCTAATGCGGAGTGAGCTTACTACTGCCTCTGCCGCTCTTTTTATATAGCTCCGGCGCGTACCGCCAAGAGAGCATCTGTTCTTTTCGTTCCTATGTAGATGCCTGCAGCCTTCAAATGATCGCTATCTCAGGCACATAATCTTAAATATCACATTTAATAATAGCTTTACAAACTTCTCAATTTTTGTATACATACATCTGAGCAGTACAGAAGCACGTAGAAAATCTCAGCCCGCTAAAATTAAAACTTTACTCTCTAGAATTTTTACAATGGAACTAACGGTAGATTGTTACCTCTGAACCATAGCTTTATCAAGACTTGTATCAGCTGTTAATTATGCTACAAGACTAAAACTTGGTGTAGCTTTGTTAATTGTCCTATCTGATCATTGGTCTTAAAGAATTTGTTTTATCATTAAAATTTAAAGTACTTAATCTATAATGCTTATGTACATTTTACTCACAAAAGTAGTTTTTACTAAATTACTAAAAAACTAGAAGAGGTAACTGATTGTGGTATTTCCATTATTATTATTAGGGTGAACTGAAGCATCCTACCAATTTTCAATATTGTAGCTCTATTATTTCGCGCCTCTGATTTTTCCGAAAAACGCGGATTCTGGAGTCAATTTTAGTTTTATGGTTTTGGAAACCAGCACCACTCATTAATGACTTCTTACTGCACCTTCTCACCAAATTTTGGCTTCCTAGCGTCATTATTTAGCGCCTCCTATTTTTCTTTCAAAACGTGAATTTTACGTAAACTACTAATTTTATAACATTAAGATTTGTTACCTGAAACATTATTACATAGAACTATACTTTAACAAAGTTTTACACACAAATCTTAATTTTTACTTTTATATTAAATGTGGTGCAATACTATATGCAGGCGCGTTACGATGACGTGACGCTACTAGCAGTGAACTAGGGTAAGTCCCGTGCACTCGCTCGCCTCTGTATCTTATACATGATACAGCGCTTGCTTTGCTTCAACTGGTATACATCTTAATGGGTTGGACAAAAATACGGGAACACCATGAGAAATGCATGCTTGGACAGATGCTAGCGAAACCTGCTGGTTACACTGTTGCAATGACTATGAACGGCAATTGCACGACGACATCAATACGTCAATAGACTTGGTCGTATCAGTGTTCTGTGTAGTTGTGAGTGCGTTGTGTAGGAGCTAAGTGAATTGTAACTGGAGCAAATTGTTGCTGCTTCAGTTGACATATCACGAGTGAAACATAGTGGAAGTTCGGTGATGATTTGTCGAGCTATTTCGTGATATTCCATAGGCTCCATGGCTACTTAGCACGGTTACACTACTAGTAAAGATTATGTGACCATTTTTGCTCCATCCCATTGTTCAATGTTCGTTCCCCAATGGTGACGCTGTGATGCTAGATGTCAGGGCTCCTGCTAACGGAGCTCGCATCTTTCACCACCGTTTTGTGAGCACGAGGATGATTTGTAGTATTTCCCCTGGCCACCACAACAACCTGGTCTCAATCTTACTGAGCCTTTGTGGTCTGTTTTAGAGAGGGGTGCGTGATCGCTATCCTCCTCCATCGTCATCACCTAAACTTGACTCTCCATCCTGCAGGTGAAATGGTATTCCCTTTGCAACGGATCTTTTACTTTGGGATAAATTTATTTTATTTTTTGTTAGATGTTTTTGTCAAATAGCTGAGTAAATTATAATTAAGAATAATTTAACTAAGCAGAGTAGAGAAGATAAAGTCAAAGTGATGTTCCTTGGGCGGACATTGTCGTAATGTAACGTCATTGCGTTGTTCGGTTGTTAACACAAGTCGTTTGTGTTCCGTTCTGCTGTTCGGTCGTGCGTCTATCTGAAAGGAATTATTTCCGGGACTAGAACAAACTTTCAGATAATAGTTACGATTCGATGTTCCGACAAAGGGGTTAACGTCAGTGTTAATTTGAATTGTGGGCGACAGGATTAGTTTTGACAGGTACGTGAAAACGGTCATAACGAAAGTTGTTCGCATATCATCCTTCAACGTGACTTTTTATTTAATTAACGATTGCGGGCTCATTAAAACCTATTATCTCATGATTAGGATCAATCCCCCTTTCCTCCTAGATACTGATCATTCATTAACATTTAGGTCACAAGAAAAAGGATTATTAATAAAAGTGATGTTAAATGACAATTACGTGTCATTCAGTTGGTGTGGAAGCGACGTAAGATCCCTGAAATGACATTGATATGTAATTTGTATTAAATACTGAACTGCGATAGGAAGTAAATTGAAATTAGTGAACATTTGATACTGAGACTATAGAAGCTGCAGCGTTTAAGGTTTCTCTTATCTAAAGTGGCAAAATAGGTACGAACTTTAACTCAATAGTCGACATTACTTATTGCAAAGACTTTAGTATTTCATACTTATTTTGACGACACGCTGTTAAACAAAGGAACGTTGAGTCTCTGCACGAGTAATCAAATTGAATCTAAAAACATAATTAATAACGGCGAACTCCGCTTTAACAACCTGTATTGGTGTCGTCATCGGGCAATAACCTGGAGACCTGGAATGGATAAATACAGATCCTGTATGGTTTTCCTAGGGAATACCATTTTACCTGCAGGATGGATATAAATCTCAATGGTTTTCTTGCACCATATTAGGCAGATAAAGTCCTATGTTTCTGGTGTTTCCATTTTTTCCACCATTGTAATTGGATTAAATGTTTTCTCTTTTGCTTTACTACAACTGTCATTAAAATGACCTCACATCTACCCCTACTTCATTCACTGAAAGAACTAAGAAGTCTTTTGACTAAGAAGGTTTCGAATTGTGATTCCTCAGTTTCGACTTATTTAAATTTTCTGTATGAGATGGGTATTTTAAAACTACCTATTTAATCATTGCACTTCATCATTGACCAATGTAAAAATTGTATCACTGCGGAATGATGTCGGCTCATACTGGTATATCTGCTTCAGTGCCGATATCTCTACCGTGCACAAGAGCCATTCTGATTATTCTTTGTCTATTGTTTCACTGGAGACGTTGCTTTATAAAGCGGTTCAGTTATTATACACCACTTATTCTATTTTGCGTAAAAATGGTATTTAATGTTTACTTCTATAATTTTGTTATTATAACATCCTCTCTCTCCTCCCCCCCCCCCCCCCCACTCTCCCAGCCCAAACTGCCAGAGTATCTGAATTTGAAAATTTTTAGTAACTGCTTCCAACAAGCATAGCCGGCCGGGGTGGCCGAGCGATTCTAGGCGCTACAGTCTGGAACCGCGCGACCGCTACGGTCGCAGGTTCGAATCCTGCCTCGGGCAAGGATGTGTGTGATGTCCTTAGGTTAGGTAGGTTTAAGTAGTTCTGTTCTAGGGGACTGATGACTCCCGATGTTACGTTCCATAGTGCTCAGAGCCGATTGAACCAAATTTAATCATAATCAATAATTGTCAGCGAGCGTTCTTGCAGCTGGATACCTGGTCTAATCCAGTTTACAAACAACACGCACGCTGTTCCCATTGCAGCAGTTGTAGCCTCTGCCTACAGACAGCATATAGCCACATGCTGCTCAAGACTGTCGACACACCGATCGGTACTGCTAATGAGATGCACTACTGCACTCGAACGAAAGTCTGTCTTTCAGTGTTTGTTTATCTCTCAAGTCAAACTGTAATTATGTTAACTATTAATTTAATTGCCAAATAATTGCTCATAATTCTTGAATTTTAATGTAAGTTCTTTTTATAAACACTTAAGCATAATGTAGTAATAATGTTAATTATGGCTAACATCTTAATATTTTCTTACAATTACGTCCCCAGTCAAAACAAAATTTCTAGATCACAGCGATCCACCACACTGGATACCTTTCACCGGGTGTAAAATTTCCTTTTACTTTGTTTCTCCACTAAAGTTTAGGCTGTGTAGTTGTTTTCAAGTTAATAGTGTAGCGTGTCACACGGACACAGGGTGTTACAATGACAACTTACATTTAGAAGCACATTGTTAAAATGCAATTGGTAGCTGGACTTCAGAATTAATAAAATGACGGCAAGTGCTCCCTGAACAGCTGTGCTGCAGCGTACAATCCAAAATAAAATGTTATGTTAATCCAAATTACGACATGCAGTGCGACGGATTGCCATAAGTTTGGCCTCGGTCGAAGGCTCCTCCAGCGTTTACATCTCTCGATGAGATCAAGGACGTTTGGAATTCATATATTTCACGGCATCACCAACCATTTGACGCATTCCTGTTAACTAATAAATAGGTTTAAGTTTCCAGTTCTAGTGCGGGTAAAGACTGTTACAATATTCTTTCATTTTAGTCCTACAGCTGTTGCACCTTACTCTTTTATTGATATTGCTTAAAATGCCAGCTGATTCTAAAAGAAAGAACAGATTTAAGTTGTTTATCACAAAGAAATTATAAAAGATAGAAACACACTGCGTATGTCTCTTGGTAGAGGAAGGTTCAAGTTTTTTTACTCAGCTGCACCGTATTTTGTTTGTAGCAAAGTGGCAGCTACACCGCAAGAAAAATAATTTTGTGTGTTAGAATTTACGCGAAGTCAGTCTTTTGTTCTATTGCAACGTGCATTCCGCCTCGGTTCAGCAAGAAGCCGCCTCTGCACAAGCAGATTTATGACCAGCATACAAAATTCTGATGGAAGATGTCGAGCGTATCCGAGATGTGTACACATGGGGGCTCGGCGGTCCACAAGGCGGGTAGGCCAGGAACTTCCTCCATCAACCGTGTGGCGTTTCCTGAGACTACCTCTGCATACGAAGCCTCACAAGTTGCAGTTACTGTCCCGGTGATCCTTACAGAAGATAAGAATTTTGCATTTCAGTTCTACAGGGTATGGCACAGGGTACCTCTTCCGGACTACTCATCTTTGTGGACGAATCGGCTTATCATCAACCGGGTAAAGTAAATCAGAGTAACGCCCGAATTTGGACGTCACAAAATCCTGGCGTCGTTGTCGAACATCAAAGCGATTCACTGAAACTCTGTATTTCGTGCCGTTCCTGTTGACAAGGCTTCTCGATCTGCCTTTTTTGCGGAGAAAACTGTGACAGGAATGCCATACTTCTACAGGCTGGAAAAATTAATTGTTTCCTCAACTTCGCGAATATCCCAATGATTTAACGTTTATGCACGATCGCACCCCATCTCACTTTCACCTTGAGATGTGGCGTTATCTTAACATTGTCCGTAATAAAAAGTGAAAAGTGTTCTTTGTTTTTGAGTCACACTGTACTGTACTGGAGTACATTAGGTGCTTTAACTGGTGCGTTTGAGTGTAGACCATCACACTTAACTGCCTTAGCTATTCTAATTAACCAACACGTAGATTAGCTCTTCAACAAGGAACCTTAACGAAACGTATACCTAAGTGTTAATCCAACTCAAGAACAAGCCAGCACTCTCTAAGACCTTCTTCATCATTACATGCTCTCTAACTACTGATATTAACACAAAATCATTTGCATTGCATGTGAGCTTCTGGATCATGTACTTTTCGTTACCACAACAATTTTAATTAAAAGTTACCCAAGAGCGCTGCCTTGGTGCACATCAGCAACTAGACGAATTTCTGGAATTGAGAGCAACGATTAAAAATCTCATAACAATAACGTTAGCTATGTTTTCTGCATTGTTTACCTGAATTTTTCCTTCGATGGGCAATATGGAAAGTTCAGTTGCTCGAATATCTTCCACGAAGCTCTGGGCCTGCACAAGAACGTTTTTTACGCTCGATGTCCAATATGTCAAAATATCACACCTCCAGAAACTGTTAGAAAATACGTAGAGTGTAATTGGAACTTCTAGGTGTCTACTGTGTGCCAAATATCCTCATCCGATTCCCCATAAACAACCTAGCGCACACAGAAGTAATATCAAGGTGTTTCCACCATAAACCCAACAACACATACCTTGTTTGCTGCAACCACATATCTTTGCTCTAAGTGGACGTTATTTTGGAAAGACTGATTAGCACGGACTAAGTATTCATAAATCTTTAGCTATGATAAGCTGTAGATATACTCAGTAAGTCTTAATACAACAATACCTTACCACCAAAGTGTTGTCATCATGAACGAGGTCTTACGAAACAATATCTGTGTTCAAGAACCACAGCGCCGAAGGAGACAGTGAAATAATTAAGAACGAACACTTTCTCTGTCTAATACCGTGATAACTATACGCCTAGTAAATAGCCATATTCAATGTGTAGTGTATCACCAAAGGCTGTGTAAAGCAAACTGTCACCTTCACCAATAGGCCTACACACACATAAAATATTGTCTTGAATGGCGATGTAGCCGGCTGTTATTCGAAAATATGTGGTTTATGGAGCAGGTAATTCAACACGAAACAAAGAAATACAATGGTGGTTGTTTGGAGACAAATTATGCAACATCAGATCCTAACTCCTTCATAATGATAAGATCGTACGATCCTTACTAAGAAAGATGTTCCACGTTTACCTTTAAGGTGTATAATTTCATTTAATTACAGGCTGAAGTCCTTTCGTAGTAATCTCTGGGTTTGGAAACTGTGTGTCACAACGAACAGAGCAACTTGTAACAACGTTGGTCTCTCTTTCGCAGTGCTTACGACTCCCAGGTAAACTTCAAGCACTGCAAGAGATGTAAACGCAACATGTTATAGCGATGTCCAAAAATCCCAATTCTGATTAGGACGACAAGGTCTGTTACAACTTAACAAGATTCTAGAAGCTAAAGTAGAAGAATTACTAATAAACGCAGAAATCATCGCTAGTCACAGAACGCGAACCTTACTGCCGAAAGTGTTATGACATATCTGAAAAGAATGTCCCATAACAATTACAAACAATCCTTCATTACGTGCAGTCATCTTCCAACGATCCATCGCATTAGTTACACAAGGAGTGCTCAGTAAAGCCCACATACGAGTCACCATTGAGAGGTACTGTATCATTTATAAAGAATTCCTTGTTTTATTTCCTTCTGAATATGCTTAGCGTATTCATCTCTTAGTCTCCCTCTACGAATTTTACCCTCCACGCTGCTCTCCAATACTAAATTGGTGTTCCCGTAATGCCTCAGAATATGTCCTACAAACCGATCCCTTCTAATAGTCAAGTTGTGCCACAACCTTCTCGTCTCCCAAATCCTATTCAATACCTCCTCATTAGTTATGTGATCTACCCATCTAACCTTGAGCATTCTTCTGTAGCCCCACATTTCAAAAGCTTCTATTCTCTTCTTGTCCAAACTATTTATCGTCCATGTTTCACTTCCATACATCTACCAGCTCCCGTCTGTCCCACTCCATCTTCGAAAAACCATAGATTTCTCCAAATCGATTCAGATGAAAGCTGGAGTAGTTTCTATTCATGTCCATTGTCTTCGTCGACGATAGATCGTGAAACTCTAATCGACCTTCCTTCCCCCAAACTATTGAGTATTCCATCATTTTTCGGACGTGCATCTGGGAATTTTAAATTCAGCCATTCTCAAAGTAATTCGCTTGCAATTTCTTAAATAACTTTACACACTGTGACGTAAACGCATTCCGTTCAACTGCTCTTCCAACTCAGTGTCATGAAAGGAGGATATAAGATGAACATCAACAAAAACGAAACGAGGATAATGGAATGTAGCCGAATTAAGTCGGGTGATGCTGAGAGAATTAGATTATGAAATGAGACTCTTAAAGTAGTAAAGTAGTTTTGCTATTTGGGGAGCAAAATAACTGATGATGGTCGAAGTAGAGAGGATATAAAATGTAGACTGGCAATGGCAAGGAAGGCGTTTCTGAAGAAGAGAAATTTGTAAACATATAGTATAGATTTAAGGGTCAGGAAGACATTTTTGAAAGTATTTGTATGTAGTGTAGCCATGTATGGAAGTGAAACATGGACGATACATAGTTTGGACAAGAAGAGAATGGAAGCTTTTGAAATGTGGTGCTACAGAAGAATGCTGAAGATTAGATGGGTAGATCACATAACTAATGAGGAGGTATTGAATAGTATTGGGGAGACGAGAAGTTTGTGGCACAACTTGACTATAAGAAGGGATCTCAGGCATTAAGGGATCACCAATTTAGTATTGGAGGGCAGCGTGGAGTGTAAAATTCGTAGAGGGAGACTAAGAGATGAATACGCTAAGCATATTCAGAAGGATGTAGGTTGCCGTAGGTACTGGGAGATGAAGAAGCTTGCACGGGATAGAAATGGTTCGAAATTCATGGTACGTGTATTAAGATCCATTATTAGAGAAAATCTTCCGGAGTAATAATTTGGCGGAAACTTTCCTTAACGCTTTGGTGGGCAGTTATACATGTCGGCGATTTGGACTTCATGTACAAAAGAAATAAAACAAGGAATTCTTTATAAATGATACAGTACCTCTCAATGGTGACTCGTATGTGGGCTTTACTGAGCACTCCTTGTGTAACTAATGCGATGGATCGTTGGAAGATGACTGCACGTAATGAAGGATTGTTTGTAATTGTTATGGGACATTCTTTTCAGATATGTCATAACACTTTCGGCAGTAAGGTTCGCGTTCTGTGACTAGCGATGATTTCTGCGTTTATTAGTAATTCTTCTACTTTAGCTTCTAGAATCTTGTTAAGTTGTAACAGACCTTGTCGTCCTAATCAGAATTGGGATTTTTGGACATCGCTATAACATGTTGCGTTTACATCTCTTGCAGTGCTTGAAGTTTACCTGGGAGTCGTAAGCACTGCGAAAGAGAGACCAACGTTGTTACAAGTTGCTCTGTTCGTTGTGACACACAGTCATCATACATTTCTTCAATTTCTTCGTCATCTGTAGAGCTAGTTGGCATATAAACTTGTACTACTATAGTAGGTGTGGGCTTCGTATATATCTTGGCCACAATAATGCGTTCACTATGCTGTTTCTAGTAGCTTACCCGCATTCCTATTTTCCTATTCATTATTAAACCTACTCCTGCATTACCCCTATTTGATTTTGTATTTATAACCCTGTATTCACCTGTCCAAAAGTCTTGTTCCTCCTGACGCCGAACTTCACTAATTCCCACTGTACCTAATTTTAACCTATCCATTTCCATTTTTAAATTTTCTAACCTACCTGCCCGATTAAGGGATCTGACATTCCACGCTCCGATCCGTAGAACACCAGTTTTCGTTCTCCTGATAACGACTTTCTCCTGAGTAGTCCCCGCCCGGAGATCCGAATGGGGGACTATTTTACCTCCGGAATATTTTACCAAATAGAACGCCATCATCATTTTATCATACAGTAAAGCTGCATGCCCTCGGGAAAAATGGAAATTATTCCCTTAGGAAATTTCTTAAGTATATACTTATGTAGTCGTAAAAGCCCCTGTTTGCGATGTACGCAGCGATCACCGGACTAAATAAATGATCTACTAAACATCACCCATCAGCTATATGTAGCACTGCAGATGGCACAGCTCCAGGAATCACTGGACACCTCCCTGAAAGTGATGGAGGTAGGTATGCACTGTCTAGCTGCTGTATATGCTCAAATGAAACATTACTACAAACACTATCAGGTTACCCTCATAAAAACGGTGATACAGCAGTGTTGGCGGTGAGGCCTCCGAGGGCTTTCTCAGCAACCTGTCTGCAAAAACTTTGCCTTCGCACACAGTGACAGGTTTCCAAAACCATGATTCAATGTCGTTTCTTAAGTTTATGTCTTCAGGATGTGTCTGTCGAGTGTGTTGAAAAAAATTTAGTGTCTTGTTTGTGATTTTGATCATCATGGCAGAGAAATGATGGAGGGTGGTGAAACCCGTTGCCGGCACGTAGTACGTTACTCTCAAACAGTATCAAGAGTCCGTGAAGACTAATGTCAGAACCCAGCGTTTGGTCCTACACCAACTGCACCACATGTCCTCTCTCCACGAGAGCCTGCAAAGAGGTTCAGCAGTTACCAGAGGGCAGTGACCTAGATGTCTACAGTCATTTCTCAAAGCCTGCTTCCCTTACTTCGGAACATTTAAAGCACGTTACTATTCGTATCGACATCTGATTTATATCCTTGCAACGTCGACTGCGGAAAATGCAAATTATTCCCTTAGGAAATTTCTTAAGTAAACGTTTGCTGGATAATGGGCGTCTAACTCGAAGCATCTACCGATTCACGCGCTCTCGTCAAACACTTGAATGTTAGGGCCATCCGTCTTTGTATAGCCGCAGTTCGCCTGCATGTCTATTTCACATCAGTGCAACTTAGCTACATAGCGGAAAGCAGCAATGTATGATCCCATGATTATGACATCGAAGACTCATAGTTGGAATTAGCAAACTCATAGAAATATATTGGTAGAACAGTTAGTAACGATATGAAATGGAATGATCAGCTAAGGCCAATTACAGGCAAAGAAGGCAGGCATTGCCACCACAATATTGGGAAGACCCAGTCAGTCTGCAAAGGAGGCTACTAGTGAATAACTTGAGCTTTCCATCATATAATACTGGTCAAGTGTGAGATTGGCAGGGGAATTGCTCAGCTAAAGCTTCATCCTATAATGCAAAGAATGACGGCACTAACGTTCCAGTGTTTGATGATAGCGCGCCAGCTTGAAGTTAGACGCCAATTATTCCGCGAAAGTCTACTTACGAAGTCTCTTAAGGGAAGAATTGAATTATTGTTCATTTATGTATAGCACCAGAAGGGACTGCTAATACACAATTAGAATTATTACAGCATACACAGAGGCAGTTAAGCATTGTTACCACTATCTATACACAATGGGAAGAAACCCTAATAACTGATATTTGCACAACAAGTGACATTGGTTTGCATAGAATATATGCAGATAGAATGAAAGTGCTTACGCATCGAGAGAGGTGTTCGGAGCAGAAACAAATTGCGACAATGAAACTAAGATTGAATATATTAAAGAGCAGGTTGGCTGCAGACGAGTAGGGCTTCATGTAGAACAGGATGTAAATGTCCAGAAGCATTTCGAGCAGCACGAAGGCGAGGTAGAGCGCGATCCTGGGGCCGAAGCAGCACTGCAGGGCGTCGACGGCCGCGTGCAGGCGCGAGTGTTGCAGCCTCAGCTCCTCTGTGCAGAGGAGGCCAGAGGAAGTGGAGCAGCGCCGAAGCAGGCGGAACCGGCGGGCCACGGCCAGGGTGAGCAGCATGTACGTGAGCAGCGACCACTGGCGCGGCACCAGCGCCACCCCGTCTACAACAGTGGCGACCTGCGAGCCCAGGTCTTGCCACAACGGCTTCCAAGAGACGTTAGTGGCGGCCAGGAATAAAGCGCATACTGCCGCGACTGCTGTAAACCCTCTCGCGAAGTGTCGGTCAGTTCGGTGCAACAGTGACATCTGGCACTTGGGCTGCAGAGCGATGTCAAAGTGTTCAATGGCCCGCATCACATTCGGCAGGTGCCTGTCACAGATCACTGCGGTCAGCAAGAACAAGGCCGACCTCACAGTCTGGCCGCCTATCATGAGCCGGTAGAACTCCAGCGTGTCCCCAAACGTGTTGCTCAACAGAAGCAGCGTGCAGTACACGAGGATAGTAGATGCGAACTCCCAGCTACGCCAGGTGTAGCTTATACCGGTGCCCTCTTTCCGAAAGGGAAATACGCACAGCAGCCTGCCAATTGTGATGTAAGGCGCCAAGCAGCTGACGAATGTCTCATGCTGAGCAGACTGTTTGCCCGACCACACACTACGTGCCCTTCCTGCAAGAGGAAGCTGAGCGCCTACTTTCGCACTGACGGAGCCTGGTATATCATAGAAACGCATCATGTTGCACCAGGTTTTTCGTATGAACTACAGGATACGAGAAACTGCCAGTTTCGCTGGTCATATTATTGTTAGCGACGACTTGATAGGAACAGAGTGAAAAGGTGGTTGGATCAATACCACTTGCTTGACCAGGTAAACAAAATACTTTGCCCTGCAGATAAATTATTCTTAACAGCACTAACTACCATGAGCAAATTAATTAATGAAAGCTATTAAGTAATGAAGTGTTATCTTCGGATAATGAATTACTCTCTTGATTTGTACGAAATTTCTCGTCAATAGAGTGCAATTGGTTTTGTCAGCTTTATTCATACCCCTCTTCTCCTTTTTGTTTCCTACCACTTTCGTCGGACATCCTTAATACGGAATTCTGCAGTCAAATGTTTTGGTAGTTTGAACCTGCAGTGCGGTGCATTTAGAAAATCAATATACCTCATTATTTCTCGTAAATGACATAAGATTGACGTAAGAGAGATAAATGTCTATACGCTGGCACACTAAAGCTTACGTTATTCTGGATTCTTACGGGAGTCGAAAAAAGGAAGGACTGAGAATAGTTGATTGTGCTGCACATGCAATATACGTAGCTCCCAATATTTTGTGTCTCATCTGCAATGTATTAACGATTATGCGCTAGTCTGTCAAAAAAAAAAGTTCATCCACTAAATACGTTTAATTTCCATTTCCTTTGAAGAAACATTGGACAATGTAATAAAAACTATGGGAGATTAAGGAATGGAATAGCTCGTTTAAGGCAGAGGAATGCCACCCCAACTGTTTCGGACCGCTTATTAAACAATGATCTGTCTTTCTTCCTTCATAAGTTTCAAAATCTCTACTCATACAACATAAACAGTGGGGCAAACCAGATATGGTATGCTAACAATCATAATACAAGCTGAAGTCACTGTCTGCCACAAATAGGCAATTAAAAGAAAGCTAAAGCAAATAGTACACATTCAAAAACAATTAGTTTGAATGATTTTTCCTCCCATAGTAGGGTGCATGACATTATGTCTCATGAATGGTGCACAGTCAGCGTTTCAAAGTTACCCCAAAAAACTATCGTAAATGGCTAGTTTCCCTCAGTCAAACAGTAACGCAATTGATCTCATCTTCTGCCACGTATGCTTCTTACTCTTTTAGTCTCTCAGAGACACATCACCTTCAATTCCCATAACTTCATTAATTCTCTTTGATAACGCTTTTCCTCCTTTCTCTCTCCTTCACCTTTCTTCTTTTATCCAATGCTGCTAGCACTCATAATTTAATTTTGTCTCTCTTTTTATTTGCTCTAATATTGCATTTCTCATCAACTAATCTAAACTGTTCTTTTTCTCCTGCATTGTGTGTGTCATAGTTATATATAAATGTATTATTCTATATTAGATTTAAGTTATCGTAATGAATGCAGTGTAAAATACATTGCCTGATAAAAAAGTGAAGCACCCAGAAAATCGGAGGTCAACGTAACTTCATATATGTATACATCATCAGCGGATAAGTAAATGATTATAGTTCTAATTCTCTGTGTCAGGTTGCACAGCTACCAGAGTGAATTTGTTGTTCTCGTGTAGAGTTGTTACCAAGCATGGTAACATGGTGAGGAGGACTATCGGCATCACGTACATGCTGCGTTGTCATGTGCTACCTCCCGTTCAGTAGTGTCGTGACGGCATTTTCTACAGGACAATGCAATCCGCAAATGGCACATGAAGAGAGTAGAAAGCGTCCGATGCTGAGTGATCACTATGAAGAAGACGGAGATGACACGTACTCGTGTGAGGTAGCGTTATTTGCATCTGGCTGCATTTGTAAGGGGCTTAATTGTGGATCCCGATTTGACTGGCCCATTGAAGCATCCAGTATTCCGATTTGTGTGACATTTGGATGTGACAGTGCCCCGTTGTTGGACTCTGTTGGAGCATGACGTGGGGCTTACTCGTCTTGAAGTTTCTGATCGATCACGTCTGACCACTGCAAGGGCAGGTCGCCGTGTTGTGAACCAAGCACATCATAACCCCATAACAACTGCGCCTGCCATCCGAGAAAAACGTTCTGTGTCGTCCCGCACAGTTGGGCAGAGGCTTACTAGACAAGGGAATTACTGTGTCATACGTAGGCTGTGATCAACACGACAACACAACTTGGTTGCGTTTGGAGTGCTGCCATGACTGGGAAGCATGAACTGCTGATGAATCTCATCTCATTGTGCTCAGTGATGAATAGAGGTTCTGCAGTACCTAAGATGACCATTATCGGCTGATATGGCGGCGATCTGGAGAGAAGCTCCATTCTTCATTGTTTTGGAGAAATACGTCGTTGTTCCTCTTGGTGTCATGGTGAGGGGAGCTATCGGGTATGACTTCAAGTCACGTTTCATCACGTACATGCTGTCTTGTCATGTACTACCTCCCGTTCAGTAGTGCTGTGGTGCCTTTTTGTACAAGACAATACAATCCACAAATAGCACATGACTCTATGAGCTCTCTGTGTGATGAGTTGCACCTACAACCGGCAAGATCCCCAGATATGTCCCCAATAGAACATTCGTGGGACCACCTTCCCAGTGCCAGTACCGAGATTGTTATAACAGCTGGGGTCCACCTTGCCTCAGAAGAGGATACTACGACTTTATAACACCATCCCAAAAGTAAGCAATGAACGCTCCCAGGCCAATGGGGGTGCAACATCATGCTGATAAGTGGGCTCATACTGCCAAGTTGTTTATAGATTTGGCTCGATTTTGTAACCACTGAAGGCCGGTCGGGGTGGCCGAACGGTTTACAGTCCGGAACCGCGCAACCGCTACGGTCGCAGGTTCAAATCCTCCCTCGGGCATGGACGTGTGTAATGTCCTTAGGTTCTAGGGGACTGATGATCTCAGAAGTTAAGTCCCATAGTGTTCAGAGCCATTTTATAACCTCTGAAATAACCTCACATACCCTCTCATCTTAAGAAGTTTCATTTCATATGTGTAGACTGGAGTGGTGGGTGAAAATTTGTACCAATTCCGGGAATCGAACCTGGGTCTCTTCCTTATTAGGCAGGTGCGTTAGCTACTAAGCCACATTGGCACAGCGGTCCACAGAACTGCATGGATTACCCTGCCACACCTCCCTCCTCGATTGAAATTCTCACTGTCACCCCAGTCTACTTTAAATTTCCCCTTATAAACGAACAGAATTGCAATGGATTTCCATGTTCTGGGAAATTTAGACTTGGGTTACAGTGAGAAACTGGATCGAGGAGGGAGGCATGGCAGGGAAACTCGTGCAGTTGCGTGAACAGCTGTGCCAATGTGACTTAGTACCCAACGCAACTGCCTAGTAAGCAGTAAACCCGGCTACAGTTCACGGCCTTGGTACAAATTTTCGCTCGTCTCTTCAGTCTCTACACTTAAAATCATATCTGTATGAGACCAGTGAAGTCTATGAAATCATATCTGTATGAGACTAGTGAAGTCTATGAAATTATAACATTTCAAGTTTCATTTCGTTTCATCCTCCCCTTCTGGTTACTTTTATTTCAGACAGTGTTTGTAGAAAGACTGGTGAGACAATGGTTCCAAACCTGGAAGTAATTATCCCTTCAGGGGTTACATGAAATTTTCTGAACGGTAAAAATAAAAAGTATTCAGTAGGGCTTGGGTCTCGAAACTGGACTATTTTTAGGAGATCATTATTTTTACCATCTCCACTATTTCGTATAAACTGTAATACTACCTACGTATTTTACTAATAATTACATTTTTCATTTCAAATACTAGCATTAACGCATGAGACAATGTGGTGGAGGTTTCAGCCCGTTAAACGAATGTATGAACAGCATCTTACTTCTTCCTCACATCGTCCACCTATTGCACTTGTACTTTCTATCGTCCATCTGTGACAGTAAAAGTGATACATATATGCTTAAATATCTTATGAAAATGCCTTCAGTGAGTTGTATGTAGCTCTCCCAATGGACCAGAAACTGCTTCATTATGCACTTAGCCACAGTAAACGATCGAACTGAGATCAGAACACAATTGTAATTATGTAATGACTATTACTCTGCTGTGCAGTAGTGGTCAGACGCAAAGCACTGGCAGCATAAAGTCTTCCAGTTTCTACCACTTCAGGGATAAGGAGTCTAGGAATCTAGTGATACACAAGCATTGGTTATAATGTACACCCTCTGACTTTCAGTTGTCAAACGACTTCTAAAGCCGAACTGTACACTTGATAGCAAATCGTGTGACATAAAATGATCAATTAACCTTACATACACAGCCTTTTCAATAACTTTTGCAAACACTGATGGCATAGAAATAGGTCTAAAATTATCTACGTTATCCCTTTCTCCCTTTTTATAAAGTGACTTTACTACTGAGTACTTTAATCGCTCAGGAAACTGACCATTCCTAAAGGAAAAATTACAAATATGGCTAAATACAGGGCTAACATGTGCAGCACAGTACTTTAATATTCTACTAGACACTCCATCATAACCATGAGAGTCCTTAGTCTTCAGTGATTTAATTATTGACTCAATCTCCCTCTTGTCTGTATCACAGAGGAGTATTTCAGACATCAATCTCAGAAACTCATTTGCTAAGAAATTTTTATGATTACCTATAGAAACTAAATTTTTATTTAATTCGCCAGCAATGCTCAGAAAATGGTTGTTAAATACTGTACATATATCTGATTTATCAGTAACAGAAATATTATTACTGCGAACTGACTTTATATCATCAACCTTGTGCTGCTGACCAGTCACTTCCATCACAACTGACCATATGGCTTTAATTTTATCCTGTGAATTAGCTATTCTATTTGCATACCACATACTTTTTGCCTTGATAATAACATTTTTAAGCACTTTACAATACTGTTTGTAATGGGCTACCGTAGCTTGATTGTGACTACTTCCAACATTTTGATATAATTCCCGCTTTGTTCTACATGATATCCTTATCCCACTAGTCAGCCATCTGGGCTGTCCGTTACTGCTAGTACCCCCGTTTAGAATGTTCTAATGGAAAGAAACTCTCAAAGAGCATGAGAAATGTGTTATGGAAAGCATTGTATTTATCATCTATATTATCGGCACTATAAACATCTTGCCACTCTTGTTCCTTGACAAGTTTTGAAAACATCTCTATTGTTGTTGGATTAACTTTCCAACGTAGTTTGTAATTAAATATGACGGTTTGAGTACAAAAACCTTTTAATGTTAAAATTTGTGCATCATGGTCTAAAAGGCCATTGACCCTTTTACTAACAGAGTTCCCATCTACTAATGAATAATGAATAAAAATATTGTCTATGACTGTGCTACTGTTCCCCTGCACCCTAGTTGGAAAAAAACACAGTTTACATCAGATCATATGAATTTCTTGCACAATCATGTACAAAATTAATATTGAAGTCACCACATATAACTACTTTCTGGAACTTCCTACAAAGTGAATCAAGAACCCTCTCTAGCTTAAGCAAAAAATGCTGTGAAGTCGGAGTTAAGGGACCAATAAACAACAGCAATTAGAAGTTTAGTTTCACTAAATTCAACTAATGCTGCACAACTTTCAAATATCTGTTCAGTGCAGTGTCTTGATACGTCTATGTACTCAAATGAAATACCGTTTTTTACGTACAGAGCCACTCCTCCACCCGTAAGGAACTCCTTGAGAAACAGCCAGCTAATCTGTAGCGTGGTAAAGGAAGCCTCTGAATTATCAAATTATTTAAGTGGTGCTCTGATAATTTCAGAGTTAGCATCTATTAGCAGTTCACTAACTTTACCTCTAAACCTCTTATATTTTCATGAAATATGCTAATTCCTTTTCTACTAGGAAAATTGCATCGTCTGGAGGTGAGCCCTTAGTTAGAGGCACTTCCTTTAAACAGGTATACCTATCAGCTGACTTCAGTCTACAAAAGGTGCAGCTCTAACATCAACTAATACAGGAATTTTTCCATTAGTGATACCACTACCGCCACCACCACCCACAACACAGTCACCTCTAAGCTTAGCCAGCCTCCCCTTCCTATACCTATTGAGGTGCATGCCATGCCTAGTGAAACACCGTCTACTGATAGACCCAACTGGCACCACTGAGATGTGATCCATGCTCTCTGCCATCAGTGCCCTCCCCAGCCCCACATTAACGCGCCTAACAGCCGCATTAAGGTGAGGCCCATCATGACGCTGAAACAGTTGCACGAAATGCACATTTGTGCCACCAGTTTGAGTAGCAACATACATAGATAAACTTGAAGAATTGTTTTATGTCTATTTGAGTGACAAATGGTTCATGAGAATAATACAGATCGTGTAGTTAATGAACATTTTTCCCATCTGTCGGTCGTGCTCTTTCTAAACAACTGAAAATCCCAAATTTATTAGATCTTGCTGACTGAAAAGCTACAAAAAATATTACAACATAAAAAGTTAATTACACAATAATAATTATAGAGCAATGCCACAACCCATACCAAATAAAATGCTACCTGTCTGGATGTTCTCATAGTCCTTTAGCATTAAATAATGATTTCCAGTTGAGGACAGAAGTCACCAGCTCATCAAGCTTCCACAAAATGAAAAAGAAGTTTTAGAGGTATAAATCCTAAATGAAGAATCATCTTTCGGGCCCTACTTTACGTTAATAACAACGCCATAATTTTCAACAGTAATCACATACCTGTTTTTTGCTTTCTGAGTCCAGTTGGCCCATTCTAAAGCGCTGGACGTCTTGAATAATTCTGTGTTCCTGGAAAAAGAAATATCTTCAGGTGGATAACAGTCACAGTTCTAGGCCTTATTAAAATGCATATTCAGTTTTCTAGAACCTTACATCAAATCATTATTCTTTTCAATGTCATCACATAAACAAATAACAGTAGTGACAATATGTGTTTACTGATCAGAAAATTCAAAACTGAAAACAAGTATTTTAAATTAAAATTGGCCCATTGTAAAAAACGGTTCAAATGGCTCTGACCACTATGCGACTTAACTTCGGAGCTCATCAGTCGCCTAGAACTTAGAACTAATTAAACCTAACTAACCTAAGGACATCACACACATTCATGCCCGAGGCAGGATTCGAACCTGCGACCGTAGCGGTCGCTCAGTTCCAGACTGTAGCGCCTAAGCCCCACGGCCACTCCGGCCAGCAAGCCCATTGTACTATAATATTTTCATACATAGCGATTTTGTTTCATTTTTCATTTTTCTTCTAGTGACTTGCTGCGTATATTAATCATGAGTAGTAGGGCTGTGTGTATTCTGGTAGGCCAATTTCCCTACGTATAAAAGGAAAATTTAAAAAAACTGGCAAGAAATTCAAAATAGCGTAAGCTTTACTCACTCATATGAAGTCACTTTTTAAGTAAGGCAGTTATCCTAAGTGTAAAACAGTGCAGAATTCCAAAACCCAGGATGGAAAGTTAACCTAATGGTATAAAACCTAAGTTGGAGTACCATGGGATCGTGTTGCACCCTGTATTGAAGTCAGTTTTGTCATCCGTCTTCTGACTGGTTTTATATAGTCCACCTAGAATCGCTCTCCTGGTCTAACTGGCAGTATTTCCATCCGACATCCTCAATTATTTGTTTTATGTATTCCAATCTTTGTTTCCCTACAGTTTTTACCCTATAGAGCTACGTCTAGTATCATGGAGGCTATTTCCTAATGTCTTCATGAATGTCCTATTATTCTTTTATGTTGATTCTGTTGTGAACTTCTTCACAGCTTATCAATTCAGCTAATTCTCAACATTCTGCTGTAGCATCAGATCTCAGATACTCTGATTCTCTTTTGTTCCCAGCCCTATGACATCAAGAATTTAAGGTGACTCATCCTGGGAAACGGTGCAGTTTGTATGTTTTTCAGTTCACTTGAAGCAGTTTCAGGATTTCAGATTCGCTTTGGGTTTCTGTAATGTCACATGTGAGTTGTCCTAAGTTAAAGGACAGTTATTTTAAGTTTAATCAGTTTTCCTCCACCCCACTAAGTCACATCTAAACAATTTACCTGCCATCCCACATGTGTTATGCTTAACCAGTTCCCTCCTCCTGCCAGCTCACTTGGGCCTGTGTAGTAGGAACAATTACTTTTTTATTTAAATACATGGAATCCTGGTAGAACTTCTCTACACACGCAAACTGTGAAGTTCGCTTCAGGTATGGTGCACTGTGTTATGTTGTGGAGAGCCTCAAACCACTCCTAACTGCACTGAGCCGGTGACAAACACATCCTAATCTCACGTGCGCTGTAGGACTAGCCATATAGGCAACAAACACAGTGCTCTGGACCTTCCTGGACACTGACTCAGTCTGCAGAACTATCAGCAAGGTCAACCATATGTCTGATGTCAATTTTAATCATATTTCAACATTTTTCAATGAAATATGAAGGCATCCCTTCTTCCAGAAAGGAGCTGGGAAATGCAAAAGTACTTGCTTGCTGTAAAAGCGAACATCATTAATGATGAAAATGCATCTGTACTTACAGAAGAAGACACATGGAATGCAGATGTAACTACACATCGTAAACCGTTATGTATATGACAGTGTATAACGAAGGAAATAGAATGACTAGTTCTTTCTTTTCTTATCTTCAAAAAATCTTGACATTTCAGATAATATGCCTTTCCAAAAATATGTGTCCCATATGTTGGACTAATTCATGCACTTTACATTTAAAATAATATGTGTTTCGACATAAGTTGAAGTAGTTTATGCACAGAAATAAGAATAAATTATAAATAATTGTATATATGATATTTACAGAAACAATTTAATAATGTACAGAAAAAGTTTTTACAAAATACTTCTCACCAGCTAATATGTTTTCAGAATGCTCTTTTCAGTTGATGCACCTATACTTTTCTTCCCAACAGCTCTCGAAGAGCTGATGGAGTTACAGCTTTTCTGGAATACAGTTTACTGTTGATACATTTCAACTAAAATTGAGATGGAATGTTTACAGATCCCTTGTGAGTCATAACATTAAACTAAGTACGATCATTATTGGTTTGTCCAGCACCAGTGAAACCTAATGCAGTGTGCAGTTAAAATATACAGTACACATAGTGTGTACTCTAACCAATAAACAAACAACGGAACTGCACAAACGGTGTGTAAAACAATGTAACTCATGTACATAGTATAAAAAACTAACCGACTCACACATGTAGTAAGCAGTCTCTCATACTAACACAGGCACATGTATTTTTACATGCACTCACAGATGTACACATGTGTACACCTATATATGCACTATGTTGAGTGTGGTACATACACATATGCATTTTCACTGTACATAGAACACAAACATACATGCATACACTCTACCACTCAAGTGAACAGAGTACATGCGGTATAGCTCAGGAGCCGTCCGCATGACTGCCCTACCTGTTATCAGGTCACACCAGTTTAGATCTCAGTTTTGACACAAGACCATCACCACCACACAGGCACTTCAAGTAGTTGTCAACCATGAGCGCCATAAAGGTGACACGCTGAACACTCTTCACCCATCCAAAAGTGTCACCTATGTCTGTACGGTTTGAGGACATATTTAAGTGGAGACCTACAGAGACAACGATGTGTGACTCACTCACCTCAGCTTTCATCAATCTGATAACCTTATTTTTAGCTGGTTTTATGTTATAAAAATTATCAACTTCATATGCAGTCAAGAATGGAAAAGAAAATTGAGAATGCGCTAGGTGACGATCAGTTCGGCTTTAGGAAAAGTAAAGGCACGAGAGAGGCAACTCTGACGTACGGCTAATATTGGAAGCAAGGATAAATAAAAATCAAGACACTTTCATAGGATTTGTCGATCTGGAAAAAGCGTTCGATAAAAGAAAATGGTGCAAGCTGTTCAAGATTCTGAAAAAAGTAGGGGCAATCTATAGGGAGAGACGGGTCATATAAAATATGTACAACAACCAAGAGGGAATAATAAGAGTGGACGATGAAGAACGAAGTGCTCGTATTAAGAAGGGAGTAAGACAAGGCTGTAGCCTTTCGACTCTACTCTTCAATCTGTACATCGAGGAAGCAGTGATGGAAATAAAAGAAAGGTTCAGGAGTGGAATTAAAATAGAAGGTGAAAGGATATCAATGATACGATTCGCTGATGACATTGCTATCCTGAGTGAAAGTGAAGAAGAATTAAATGATATGCTGAACGGAATTAACAGTCTAATGAGTACACAGTATGGTTTGAGAGTAAATCGGAGAAAGACGAAGGTAATGACATGTAGTAGAAATGAGAACAGCGAGAAACTTAACATCAGGATTGATTACGTCTGGAGTACAGAATTGTATAGTAGTGAAACATGGACTGTGGGAAAACCGGAACAGAAGAAAATCGAAGAATTTGAGATGTGGTGCTATAGACGAATGTTGAAAATTAGTTGGACTGATAAGGTAAGGAATGAGGAGGTTCTACGCAGAAAGGGAGAGGAAAGAAATATGTGGAAAACACTAATAAGGAGAAGGGACAGGATGATAGGATATCTGCTAAGACATGAGGGAATGACTTCCATGGTACTAGAGGGAGCTGTAGAGGGCAAAAACTGTAGAGGAAGACAGAGATTGGAATACGTCAAGCAAATAATTGAGGACGTAGGTTGCAAGTGCTACTCTGAGATGAAGAGTCATGTCACAATCCTTCATCCCACTGATGGAGCTGTCCACTTTCATAAAAAGTAACTTTAGATACGTGAAATAGGTTCTCACAAACTCATAATGAAGTTTCGATTATTCTTATATTATCATAACAACATAAAAAGGTTTCCTGTACTCTACTGAAACCTTAACCTTCCCTAGGATGAGAAATCTTCATTGAAGATTGTGACCAATTAAAAAATGACCTGGTGATACATAGCAATACGATCGCAAAGAAAACAGGGCAAAGATAGTCTGCTCCGATAGTACGAAACCATTCTTCTATGAGAAACACGGATAACAGAAAATGAGAGACAAACTTTAAACTGGCATTCTTTAATATGCAAATGGTTAGCATTTCAGCAAGACGATAGACTGTAGGTAGAAGTTACAAAGTCGACATTCTGCATATGCAGTAAGATAACGCAACGAGTTTGACATTTAGATATAGCAACTGAATATGGTCGTTTGTGAGAAGGTGGTGTTATGCCTCGTACCCAAAAGAGAAAATTCCCACCACTAAGTGTCATATTTCGACAGTGGCAGGATCATGGTCTTTAGAGACTGTGGTTTGGGTCTGTCGTTAGGCGGTGTTGATCGGAACCCAAGACTGACATGCGTGCTATGAACCAGTGGTTTCAGGAGGGCCATAATCAACGCCATGGAAGATCTAAACGAGACTGGACGACTAGCGATCGAGGGGGCAGACGAGAGGTGTTCAGGAAGTAACGCAGCCCATTTTTTTCTCGAAGAATTTCGGTTGAAAAATATGGAATTTGTTTTGACACTTTGTGGAATACTCCCACTTCAGCGTTTATGGTTTCATGAAGTTCCGACAGGCGGCGGCACTATACGTAGCCTTGAAAATAGAGGTGCGTTGCAAGCAGAGAGCTGTCATTGATTATCTTTTGGCGGAAAAACTGAGCGTCGTGGAAATTCATAGGCGTATGCAGAAAGTCTACGGAGACCCGGCAGTGAGCAAAAGCATGGTGTGTCATTGGGCGAGGCGTCTGTCATTGTTGTAACAAGGTCACGCAAACCTGTCTGGTCTCCCTCGTGCTGGACGTCCACTCACAGCAGTCATCCTGCAGTGTGGGAACGTGCGGACACTCTCTTCGAGGTGATCGACGGATCGCAATCACAGCCTCGCTGCTCAGCTGCACGTCTCTGCGACGTGCTCGTTGTCACAAAAATGCAAACGAACTTCTCCTTCTCCATGACAACGCAAGGCCTTCACAACATATATATAAATGACCTAGTAGATAGTGTCGGAAGTTCCATGCGGCTTTTCGCGGATGATGCTGTAGTATACAGAGAAATTGCAGCATTAGAAAATTGCAGCGAAATGCAGGAAAGTCTGCAGCGGATAGGCATTTGGTGCATGGAGTGGCAACTGACCCTTAATGTAGACAAATGTAATGTATTGCGTATACGTAGAAAGAAGGATCCTTTATTGTATGATTATATGATAGCAGAACAAACACTGGTAGCAGTTACTTCTGTAAAATATCTGGGAGCGCAAGGCCTTCACAACATATATATAAATGACCTAGTAGATAGTGTCGGAAGTTCCATGCGGCTTTTCGCGGATGATGCTGTAGTATACAGAGAAATTGCAGCATTAGAAAATTGCAGCGAAATGCAGGAAAGTCTGCAGCGGATAGGCATTTGGTGCATGGAGTGGCAACTGACCCTTAATGTAGACAAATGTAATGTATTGCGTATACGTAGAAAGAAGGATCCTTTATTGTATGATTATATGATAGCAGAACAAACACTGGTAGCAGTTACTTCTGTAAAATATCTGGGAGCATGCGTACGGAACGATTTGAAGTAGAATTATCAATAAAATTAATTGTTGGTAAGGCGGGTGCCAGGTTGAGATTCATTGGGAGAGTCCTTAGAAAATGTTGTCCATTACAAAACACTCGTTCGACCTATACTTGAGTATTGCTCATCAGTGTGGGATCCGTACCAGGTCGGGTTGACAGAAGAGATAGAGAAGACGTAAAGAAGAGTGGCGCTTTTCGTCACAGGGGTATTTGGTAAGCGTGATAGTGTTACGGAGATGTTTAGCAAACTCAAGTGGCAGATTCTGCAAGAAAGGCGCTCTGCATTGTGGTTTAGCTTGCTGTCCAGGTTTCTAGAGGGTGCATTTCTGGATGAGGAATCATATATATTGCTTCCCTCTACTTTTACCTCCCGAGGAGATAACGAATGTGAAATTAGAGAGATTCGAGTGCGCACGGAGGCTTTTCGGCAGTGGTTCTACCCACGAACCATACGCGACTGGAACAGGAAAGGGAGGTTGTCACAGTGGCACGTAAAGTGCCCTCCGCCACACACCGTTTGGTGGCTCGCGGAGTATAAATGTGGATGTAGATGTAGGCCTTATACAAGTCTGCGTGCCCGAGATGAGCTCACAAAACTTCATTGGACTGTTCTTCCTCGTTCACCCCACAGCCTGGACCACGCACAGTCCAATGGTCATGCGTTTGGCCCAACTACAGGTGTACTCTGCAGGAAGCAGTGCATGGATGACGAGGAGGATACTGATGCGGCAAGACGTCGGCTCCGACATCGTCCACTTTAGTGGTAGCGTACGGGCATATAGGACTTCCCAGTAAGCTGGTGTAAAGCCGTAACATTGAACGGAGATCTTCCAAAATTGGGCTTTGTAGAAAAAGATTGGGGACTAATATCAAGTATTGGAAACCTAAGTTAAACCAACCCGCTTTCAGAAAAAGTATGTGTTGCATTGCATACCGAACGCCCCCCGTATTATTCGTTCTGTCATGCAGAGTTGTACAGACACGACACATACCTTTGTTCAATAAATGGGCTTGTTTACATGAAGACGTGGACAGTGCAATGGCGTCCGCAGCAACTCAGAGGGGTGAACGTCGGGGTCTCTCATGACAGAGGAGCACAGAAAGACCCGCCGTAAGCGCTCATTGACAATACTGCACCAATGGGTGGCAACACGTCTTCTTTTAAGACGAGTCCCTGTTGTTTGTGCAATATCACGTTTAATATATCTGTGTGCAGAGGCAACGAGGGAAACGAACGTTTCCAGATTACGTTCGTCATCGTCTTAGCGGCCCAGTGATAGTGTGGGGTGCCACTGAGACTACATCTCTGGTTAGCACGGCCGGTAAACTGGACTGAATCTACATTTCTGATTAGCTGAGGCCATTGGCTATGTCCTGTCTTTGGGGTCTCCGTGACGTTATTTTTCAGCAAGATAATGTAAGATCACATGTCGCCTGTGCTGTCCTGACCTGTTTCAAAATGTAAGGATGTTTGACTATAGCCCTGGTCAGCACATACCCAAGATCTCTCATGTAGTGTATGTGTCTGGTCATGAGTTGCCAAATGACTGGCATAAAATCTAATATAGTTTTGAGGCAGCATGAAATTGCATAGCTAGAAGCAGTCACCATGTACATCAAACTAGCTCGTTACTCGTGACTTTTGCAGCTATTTGGAAGTCGGGTAACGAGAAACTCGTGGCTTGAGCACGAGAGATCATAAACGAGGCGACTCGGGCATATTTGTAGTAGAAAGTAAATTGGCGATGTCTGATAAAAAATGACCTGCAACGGAAATTACAAGCATGATAACTACACGTTTAATGAATACATTGCTTTTCTCTTTGTTTACAAAACACCGAAAAAGTGCGAGGGTTCCGTAGAAACATAATTATGTGTGTAGGTGCTTCACCAATAGCTCTGATGAGTCAGGTTGCGATTATCAGATTATTGGCATGCCAGTAAATGGCCAAATTCTTTCATCTCATTGGCTTGGAAGCTTAAATTGTAGGGACCGTAGGCCATCGTATCTGACGTAAATTTCAAGGTGGTACTTCCACCCGTTCCTGAGAAAAATGTGTCTTAACAGACGTACTAACAAACTGACGGACACATAACTAAAAAAAAAAATTGTGTGAGATAATCAGAATTTAACGATTTCAGATTTTTTCTGTATCTTTACTGTGGAACCTTGCTTGCTGCAAAACTTCATCATTCTAGATCAATGGGAAGTATCCTACAGAACGTGTCAGTGAGTTCTGCGAGTATCAAAATATATGACATAAGGAACATATTGTTTGATTGTGCTGACTTAGAAGCTTACAATTTTTTGCATCGCCAAGGGACCATAGACCTTCGTATACGACAGGAATTTTAACTTCATACTTCTTCTCGTTCCTGAAAAAAGAGTGCTTTAAAAGATGATTAGACCGACTGACGCACAACTAACGGTAAAAAGATATTTTTATGGTATCATTACAAACTAATAATTTGCAGATTGTTTCCTTTACTTGTACTATGAAAGCTCAATGGGAAGAGCCCTATAGGTTTTCATGGGTGCTTTGGTGAGTATCAAACTTAAAATATAAATAATCGTATTTATTGTGTGCACTGACTAAGAAGCTTAAACGTTTTACACCGCCAAGACACAGTAAAACTGAATATTCAACACAAATTTCTACTTAATAACTCTGTCAGTTCCTGAGAAAATGCGCTCTTAACAGTCGGACAGACAGATGGACAAGATGATCCTATAAAGGTTATACCATATATTTGCTGACTGAGACACGGAACCATAACAATCGTAATAATCAAAAATGGCACCACTATAAGGAAAAGTTTTGTTCACTTTAATCACACAGAATCTATGAAGCTATTTTAGGCAAGATCAGTGGAAGGAAAATATATGCTTTAAAATTTCACCCACTAGCAACACTTCCAAACTTTCGCTTTGGCACGGAATGCAACCCACAGGACTGAAAGTATTGCTTTCAGCCACTATCTGAAATTAAAAGCAGTATCAAAAACCATTTGTTGCGTCGAAAACGGATTCTTATCTAGTTCTCTTTTCACTTAAAAACAATGAAGCATGTTTTTTGAAACTAGAGGAAAAAGTCGATAATACTATGCTGATTACTCCTGTAACGGACCCAATCTGAAACTTAATGGACAGCAAACAAAAATAGTATTGAAATGTTTCTGATGAAATTGAATGAAAGCGTGATCAAAATCCATGTTCAGAATTTGTTTAACTCTGCAGTTTCCTTTTTAAAATTATTTTAACATGTGATCTGCTGATGTTCCTGAACGTTCATTCGTAACTGAGATTATTAGTTTTTAATAGAAACGAGGTAATTTGATTAAGATAAGGAGCAAAACGAATGGACTACTGTTCAAAATCTATAACATGTGTGAAAATCACATTAGGCACTCTCAGAAAATCAGCCCCAGTGAAGCAAATAGAGGAGCTATTTATCTGATTGGGAAGTAGCGACTCCGGTCCTGTAAACAGGCAATGGCTTGGTGAGCGGTGTGCTGACCATATGCTCCATCATAACCACATCCAGTGACGCCTATGGGTGAGGATGGTGCGGCGGTCGGACAGCACCGTTGGGCCTTTCATGACTCGTTCAGACAGAGTTTAGTTTACAATTAGTAAATAAACATTTGCCATCTGGATGACAACTTATTTTAACAATGACTACAGGTTTCAGTCTGCACTGCAGATCGTCTTCAGGTCTTCCACAGCCAAGTGCAGTTTGTCAGTAGTGGTGTATGGCTCTTGTCTGAAATGCTTGTAAGAGTACACAAAAAAAAACCTCCTCGAGAAACGGCTGAAAAATTAGATTAATCATATCTGGTGTTCGACACTTAACGACGCAGGTTACAAAAAAAAAAAAAAAAAAAAAAGGTTCAAATGGCTCTGAGCCCCATGGTACTTAACATCTGTGGTCATCAGTCCCCTAGGACTTAGAACAACTTAAACCTAACTAACCTAAGGACATCACACACATCCATGCCCGAGGCAGGATTCGAACCTGCGACTGTAGCGGTCACGCGGTACCAGACTGAAGCGCCTAGAACCGCACGGCCACAACGGCCGGCTTCCTAAAAAAATTAAACAACCTGGACTGTTCACTTGAATGTACGCCCTGTCTGTGAACTTCTGAAGAACGTCGTCCTTCATAGTCATAGCACTGTGACAAAAAGCGCTCCAGTGGCAACGAGAATCACGAGCTTGGTGGAAATTCGGAGCCACGCTTCGCTAGATGGCTATCGTTGGCTCTTTGCGCTATGTACCTCGTGGCTTCGAGTACGTGAAACTGCGGCGACGAGTTTACGACTGCTCAGATCACCATCTCTAGACGTAGGCCCATTTTTCCTCCAAAATCAGTTGAAGTCAGTGATCAGCTGGGTTAGAGCTTTAGTAGCTGGTAGAGTTGGCAGCTCAGTTTACTAAATATTACACCCCGGATACTTCCAGATCACCTAAAAGTTTAACTATGTATTCTGCCAACAAAGTATCATACAGCCAGACGGTTGCAAACAGAATTTAGGAAAGGTATCTTCAAAACTGACTTGAGCATAGCTGCTCTAAATTCTGACCATTGCTTTTCAGCAATGTTATTTTACGTTTTATTAAAATTTAATTCTGATGAAGACACTCTTAATAGGTGTCGAAACCTGGGTCAATGTAGTTAACAGTTATCTGCAATGGATTGGCTGAATAATCCTATGTTGAAAATAGTATACGGTTGCTAAGTAACATCCATGTTTAAAACAGCCATGTTTAAAACTGTATGCTTTCTTCGTACTGTATTTTATGTGGGTAACATAAATAACTTTATTTGGCATACTGCTTGGTGTTGCGACTTAAATGGCCAGCAGTGTAACAAGCTGATAACTCACAGTGGATTGTAGGCTGTGCCCGCAGAAAGCAATGACGAAGATCAGTACGATGTGCAGCAGAGTGAAGAAGTATAGTCCTCCCATACCGAGCCACGCAAGACGGAACACGTCGAGGAGTATCTCTATACAGTAGGTGGCTATGCAGCCCGCCAGGCCGCTGCCGAAGACGTCATTGAGGCTGCCGGCTGCTACCGAGAGTCGCCTGTGCGCCTCCCGGAGCTCTTCGAGGCGGGCGGCGGTGCGCAGTGGTGACGTCACAGATACGTCCAGAAGCCGCCGGCAAGAGGCAGCCAGTGCCTCGAACCTGCACCGCAAGCTTTCGCACAGGCACAGGAAGTGGCTGATGGCCGCCACGCGGCCAGCATTAGGCTGCACGCCGGCTGTCACCCACCACAGGTTCGTCCCCCCTTCAGTATTCATCCCGGAAAGCCAACACAGCAGCATCAGTACCAGGTTGAAGACCGTCAACAACCATCCACGTGCGGTCATTTTCTGGCCAGCCAGACGGTCGTATTCGTCCAGTTCCTGGAGTAATGATGGGAAGTGCTTAGAGGCGTATATGCTCCAGACCACTAGTAAACAGCTTCTCAGCGCGAAGTAGAGCCTTGTAACTCGATACCAACCGACACTTTCAGAAACGAAGACGGCGCAACAAGTAACGTTGAGACCGACAGTGTAGAAAATTTGCCAGGCCAGCCAACGGAAGCGAATGTTAGAGGCGTTTCGTGAGAAGGCGTTTTCCAGCGGAAACACTCCCAGGAGCAGCATTAGTACAGCTAGCGGGCGCACCGATGAATACATACTGTATTGCATTGCTTGGCGTGGCACCTGAGAAGCCATGCTCTAGACTGCTGGTGAGGCAGTAGTTATGCCTTCAAATAGTGGACAGTACGTCACTTAATCGATAGCACTTTACTGAACAGAATGCTCGCGTTCTCATCAACAATCAGGCCTACATATTATTGATTTCGTACTTATTCTGTTATGCAGAACAGCCTTTCTACTGATTACCCTTCGCACTCTCCCACTTCCGGCAGTCTGCCCTCAGACAAACGAGTTTCATGACTGACAGCGTAAACAAGGCTGGCCTATATTTATTATCTGTTTACCTATCGCTGTAGTGAAGCAATGCGGTGACTGCCTGCATCATCTGTAAAGGCCACCGCTCGTCTGCGAGAGGCGACTAAGGTAAACAAAACTATATTGCAGCTGAACTGCTAGCTGTTCAAATTGCATGGTATTGACATGAAGTGGAGAGAACCGCAACACGCTCTTATTTTTGCACCGAATTTTCTGTACAGACTATGTTTGTCTGTACAAATTCTGTGTGAATCAATCACAGGTTGAAAATTTTGTCTGTGTTAGTATCTATGTTCGTCCTGTGCTAAGTCTGGTGACGGTTGAATTGGCTGAAGCCAGATGTGTAGACAGTATGTCTTTTATCACAGCAGAATATTTCAGATCAGCTTAGCTTCTACCAGTTGCCAAGCACCTAATTGTTACCTTAAGTATAAAAAAAATCTCTCTGCCCAGTCTTAGTTTTGTTAAACCAGCCCTATTGTTCAATTTATAGCTTCTTCCAAAGATTAAGATGTCAAAGCAACACAAGTTCTAGAAGCGACTCTTTTGTCCATCTACTCCATACTGATCCTTGTCTTTTTATAACTTCCGAAATAGTAGCACCAGAGAGAATAAGTATCTTATAAACAAATGTACTTAATTTGACCGCGGCCAAACAATACTTTTCACTCTCGAACTCCTGATTCAGAACTACGCGACAGCTCCGTAATTGATGGAGGGTGTAAATACGATACAATACTGCAGACCATATGTGCAGACGGTCGTTGCGGACATGATCTGCTCAGGCAAACCGGAGTGTTTTGAGTTTTCTCATGTTGAGAGATGAGAAGGACCGATCTGTTTTACTTGGTGATAAGCTCACTAAGGCCAAGGTCGCAAAAATATCTCTTTATCTCTTTACCTCTGTAAAGAAATATTTATGCGATCTTGGCTTCAGAAGCTTTTGTAAGTCTGTCACTGCAAAGGTCTCTTACTACATGCTCAAATATTCAAAGGTGAGCGTGTCAGCCCAAACGCACCAAACAGCATACAGTCTTCTCATTATACGCCTAGGGGTGACAGATTACGTCATGGGGAACAACTTAGGTTACAGACATAATGTCCGCTGCCGCTTCCAGCAACGCTAGGCGTCTTTCATTATTCTTTTTGATCCTGGGAGGTAGTAGGGCCTAGGCACTATGTAGTGTTCGTATGAAATGTTTGTTGCCTAAAATTCAGTCATCTGCTCCGTGTGAAATGGGGAGGTTGATTTTCTAAAAATCTTTCTCCGTTCCTACTACTCGTTCTTAAGACTTGTTGAAAGTCACTCTTTGAACGTACTGGGGTAGGTGCTAAGCACACGCCGGCCGGAGTGGCCCTGCCGTTCTAGGCGCTGCAGTCTGGAACCGAGCGACTGTTACGGTCGCAGGATCGAATCCTGCCTCAGGCATTGATGTGTGTGATGTCCTTAGGTTAGTTAGGTTTAATTAGTTCTAAGTTCTAGGCGACTGATGACCTCAGAAGTTATCTCGCATAGTGCTCAGAGCCATTTTGCTAAGCACACACAGCACACTTGGTTAGTAAAACCTTCTAATTCGATGGAATTTCGTTTACACGGGCCGGAAGATATCAGTAAAAAGACATCTTGTGTCGCTCGGAAGCGTCAGCGAACTTTTGTCTCTATCAGAGGTTGTGCCCCACGGCGAGACCCAACAGGCCTATACGTTTAATGCAAGGACTATGAAACACACTGTAGGTAAGAGTAAAGCCACCTTGATTCCTCATATAAAGGAATATTATACAGTGAGTTTCTCGTCTAGAAATCGCGTTTGAATGTTGGCTTTTGTCATAAGATGGTATTATATTTTCTGTAAGATGCTAAAACGTCTACAGTATGTCCCAGCCCAATAGTGGCTGGATCGTGGCCGCATGTGTCAAGCACCAGAGAGGACAGACACAGTCGTGCATGATCACAGAGCCACGTTAGGTTACTGAGATTTGTTTGCATCCATACAAGTCTTGAGTACGATGGACTTTCAGCATGGTTGGCCATTGTCTTGGCTTTCCTGCAGCAGAGAGAGACGCGTCAGCGTGGTGTGGCCAACACAACAATGGACCCAGGAGTGGTATCATGTAGAACTTTAGACGTGACCCGGTTCTGCGTACAGCTTCATAGTTGTCGTATCTGTGTGTGAAGGCATCGAGGAGAATGAACGTTATCCGATCGAGCTTGTCATTGTCATATTGGCCCACTGCCTCAGGTATGGGTATACAACACTATAACATCTGGTCCGCATAGCCAGTAATTTGTACAGCAGCTGCTCCATCTTCGATGAATTAAAACCGGTAAGGCAGGTAGCTGCTCACCTTTCTTCAAGGTCCCGTGACAGTATCCTACTGAAAGGTAACACAAGACTACACGATACCGGTGCTGTGCTGACCAGTCGTGATACAGAGAGTCCTCGACTGCGGCTCGTTCTCTAACTCTGTCACCCACTAAAAACATTAGGTCACACCTTGCTGGGTGTGGCATACCACTGTTCACCACCCAGCCCAAACGATGAAATCTCTCCTACAACTGAACCTGAATGGAATCACGTATATGTCATCCTAGCTCAATTGGATTCTATGCCAAACGGGGTCAGAGCCAGCTTTACCGTCAGAGGTGCAGTAAATTCCGCTCCCTGTATACTCCCTACGACTTAAACATTTAATCATTTATTTTTCCAAGTACAAACTATGGGAATAAAAGATATAATTTCATCATTTGTTATACTTCCTAGTGTTAAAGTTTGAATGACCAGAAGTGAAGGATCTGTGCTATGGGCCCATTTTATCCTTAGTCAACAGCACCAACATATTACCTTATCCGTAGTGGTCGTGTTTAGGACATGAGTTTTTGCTAAACATAAAACACTGTGTAATGGATTATTATGTTCGACTTTTTATTTTTACACTCCTGGAAATTGAAATAAGAACACCTTGAATTCATTGTCCCAGGAAGGGGAAACTTTATTGACACATTCCTGGGGTCAGATACAGCACATGATCACACTGACAGAACCACAGGCACATAGACACAGGCAACAGAGCAGGCACAATGTCGGCACTAGTACAGTGTATATCCACCTTTCGCAGCAATGCAGGCTGCTATTCTCCCATGGAAACGATGGTAGAGATGCTGGATGTAGTCCTGTGGAACGGCTTGTTATGCCATTTCCACCTGGCGCCTCAGTTGGACCAGCGTTCGTGCTGGACGTGCAGACCGCGTGAGACGACGCGTGAGACATGCGGACGTGCATTGTCCCGTTGGAGCAGCAAGTTCCCTTGGCGGGCTAGGAATGGTAGAACGATGGGTTCGATGACGGTTTGGATGTACCGTGCACTATTCAGTGTCCCCTCGACGATCACCAAAGGTGTACGGCCAGTGTAGGAGATCGCTCCCCACATCATGATGCCGGGTGTTGGCCCTGTGTGCCTCGATCGTATGCAGTCCTGATTGTGGCGCTCACCTGCACAGCGCCAAACACGCACACGACCATCATTGGCACCAAGGCAGAAGCGACTCTCATCGCTGAAGACGACACGTCTCCATTCGTCCCTCCATTCACGCCTGTCGCGACACCACTGGAGGCGGGCTGCACGATGTTGGGGCGTGAGCGGAAGACGGCCTAACGGTGTGCGGGACCGTAGCCCAGCTTCATGGAGACGGTTGCGAATGGTCCTCGCCGATATCCCAGGAGCAACAGTGTCCCTAATTTGCTGGGAAGTGGCGGTGCGGTCCCCTACGGCACTGCGTAGGATCCTGCGGTCTTGGCGTGCATCCGTGCGTCGCTGCGGTCCGGTCCCAGGTCGACGGGCACGTGCACCTTCCGCCGACCACTGGCGACAACATCGATGTACTGTGGAGACCTCACGTCCCACGTGTTGAGCAATTCGGCGGTACGTCCACCCGGCCTCCCGCATGCCCACTATACGCCCTCGCTCAAAGTCCGTCAACTGCACATACGGTTCACGTCCACACTGTCGCGGCATGCTACCAGTGTTAAAGATTGCGATGGAGCTCCGTATGCCACGGCAAACTGGTTGACACTGACGGCGGCGGTGCACAAATGCTGCGCAGCTAGCGCCATTCGACGGCCAACACTGCGGTTCCAGGTGTGTCCGCTGTGCCGTGCGTGTGATCATTGCTTGTACAGCCCTCTCGCAGTGTTCGGATCAAGTATGGTGGGTCTGACACACCGGTGTCAATGTGTTCATTTTTCCATTTCCAGGAATGTAATTACTTCTTCGTCTGGCTTTAAATCCTAGATGACTGCTTGAATTTCTTTCCATAAGTTTTTCTTCACAAATTCTCCAGATGCTAAGGCGAAACAAGTGCTCTATCATTGTAGGAAGTACACAAGCCAGCGTATGTGCCGGGACTTCCCCCGTTTCGCTGCTACCAGCGCCACGTCATCATAACGAGCCTGTGTTTAAAACACAATGGACTGAACCATAATCTAAGAGAAATTAAAAATTAAAATAACTTTTCAAACATCGTCGTTGTATGCTTCAGCACGTTAATGCGAACACTGTAAGGGCTCAGAATGATCAAATTAATATATTAGGCAAGATATACAATCTTAAAAGAAAAGTGCCGCTGAATAATAAGGCTACAAAGCTAAAAATTGTTCAGAAGATGCAAATGTATGCCACAATCAAAAGTAATGAGTCTCAACCTGACCAGAGCAATATTTTCTTCAAAATATGCGTTTTTACTAAAATTAAAGGCACTAAATATTAGATTCAGAAAGACGAAAATTCATATGTAGCCTCATTTTGATGTCAAAACATTAAATATGTGTCATCAACAAGCTACCTCTGTTAGTTGTCAAGTTATTTACTAAAAACAAAATTTGCATTTGTATTTGCAATAGAAAGTTCTAATTTCTTGTACTGCACTTGATTACATTCATACAGTAATACAGCTCTACCAAGTTTCAAGACTTTATTGTAAATAACTATGGTCTCAAGGTCAACTAAAACTTTTCAGTAACTAAACCAAACTTAATTATCTGTATAAAAATTAGGAAGATTGTAAATTGTTAAAAGATAGAGCTATTAATTAATATGTGTCCAAGAAAGGAGCCATTTAGACGCTGTTATGTGTTCCTAGGGCGGTTCATAGCAGATGTTTCGTTTGGCAGTGCGCTGTTCCAATATATATGTACAACCAGAGAGGCGGTAAGAACAACCCATCGCAGCAAGGTGTTAAACTTTCCGTGTCAATGAAACGCCTGTTCGCGTTATGCCTTTGATGACGTCAGAGCTTGACAGACTTCAATGCGTTTTCAGTAAAAGCAGGAGCTGAACTCGTGAGGACTGTACACTGACGTTGATCGCTTATATTTCACGGCAGTAACTGTTTGTGTGCCGCCCGTAATGTTGAAAAAACCGCGTGACAAGTGGCGAGATTAATATCCATTTTTAAGGCGAGCAATTACCTTTTTGTGATTAGGAGTTAGGCGAGAGACTGTTATACTTGTAACTTCCCGTAAGGGTCGCTCTGAACTATTAATAGAGCTTTTTCGATAGGGATTGTAGATAGTACCTACTACACTAATACATATTTTATGCACGAGTACTTTTACAGAGTACGTCAATCAGTTAAAACTCAGAAATTTTATTTGTAGTTATAGTTCCTGATATCACTGAGTAAATATCAAATAGAAACATTTTCTTTCAGCAAGAAGGATTAATGTGGACTTGCTGACGCAATTGTGATCTGTGCGTTCTTCATCGTTTTCTGGCCAACGGCAAAAATAGCTTTCAGGCTCTTAAGAACGGCGAAGGTAGGTGTAAAGCACGCACAGACAATTTATGTGTATATTGCTAACGACACAACGAAAAACATCGACCATTTTATTATTTACCCGCCGTCCCACAATGACAGTTTAATTCATGTTTCCTTCCATGTGTAGCGTTCACTGGTGTCCTTTTTTCATATTTTTTAGAACGTCAGCAAATATGTTTCTTTGAGTCCAAGATACCTTTGTGACACACCCCCATACCCACATCGATGTTGCCTCTAACTTTCCTTTATGTCTCTAGTTAGCGAGTTCCGACTCATCACAGATTAAAATGCGCCGAATAAATGTAGGTCACACCTCTCCCTTACTTCTTTAATAAGGTGCAAATCTTCTAATGTCGTATGGGTTGTTTCATCCGGATAACTCTGTTTAATGTGAGTCACACCATTTGCCGCACCAGTGACGTAAGAGAAGCTGTTTGTTTGCTTCAGAGTGATAGATGCTAACGTGGTCCTTGCTCACTCCTGCCTACGCCGTGTATCTGGTATCACTGTCATGGGTTTATTAGTGTTCATCATTATCTTATTGTTGTACATGGCATCATCCAAAATAATTAATATTTAATAAAAGTCATCTTATTGATATGCTAAACTTAGAATTTCGTCAATAACTTTAGCGGAAAGTACTTATAAACTAAATTTTCCAGTAATTTATCCGCTGCTTATATGGCATTTTTCAGGAACAGATTCAGTAACTAAATAGGAGGAGAGTAGAATGCCTATTTTGACCATCTTTTTCTATAATTTTTCTTAATATTTTCAATATCTACTACTCACTATGTAGCTTGTAAAAATCACTGAATCATTCTGTTTCTCGATTCTAAACCGAGAACTGACCTCACGAAGAATTTTCTGATGTGGATCAATTGTTTCCTGGCTTATTCAGTATCAGATTTTACCTCGCAGCTTGAGTCATTTTCTTGATCCAAAGCGATGCCTAAGTACTTGCACTAGCGGATTCTCTTTTATTGTGAGATTTGTTTGGATTTTCGTTTTAGAAAAATCAAGATTTTGCTCTTGGAAAGATTAGAAGATAGGCCTAATTCCTCACATCGCTCAACTATGCGATTTGCTTTGCACTGGAGGGAAATCTCGTGTGCTTTGATGACGTTGTCCTTCGCATGTCTCATGTTATTAGTAACTTACCCGTTTATTGGCTCAAATGGCTCTGAGCACTATGGGACATAACTTCTGAAGTCATCAGTCCCCCTAGAACTTATAACTACTTAAACCTAACTAACCTAAGGACATCACACACATCCATGCCCGTGGGAGGATTCGAACCTGCGACCGTAGCGGTCGCGCGGTTCCAGACTGTAGTGCCTAGAACCTTACCCGTTTATTGTGAACGCTTTCTTGAAATGTGGTATCCCGTTGTCAGTTGCGGACGTTCCTTCGTGGTGGATCAAAGCAGTTTTGCGGTTGCTTTAGGTAATGAGATAATGAGAAGAACTCACTACCAACCGTAGACTTTTGTTGATCGTCTACGGCAAAATTTTACGAAGGCAGGAGTGCTGGGTGCGCTTTTTTGTGGCTTCTGTTAAGGGCGTTACACAGCTGGGAAGAATACACACTCGCAGGAGACTGTGTGTCGGTCCATAAAAAAACAGACCACGAGAGAGTGTGTAGGGGGATAGGGAGAGGGGGGAGGGGGGGGGGGGGCAGTCGGCCGCTGAGAGGCACTAGCATACGCAGTAACGACGCTTTCTGCGCGCTTCGGTAGTAAACCTTTTGTGGCCAGCGTGCCTACGTGGGTTCCGCGTCAGACGGTCGTCTACTGTCTTGCGGTGAGGCCCCTCTGGAGGCAACTGGACCACCACTTAATTGAGCCGACCGGCCACATTGCGCAGAACACCGTATATATAACTATCCATACTTAACGATTACTGACTGGCAAAACATGAGGGACAGCTGACATGCTTACTACTCTTGACTTGTCGATCCGTCATTGCAAATAATACCATACTGATAGTTTACTTCGAAGAGCAACTAAAAAAAAGCTAACTTGTTTAGGTTGACATTTAAGTTTTCTGAGTATCATCCGCGTCATGTTGCCGGAGAGTATTACTGGTGAAACCTCCGTTCCGATCACGGTTCCAGTGACCTTTTTCTTGGTCTTCGTAGACCCAGAGTCTGGTAGCATGGCGTATTGTAAAAAAACGTTACTGGTGAAACCAACGTATCGCCCACGTTTACAGTGACATCTTCTGGGTCGGCAAAGAAGCAGAAGAAGGCCTCTGTAACTGTAGCCAAGACGTTGGTATCACAAGTTATAGTTTCCTACAATAACACGCGGTATTATAACAAAAAAAACTTTTTTGTCAACTGACTCTGGCCGCGGAAGTCTAACAACTATATGTTGAGATATATCTTCCCCCTTAACTTATTATGAGTTTTTACAAGCAGCAAATTCATTCACACATACACTGGCGGAAAAAATCGCATTACAAAAAAAAAAAAAAATAATGAACACATTCGTCTAAGTAACATACTAAATGTGCATTGCAAATGTGAAATGCTAGTACAATAATAACCGCTACAATAGTTACAATGTTGAAAGCAAGCAAGAAAACGTGGATGCATAGTGTGGGACGGAGTTCCATGCCTGTTGCACTTGGTGGGTCAATACAGGAATGGTTGATGCTGTTTGTGGATTACGTTGTTGTTGTAGTCCGACGATGTCCCGTATGTGCTCCGTTGGAGACAGATCTGGTGATCGAGCAGGCCAAGACAGCATGTCGACACTCGGTGGAACATGTTTGCTTAAGACACGGTATGTGGACGAGGGTTATCCTGTTGGAAAACACCCCTGGAATGCTGTTCATAAATGGCAGCTCAGCATGTCAAATCAAGAAACTGAAGTACAAATCTGCAGTCTGGGTCATGGGACAACAGGGGCACTCCTGCTGTCATACGAAACGCGTCCCAGACCGTAACTCCAGCTCTAGGTCTAGTTTGCATAGCGTACAGAGGGGTTGATGACACTCAACCGGCCTCCTTGTAACCAGTACACGGCAACCACTGGCACCAAGCCAGTTCCTGAGTTCATCGGTAAATACAGCAGACCTCTACCCTGCCTCCAAAGAGTTCTCGCTTGACACCACTGAAGTCGAAAATGGCGGCGGTTTGGTGTCGGTGGAATGCACCGTAAAGGGCGTCTGTCTCGGAGTTCGTTGTGTCACTATGGTGCCAACTGCTGCTCAGATTGCTACTGCAGATCAGTACGATACGCCGGAGCCGAACGCTGAAAACGATGGTCTTTGCTCTCGGTAGTGCTACGTGGCCGTCTGAAGCCTGGTCTTCTTGGAACCGTACAGTCTCGCGAACACCGCTGTCAGCATTCATGTACAGTAGCTACATCCAGAACCCGTTTTTCAGCAATATCGCAGAAGGAACATCCAACTTCTAATAGCCTTATGCACGACCTTGTTCAAGTCAAAGAGGTGCTGATAATTGTGGCTTTGTCTCCAAAAAGACACTCTTGACTAACATCAACGCACTATTTCCAGTCTCTAAGGTAACTAATTCTCACGATCGTTACAGCGAGTATATAAAGCAAACCTGATTTGGATCCTCATAATGACGCTAATGCCGCCACTCTCAAGTGACTGACGTAAAATTCGAATAGACATTACCTTTCAGACGTAGAAACACTCCTGCCACTTTCGTTTATATCACACAAGTCTTTCTTGGTTTTGAAATTTTTCCAGTCATATATATAAATTTGTAATCTTCTTATATGTAGAGGCCATATGGTGTTCTGCACACCAGCCCACAGATGACTATTATGAAAGCTGAAGACACCACTCCACTTAAGGGTGGCCTCATCTGTGAATACGATGGATGAGACAAACCCCGGAACCGTCGTTGTCTGGTGAAGAAACCAGAGACAAAACTGCTACCGATGTGGAAAGTCTGTCGGTAGTAAGCCCTGCGCACGCTGTAAGTGATAAGGGCAGTAACAATGGTCATGGATAATGTTCCACACGGTCGTCTGTCTGGCTTACCGTGTACTGGCGGGTCAACTGCCTGGTACTGACACGGTGGTCGCCTGCCACGGTGTTAATCGCATTTTCATCCAAGTCTGGTGTCAGATCATTTCGAGGATCCACTGGAGGCCGAACCACACAATAAACCTGGGTTCGGTGTGGGGTGGCGGTGGGGCTGGTGGACTGCTGTGGCCTGTTGTGAGGTTGTGAACCACTAAGGGCTACGGCGGGATCAAGCGTCTCCGTCGTTTCTAGGTCCACGGTTCAATACAATACAGTCTACAGATACATTTGAGGGCATCAAGTCGCGGACAATGTGTACCTGCCACAACCACATGTATAAACAGAATAAATAAAAGCACAAATTTGATCACAAATTAAACGAAACAGATTGAAATCTGCTCAATTGCGAAATGAGGTAAATCAATGTTTAACTCCGAACCAATCTCAGTAAGCTCAAAAGAGCTTACTGTCTTACTCTCACGAGTCCCCGAAAAAGACCGTTCGCACAATTCGGCGGAAAGCGAGAGGTGGGGAGACGCAAATCGTAATTCGTTATCAATTGTAGTTCCACGGCGTTAAAAGATAACGGTACGTCTCCGACCTTCCCTGCATTACTGCTAACTCTCAGCTACTAGAACACTCTACGTTCGGTAAAGCTCATGCATACAGGTGTTAATTCTCTCGTATCTGGCGAAACCTTATAAATAGACTGATTCATCCACCCTTCCAGTCATCCAGAAAGGCTCAAGGACGGAATCTGGATCAAAAAGCTATTACTGCGTGGCAAATAAACAGATTTTGCTGCTCATTCTTCCTTCAGAGCCTCGTAACCAACATTAAGGACGTGAGGCGAAATGCTAGTCACGTGTTAACCACACACTCGAAAACGTCAAGAGACAAATGATGTGAAACGGAAGGGACTATTATTTCAATACGAGCACGCGGAATCTGTATGAGCAGTAAACATCCGACGCTGTTCACAACCCGTATGTACCTTACCAAACCTGTTAAGAACACTAAAACACGAATAACACTGACCCACTAATGTGGTTGTTCCACCTCTCACAGAAAACAGCAACTCTAATCATTTACTCACTTGAGGGTGGGATGTACATGTATAAAGGTACATTGACATCCAACGGAGGATTCTACATGCCTCGCCTTTTTTTTGTACGACATTATACATGTATGTGAACACCAGTACATGGGAACTGTGACAAAATTAAACACCTACAGCAGTCCTAATGATTTTATTTTATTTTGCTGCAACCAGTTTCAACGCTTCAGACTGTTGTGGATGCGGTACGGGTTGATATGATCCCTCTATATATCACGTTGCCAGCATTACTGGATACGCTAATAATGTGCCAGCTCTCCAACAATCAACTGCCAACTGACTCGAGAACCATCTAAACATCAACTGCCAACTGACTCGAGAACCATTCAACCATTTAAATGGTTCCCGAGTCAGTTGGCAATTGATGGTTGGAGTGCTGACACATTATCTGCGTATCCAGTATTGCTGGCAACTGATGTAATATACAGGGCGTTACAAAAAGGTAAGGCCAAACTTTCAGTAAACATTCCTCACAAACAAAGAAAGAAAATATGTTATGTGGATATGTGTCCGGAAACGATTACTTTCCATGTTAGAGCTCATTTTATTACTTCTCTTCAAATCACCTTAATCATGGAATGGAAACACAGAGCAACAGAACGTACCAGGGTGACTTCAAACACTTTGTTACAGGAAATGTTCAAAATGTCCTCCGTTTGCGAGGATACATGCATCCACCCTCCGTCGCATGGAATACTTGATGCGCTGATGCAGCCCTGGAGAATGGCGTATCATATCACAGCCGTCCACAATACGAGCACGAAGAGCCTCTACATTTGGTACCGGGGTGCTTAGACAAGAGCTTTCCAATGCCCCCATAAATGAAAGCCAAGGGCGTTGAGGTCAGGAGAGCGTGGAGGCCATGGAATTGGTCCGCCTCTACCAATCCATCGGTCACCGAATCTGTTGTTGAGAAGCGTACGAACACTTCGACTGAAATGTGCAGGAGCTCCATCGTGCATGAGCCACTGTGTTGATGACGTGATTACACAATTTCGTGCGGATTCTCGTCAGCCCACACATGTTGATTGTGAAAATTTACAGTTTGATCACGTTGGAATGATGCCTCATCAATGAAGAGAACATTTGCACTGAAATGAGGATTGACACATTGTTGGATGAACCATTCGCAGAAGTGTACCCGTGGAGGCCAATCAGCTCTGATAGTGCCTCCACACACTGTACATGGTACGGAAACAACTGCTTCTCCCATAGCACTCTCCATACAGTGACGTGGTCAACGTTAACTTGTACACTAGCAACTTCCCTGACGCTGACATTAGGGTTATCGTCAACTGTACGAAGAATTGCCTCGTCCATTGCAGGTGTCCTTGTCGTTCTAGGTCTTCCCCAGTCGCGAGTCATAGGCTGGAATGTTCCGTGCCCCCTAAGACGCCAATCAATTGCTTGGAAGGTCTTCCTGTCGGGACACCTTCGTTCTGGAAATCTGCCTCGATACAAACGTACCACGCCACACCTATTGCCCCTTGCTAATCCATACATCAAATGATCAAATGGGCATCTGCCAACTCTGCACTTGTAAACACTGCACTGACTGCAAAATCACGTTCGTGATGAACACTAACCTGTTGATGCTACGTACTGATGTGCTTGATGCTAGTACTGTAGAGCAATGAGTAGCATTTCAACAGAAGCACCGAAGTCAACATTAACTTCTTTCAATTGGGCCAACTGGCGGTGAATCGAGGAAGTACAGTACATACTGACGAAACTAAAAAGAGCTTTAACATGGAAATTAAGCGTTTCCGGACACATTTCCATATAACGTCTTTTCTTTATTTGTGTGTGAGGAATGTTTCCTGAAAGTTTGGCCGTACCTTTTTGTACCATCTTGTATATAGGGATCATATCAAACCGTACCGCATCAACAACAGTCTGAAGATGTCGCAATGAAGCGGTAAAACTGGTTGCAACAAAATAAAATAATGTCATAAGGACGGCTGTAGGTGTTTTATTTTGTCATAATACTAAACGGCCGTCGTCCCAGAGACCTCCTGCCAAAAGGATGGACATACAATTACTTGGTTTATTAATAAGGGGCTGGACCCCCATTTACCCGTAATACGGCTGCGATTCATCTTTGAATACTGGAATATAATGATTGTATAGTCTCCAGTGGAATTTTATGGCATTCTCCGATTAGGGCACCAATATCGCCCAAAAGGGTTCGACAATGTTAATGTCTGGAGACTGGCTGGCGATAGAAGAGGCTACAGTTTAGTTGCGTGCTCCTCATACCACGATTGTACTGTCCTGGCTGTGTGAATGGGTGCTTTATCGTCCTAAAGTATGGCATCATTGTTGGGAAACAACATGGGGTGCACATGATCACCTAAAATATTCACATAATCTTTGGCTGTAACATGGGACTAGCAGAATACAATGATATGGCTGCCAACACCATGCTTAACCTTTAGACTCAAGCAAACAAGATTGTAGGTTTCTTCTGGAGTTGTCCAGACGTAAACACGGCCCGATGTTGGAAATAAGAAAATATAGACTCGTCGGACCATATGACGTTTTTCCACTGATCAGCCGTCCAGTTAGTAGAAAATAAAGTGGAAATAAAGGTTTTTTCATATGCACGGCGAATCACCTAAAACTTGCACCGAAAATATTGTGGAACTGGGAAGTGTTATGAATGTTTTGTTTTTGCAGAATAGGCGGGTAGACGGGGGCTCGTATTATCAGCAATAAATAGTGTAGTCGGGGGCTCCCACTGTTGGCAATAAACAGATTGTCATATAGGATCTACCACTGCTCACGATGTATGGAGAGTGTAGGAAGAATTCATGTCTTTCCTGTACGGTGTATGGAGCAAGATAACCCAGTAGATGTCACTCATCTCAGAAATTATTTATTAACCTTTTCTGCCAGTTACGTGAAGGGAGTGTAACACCTAGACAACGTAACAGAAGGAGACAAGTGACGACAGAAGAGGGAGAAACTAATTCTCCTGCTGCTGTTGCGGTTAACGCAATCGCATGAAGTGGCTTGAGTCAGGCAAGTATCCGACGCACTCCAACGACATAGGTTCCATTCGTATCACATCTCTCCTACAAGAGGTGAATGAAAATGACTCTGAGAATCGCGTTTATTTCTGTACATGGTCATTAAAGCAGGATACTCCAAATGTATAGTGTACATTGTTTAGTGATGTCAGATTTACCAATCTTGGCCAGGTAAGCCGTCGAAACATGGACTGTTGGTCTGTTGGCATTCCCCGTTGGTTCCGTCAGCTGGAACCTCAGCTTCTATGGAGTGTAAAAGTGAGTGTGGCATAATGAACCGTCAGCTCATAAGCCCGTTTTCCATGGACAAAACACTGAACGCGCACAAGTACCGAAGCCCTCTAATAGACCATCTTCCACGGATGCTAGAAGACGCTCTTCTGCAGACTAGGAGGCACATATGGTACCAACATGATGGCTGTCCAGTCCATAGTGCACAAAGTACTACGGAATGTCTTCACGAATTGTTTCCAGAACGCTGGATTGGACACAGATGACCTGTATGTTGGCCGACCAGTTCTCCGGATTTGACTCCTGTAGACCTTTTTCAGTGGGGAAAGCTGAAAGTCTCTGTCTTCAAGCTGCAGCCTGCTGGAACATGTCCGCTGAAATGCTAGCACGTGTGCAGCAGTCGTTCCATACCAAGCTGAAAGCTTTTATTGCCGCTGCCGGTGGTAATTTTGAACACGTCCTGTGATGGTCAGTTGTCTCGTTACTGGTCAGAATCCACATAACTAGTGTATATACTCGTGATATTCCTTAGTGTGTTTCACTACATATATTATACAAGTGTCGTGTGAACTTTTCAAAGTACGATATCTCGTAAACGAATCCCACTAGCATCCTGCAACAAACAGCATTGATATTTTTTGCCGTAATTTATTTTTTTAGCGTTAATTGGCATTATTCCATTTAAAAAGTGTGTCTTTGCAGAAAAAATGCAGTTTATATTTTTTATTACAATTTGCTGTGTGGCTAACAGGCTGTCTACCAATCCAGGCTGTGGGAACAGCACATCTACAACACTCTCCATTTCCGCAATATTTGCGGTGCAAGTTTTAGGTAATTCACCTCGTGTGCTGTTATATATGCAGTGATTCATTTGCCCCCATCGCTGTCGTTTTATGCAACCCACAATGTGTATATCGTGCCTTCATTAACAGCGCGGAAAACACCGGTCACACATAAAACATTAACGGGGCACATTTTCAAGAAATTTAATTTTGTTAAATATTCCATTGCGATACGTTTTAGCAAACGGACGTAGTTTTCGAGCCATTCAAGAAAAACGTACAAAAGGGCCTTTCAAACGCACCCTCATTCCCACACCCATCCTCCACCGGTCAGGAGTTCTAGTATGCTTTTGGTGGCACTCGCTCCTACCAGTGTACAAATATTTGCGAATGCGCGAATTATTTCATACAATTGACCTTTTTTGTCGTCATTGACTGGCCTTATTACTTCACTGGTTTAGAAGATCACTTACAAACTATAAAACACCACGCTCGTGTAGATTTTAACTAAGAATATTGTGGATTTTAAAATCATAAAATAAACTTACCCAAAAAAGATAAAAACCGGATTAACGTTACCCTGGACGGAGCTTGTTAGTATGCATTTCTGCCACTAGACGTGTATAACGCAACTCATTGCCAGTTTAGTGCCGCCTGTGTTGTCGACATGACTTGTCCTCTTCAGCTGCAGTGACTGTTTTTACTAGCGCTGTTTTGTTGTTGTTTCATTTTTAGTATGGCAAATTTAATTGAACAACGTGCAGCTGTGAAATTTTGCTTTCTACTCGGTAAAAATGTTGCTGAAACTGTTTCAATGTTGAAATCAGCTTACCAGGATGACACTATGGGAATAACTCAAGTGTACGAGTGGTTTGCTCTCTTTAGAAATGGCGACACGTCGATTCATGATAAACCTCGTTCTGGAAGTCCTTCAGCTGTCCGAATCGACAAAAATATTGAAAAAATTCGAAAGCTTGTGCTCACAGACTGTCGACAGACATTTGATCAACTGTCAGAGATTAGTGAAGATTTGGGAATGAAAAGGGTTACTGCCAAGTTTGTTCCTCGGGCCCAGACTGACAAAACGAACGTCGAGCTGAGGCATGTAGTGCTTTGAAGCAGCAGCTTGATTCTGATCCTGATTTTCTGTCATAGATCATTACTGGTGATAAGTCATGGTGCTATGGTTACCAACCAGAAACAGGGCAATAGTCAAACAAATGGAAGACATCATCGTCAGCCCGTCCAAAATGCGGCGTCGAGTAAAATCAAGCATCAAAACAATTCTAATTTGCTTTTTTGATGCGAAGGGGATAGTTCATTCAGAAATTGTTCCCTAGGTCAGACATTCATTTGGTAGTTTTAAGAAGATTCTGCAACAGCATTCGTCAGTAAAGACCCGATTTGCGGCTGACAGGAGACTGGTTATTCCACCACGACAACGCACCTGCACATACAGCTACCTCTGTTAGCCAGTTTCTGGCTAACAATGGCATGGTTCCGCTGACCCAAGCACCTTACTCGCCTGACCTGGCTCCGTGCGACTTTTTCTTACTTCTACGAATGAAAAGGGGCATGAAAGTAAACCGATTTGGCAACATTGAAGAAGACAAAACCGAGGGAGGAGCTGTCAGCCGTTTATAAAGATGACTACAAAAAACGTTTCGAACAGTAGAAGCACCGTTGGGGCAAATGTATTAATCGCAATGGAGAGTAGGCCTATGTTGAAGGGGATTAGGTTGTTATGTAAACAACTTCAAAATATATAGCTTTTAAAAAATCATTCCGGTTTTTTTTGGGTATCTCATCGTACATTCTCCATAGATGAGTACCATTTTATTCATCGGTGTACATTATACGTACACAAACATTCAACTGCAGATGGTCACCCAATGACCAGTGTGCAATTTCCTTGTGTTTGCATGTGTTTATTATCAGCTCCACCTCCAGCTGAAAGTACCGGTGAGTCGAAGTGCACTTCGTATACTTTCGTACATTGAGAGAGAGAGAGAGAGAGAGAGAGAGAGAGAGAGAGAGAGAGAGAGGAGGGAGGGAGGGAGGGAGGGAGAGAAAGGGAGACAGTTAATGAACAAGAAGTTGTGGGCGCACCTTGGCGCTTCCGCAGTTTGCTCCGGCAACCAGTGTGGCACAGTCGCTTGATCAAAAAAGGACACGCTTACGATCTATACGATGCCGTATGCGGTTGGAGAAAAAGTTTTCTAACAGACGGAGAGCAGTATGTCGTCCTGAATGTGGAGACTTCAAAACAAGCGTAAAAACAGGTGTGCTCCAGTGCAGCATAATAGGTCCGCTGCCTTTTTTAATTTACATAAACAATCTGGTTGATGGTACTGACAGCGGCATTTGCCGATGATGCTGCGGTCTACAGGAAAGTACTATCACACGAAAGTTTTGAACAAAACAATGAGGATTTGTAGAAAATAAATGCGTGGTGTAATGACTGGCAGTTGTCTCTCAATATTAGTATAACAAGACGAAGACGAAGATCCCCATTGATGTACGACTACGAAATAAATGCCCAACCTTTGGAAGCTGTAACATCCGTCAAGTATCTTGGTGTGACTACTCGAAATTATCTCAAATGGAACGATCAGATTACACAAGTAGCGGGTACAGCGAACTCTAGATTGCAGTTTATTGGTAGAATCCTGAAGCGATGCAGTCCTTCAACAAAGGAAATAGCATACAATACGTTAGTTCGTCCAGTCTTACTGTTCGTCTGCATGGGACCCTCACCAGTTGGGTCTTATTCAAGAGATTCAGAAGGTCCAAAGAAGAGCGGCAAGATTCGTGACTGTTACATTTGGCCATCGCGAAGTGGGATGCACTTGCAGATAGACGACGCGCTAAACGGAATGGACTGCTCACTAAATTCCAAAATCCGTTCTTCGACGAGGATGTAGAGCATATATTACCACCAACTTTCAAATAGCGCAGTGATCACCATTCGAAAATAAGGGAAGTTAAGAGTTCGTACTGAGGCGTTCAGACAGCCGTTTATCCCTCGTGCGATCCGCGAGTGGGACAGAGGGGGGGAAATATGACTTTGGCGCGAATAGTGCCCTCCGGCACACGCCACTTGGTGGCTGTCGGAGTATATATGTAGATGTAGATATAAAAATTGCTTATGGATTTTGGGTATGTGGGTTCATGTTCTTGGGTGGACAGGTGTCACGTTATCAGACTGAGGCTCACATCCTCAGAAAAATTGGTGTAACTACATAGAAGATCGATTATATGTACACCGAGTCACGTTATGAAGCTCAGATGAGTAATTATGAGCTTACATTCATTCAGACATTCATCCTGGGCCTCAATTTCTTCACGTTGTGCATGGCTGTGGGAATATGTGCATGAGACTTTGGTCAGATAGCATCACAGATTATTCTTAGGTCAAAATTCAACATAAAAGGGGCACATGCGTGGGACACTTTTTCGAAGTCACATGTTCTCATGAACTTAAGTCAGTTATGGCTAAAAGTAGTCGGACGCTCACAGCTTGCAAACACTTACTCCAAAAACTGATCTCAGAGTTACTAGTACACATAAATTCTAAGCCCGTTTTTGTTGCTGGGAGAAAGAGCAATTAATTTTGAAGTTGCACAATGAAAACCCTTCTCAGCCACTGAAAGCTTCAGTGAAGAGTAAAGAAAGAAATTTTGTTTTGTAGAGTTGTAGCTGCGAACGATCACACTGTGAAGGTGCCAGACCTGTCGAAGAGGATGTACCATAATGATTGTAAGTGAACTTGAAACATTATTCTCCTTACTCAGTTGTTTCAATAAATAGGTTATCTCTAAGAGCTAACTTGTTATACAAAGTAATGTTATAACATATTGATTTGTAATAGTAAGAAAAATACGTTATTATGTTGCTTTGTTTACGGTCTTTGCAGTCATACCTCCAGTTCCTCAGCTCAGTGTGCACGTTCGTGTCAAAATTCTACCACGACGAGCTGTTTCCGTTTCTTTGTTATTATTTCAGTCATAGTAAATCTCACATTCTCCCAATTCATTTCTCTGTTCACTTATCCATTACTATATCACTGCAGGTGTTCTCGCGCACGGCGACAGCTGGTTCGAGAGCACATAAAGAACAAGCACCAGAGCACGCGCCGGTTGATGCATCAAACCAGCGCGATAGCATCTACTTGCGACGTGCTGCGACGCAGCCGCCGAGCTACGCTGTTCGGTGCCCACCGAAGTCGGTAAAACATCCCTATCTGGCTATAGATACGTCACGGTTATGGCCACATGCGTCATACAGGGAGACGTTTGGTCGCAGCGTCTGCGGCGTCGCGTTACTTGCTGTGTAATAGCGTCGTGAGCGCGATGGCGGCACTTTGTCAAAGTGTGAGTTGAGCAGACGCTAGCTCTCTCCGATATTTAAACAGTCCTTGCATCGTGCAGTGGGGTATGTGTCAGCTTAAAGAAAGCTGTGGTGGCGGCTGTGCTCTGTAGCGGCAGCTGTCTGCGCTACAGTAGCGGTTAACAGTAAATTACACGTGTGACGGTGAGTAAAGACTGCGATCATATCCAGGTTATTGCTGATACACTCGCCGTCGTGAGGAACGGGGATGTAGCACCGTTAACAGGCTCAGAGACGGGTAAACTATGAGTAATATGGCAGGAGCTGCCGCAGAAACAGTTGAATTACCGTACCAATGGATACCCTAATATCTGGCGAAAGCACCGGAAACATGCAATGTTTGTACAGGCAATAACATGTACGAACTCTTCAAACTTTAATTTTATTTTTGCATCTTTTTCGACACATTCGCATTTTTAATCTTTCTCTTTTTATACACTCGGAAGTACGGGACAGACGTGACAGTAACTCATAAATCATCAGACAAGCAGAACTGACAAGCATGAATTAACATTCTGTCGATCCAAGAAGAATTAGCCAAAATAACTCAGATAAGAGGTGATGGACATGAATGTCAAAATAAAACTTTTGTAACGCAGAGTTTTAGGTATACGTTTGGTGTGCAAAATACAGGAAAGCTTACACCACAAACAGTAACGAATAAAATTAAATTAAACCAAAATCTACTCATATCTACTGCACTAGATGAACAGCTGCGAATGAAAGCAAAATGATAATACTGTTCACACAATCAATTAACAAATTCTGCAAGCATTATATAAAAAAACAGTACTAACTGGATCTTTTGGTGACATTTCTAATTCATATGATTGTGTGAAACCATTTTTCCGAAATTAGGGGTTTGTTGATTTAACCATGTACCTTAAACTGCTTGCGTAATTCAGTACATCTAAAGAAGGGAGATATTTTTCACTGGGGAGAAATCATTAATGTTCTACAATATGACGTCTCTTATTCCGTGCCATTAATGAAAATACCCTCACACTTAAAACACGTCAAGTAGAATTATTTGTTTATGCAGGCGATACAACCATTTTAATGAATAACAACGTACATAGAATATCAAAGAACATTTTGAATAAAATCCGTAAAAGAATTATCGTTTGTTTTTATGTAGTGTGTTGCTCCTCCTTGTTTTAAGACAAATACTGAATGTACTGATTAAAAAATCAGACTATAGGTTAGGTAGAAAAACAGTCAGAGTCCCTTGAGAAATTCAGATGAACCCTTTTTGCGCTTTATGTGACTTATATTTTTTGAGAGTAACAACTCAGTACGTGTAAGTTAACCAACATTCATATTCTATAGTAATAAATAGCCAATCAGATTCATGGTTCATGGTGCACAACTGCAGTTGCAGGTTGCCTATCTACAACCTTCCAGGAGCAACCAAAATTTGTTTTTCTATATTACATATAAATGAAGAGAAGAAATGGGAAAAGGTCTTAGTACCATTTTTCAACAAAACGCGTTTTTAATACTCTTCTCTTCTTGGTGCTCCGTTGCATGTGGATAGAATTGATCAAGGTGTCAAACTACGGGGAAAGTCTTTGTAACATACGTTAGTAGATCGCAGAAAGACTTTGTGTCAAGCTACACTTCCTTCTGGAGTTCCAAAGCTCCAAATACTCGTATATGAAAAATAGTTTTCTTTAACTACAGTTCCGCTAGTTAGAAACGTAATGCTATGTTTCTCCCTCTTACTTTGTAACAAACATTTTTGATTGTTTAAAAGACTAGACCGCCATTTGACTGTGTATTGCTGTATTTATCTTCTGCACTATCTACATTTCGGCTTTAATGCCATTATCAAGTACAATGCTAAAAGTTGTAAGACCATTATTATGTCCCCAGAATGAGAGTTTCAATCTGCGGCGGAGTGTGGGCTAATATGAATGAAACTTCCCGGCAGATTAAAACTCCTTGCCGGAGCGAGACTCGAACTCGGGACCTTTGCCTTTAGCGACCAAGTGCTCTACCACCGCAGTTAGCCAAGCGCGACTCATTCCCCAACTTCACAGAAGCTCTCCTGCGGGCCTTACAGAACTAGAACTCCTGGAAGAGGGTATATTGCGGAGACGTGGCTTTTCCACAGCATAGGGAATGTTTCCAGAGCACTTTCCCGTGAAAGACAAAGGTCCCGAGTTCGAGTCTCGGTCCGGTACACAGTTTTAAGCTGCCAGGATATTTCATTGTTATGTCATATCTATTAAGGCAGTCCAAAGCAAAACTGACACGTAGAAGAAGATGAATATAGTAATTCACAGTCAAATGGCAGTTCACTCTTTTAAGCAGTGTTGTACGACTGTGGCTGAATATCATCGAAAATTTTTTACTGTCATATTTTAGGTCATGACCGTGTACATAATTCGAAGTGATTCTTGCAGACAAGAAAACAGCAGCCAACCACTATTAGCAATGCCATTTTATTTATAAAAATAACGCCGTTACCTTTTTCAGTTTCTGGATAAAAATCTGTTATTTACAGAGAGAGATACACTGTGTTTGCCACTCTCCTGACAAACGTCAGGTTTGACACGTAGAATGATTTCCATTTCCACTCTTCAATTACTAACTGAATTTAAAACTTTAAAATTATATCATCATCGACATATTAAGATAGTTCAACGCAGTTATACTAGTACTGCAATCAGAAAGTGTGTCCATGTACTGAGCAACGTAAATGACGGCGAGTAAATTACCAAGACAACATTCATCCAGTACTGGAGAAAAGGAAAGAATTTTATCGTTTACTATATTTTCTCTGTCACTTCAATACGAGGTACAACACTTGAATTTATTACTACCTTACTACGAACTCTATTCGCAACACATTTTGCAGACACTGCCCAAACATACCGCAGATTGTACCTGCAAAATAATACCATTGTGCAACACTTAATTCAGGAGATACACATATTGAGATGCACGAATTTTGTTCACAATTGACCGCAATTTACGCAGACTATACTCACCACTGTTTCATAATCGGAGCATTTAGTGAATCTCAACAAACTTTAGCAAAATTTCAATCCATTATTAAGCTTTACGTCGAATCTTGAACGCACTAACTAATTTGTAAAGTAATGAGACGTTTCAGGCTGCACCAAATAACGCAAAAAAGTTACCATTTGTAGAAATAATTATTGCTACACTTTCAAGGATACTCGCGTTATGCAGTTTACAGACGTGTGTTTCACGTGGAGAGAACCATTGCCTAGGACTATTACTCTTTGTTATTCGACAATGAGATGCCGCCACACACACCTCGTATCGCTGCTGTCAATCGGCATGCTCTTCAGTTCGTTTCCAATGTTCGCCGAATTCATATAAATTTTTCTCCCCAAACCTGAAGAAGACGCAGAATAAATAAGACAGTTTAATTTGCGAAATACACTTAATTTGATAATGTGGACGATAAATAATTTGAATGGAACTATGTTGAAAAACGAAAGAGGTGAGGGTATTTGGGGGGGAGAGGGGGGTTGAAGTACTGCAAGTCTGTTTTAGACAAAAAATGCAGTTATCAACGAATTCCTCTATTAGTTAACTTACTCTGCCCATAGTTTTTTTATTGATTAGATTCCATCCCGAAGGGGAGACTCCAAAATGTCTGTAAAATTCTCATCTACAGCTGTCATAACGTCTTCATTGGACTCCGAATTTGGTGCGTAGGTTGATGTTTCAACACTTTTCCTATTGCTGAAACACCTTTGTGACTGGGTGCATTGCCCTGATGAAATAAAAAATTTCTTTCAATTTTTTGATTGAAGTTCATTCTTTGCTTGTGTTTGCTTTCATGTATATAATTATGAAAAAAGGTTCGGCATTGGAAAACACAAATTTTCTTCTTTAACACCCATGCATCTTTCGATAAAGTTTCAGCATCGTCAAAGGGTTCACTTCATTCTTTATTGAATAACAACTAATAATTTTTACGGTTGTGTTTTGGTACGAAGACAGTTACATTCACAACATATTTAACAAAATATATTCCTCAACTAGATATTGGCCTCTGTATCCATAGCTCACACACTTTTCACACATGTATATCTTTTGTATGTACACTAAGAAGGGGGTATAAAGGCATATATTGTGATCATTGGTACCTTAATATGTACCCACTTCAGTATGTTAGTTGTTTTTGCTCTGTGTCTAACAGTCTTACCACAAACATGTTACACAGTTTATTACTTAAAGTTTTTGCAAGGCTGTTACTGCACCACCAAGTGGACTAGGTCTGTCAGTATAGATTCATCATTTAGCGCTCAAGTGTTCACACTTCAACAGCTCGCCTGCTGACCAGGGCAAAATATACATTAATGAATTACTCTTGCCACACATACTTATAGGTGCTAACGCACCTAAAAACATACTATTTCTCATCTCTATAATAATTAGTCTGAAAATGAAGTAAATACTTACGTAATAGCTGCGTTTTAGCTCTAAAACTCTCTTTTCAACATACTGTACAAACATTTGTTCGCATATTTCCTACATATCTGTAACGAGGAAACTGTCTGGTTGTCCGCAGCTTTACGCTATACTATTTCTGAGAGGATTTAAAATATTTTGTAATATTCATCCGTATGGCATAATCATTCAGTCCGAAATATGGTGACGAGATTATTGGTTCAATGCAGCGCTCATTCTCGAGATCTGGTTCACACATTGAACAACACAATTTGCGCTCAATACTTTTAAAATATTCCAACTAAATGTAGGAAAGAAATGCCAGTAATTATTTTTACATGTCACCCTTCCTCATCCCCGCCTACACCCCTGGGGATAGTAGATTTTTTTATTCCCAGGGCATTTTTGTACAATACATTGATTTGTGTAAACGCGAAGTTTAGGTGAAATTGTTAGTGGCATCACTGAGTTATGGTTTTGTGTCATACCTTCTCGCCCTCGCCCTCAGCCATACGGCTACTTGGGGTGTCTGTTAAAGTATTGATTTCATTTATCAGGTGATAATTTGTACCAAGTTTGAAAATAAATTGCTTCAAGTGTTGCAGAGGTATGCCGATAAGCTACTGTCTTTCCACTCTCCACATTCCCTCTATGGGAGTAGCGTCCCCGAAAACTTTAAACTCGATACTAATATCGCCATTTACCGCATATTTTTAAATATCAGGGCTTCTCACACCCAAACCAACCCCAAATTTCATCGTAATCGGATGAACAGTACAGGAAAGCACCGAAGACGAACAAACAAACATCAATCTCTGTACATCAAACATCACTGGCTTATGTTCGTGTAGCTGCCTGCCGTCAGCAGTACTGCTGACATTTTGCTACAGTTTGTTATTTGCAACCAACCACGTTTCATTATACAAATTTTGCGAAATTGTAGGCATAATACATAACGACTCTTTTGTGTTGTTGATGTTAGATTATATTACTGCAGTTATTTGTGTTACACTCTCCTGGTCAAATCGAACTGTTACGTACTTTTCACTATAGTTTCCTAGGTTACTGTAATGGCTTTCGAAAATATTTCCAGGCTACGATGAGCTTTGTAATTCGGTGATAGGGGGCGGGGGTTGGAGGTGGGGGAGGGGGAGGTTGTATGCGATTTGTTGTTCACCTTACGTGGAAACAACTAGTTCCAAGATTATTTTTTTAGTTATTTGAAGCGGTAGTATTTAACAGAAAGCACATTTCTCTTGGGCGATCGTCGCTGCTATATCTTTCTTGCTTCTTTCTTCCGTGTCTTCCATCCACTTCTCGAAACGGTAGCCGTTGTTTTGAGACTGTTTTCACGTGGATGCTGTTAAAAAGAGTGCAGCCACGTTGAATTCAGGCGTCTTCTTCTTAGCTGTTTAAAATTAATTATATAGTCCTACAGCAACTTCACCAATTTGCAATCGATTCCTGTTGCTGAAAAACTGTCAAAAATATGTGACTTTATGAGGACATACTTGCCAAGGGAACTAATTCAAAAAGCCACAAAAAGAAAGAAATGTTTAGGAGAACAAACTGAGACGATGCACAAAATTCATAGCTTTACTGCTTCATTCCCTTTTATTTTAAACTACATTATGCGTTTCACTGGTTACGCCATATCATTAGCTGGATATCAATGTTTTCACTTCACGGAATTTGTGCAGACACTAATGTTTCAAGAAGGTCTCATCTTGCAATAATGAAGAAACCATCAGCGTTATTTCCAGCTCTGAAAGATATTTTACACACTTCTATGCGTAGTCTTGCTGCTCCTATGATGCTGGTTAGGCGGACTTCGGCTTGTGCTGACATATCTACAGACTATCACTACGCCCTGACTCGTGAGCGCACTACGATATATGGTAAGTGATGCTAATAGTGCATAGAATAACATACTTCCTACCAGAAAATACTCTCAGGTTTTGTTTGTGTGTGTTTTTTTCCCGGCGCGAGAAACCAGACATGAAGGCGACGGAGTTTCCGACGCGGCGCTTGCTAGCTAAGAAGCTGGACGTCATTGTCAGCCGACAGCCACGGACAAGGAGAAGAAGCGGTAAACATTGTGGCCGTTAAGTTATTATTGAAAGGAAAAATGTTCTGTTTGTAAAATGAAGTTGGTCTCGGTCGGTATGCAGCCACGAACACTGCATGCAAATATGAAAATTTGGTATAAGTGATCTTCTGTCACAGTATTCAGCTGTTGTGAAATAAAACATCGAGACGGGTTTATTATTGGAAATTTACGTACCTGAATATATTTGCAAAATCTTTTAAGAAAGTATTAACCTACTAAAAGAGGATTTAATCGTAAAGACTAATTGATATTCCTATACCAGGAAATATCTTTGAAACGTACTACTTACGGAAATTAGTGTTAGAGTGAAGTTATAGTGAAAGGTTGTGTCATACTAGCTTAAAATATTAACAGAATCAAGAGAGAATGTTCTTTAAAGTATTTTAACATTATGTAAAGGGAGAAATAGCATTGAATATTACTGTGATAGTTGCGCCCTTCGGCCCTTCACTGATCTGGTACACAGTTTGTGATCTCTGGGAAACATAGCAACCGAAGGAACTTTGAATCTACATTACTATAATTTCACGAAATTCTACTTAAATGTTTCTATTGGAGTCTTCACTCCAAAGACTGATTTTATGCACCTCTTCATGCTACTCTAACCTGTGCAAGCCTCTTCATCTCCGAATAACTACTGCAACCTACATCCTTCTGCATCTATTGGTCTCCCTCTAAGATTTTTACCCCTTACGCTTCCCTCCACTATTAAATTGGCGATTTCTTGATGCCTCAGAATGTGTCCTACCAAATGATCCCTTCTTTTAGACAGGTTGTACCACAAATTCCTCTTCTCCTCAATTCTATTCAGCACCTGCTCATTAGTTACGTCATCTACCCACCTAATTTTCAGCATTCTTCTGCACCACCACATTTTAAAAGCTTCTATTCTCTTCTTGTCTAAACTGTTTATCGTACATGGTTCACTTCCATACAATATTTCACTCCACACAAATACTTTCAGAAAGGAATTCCTCACACTTAAATCTATATTCAGTTTAACAAATCTCATTTCCTCAGAAACGCTTTTCTTGCCATTGGCAGTCTACATTTTATATACTCCCTGCTTCGACCATCATCGGTTGTTTTGCTGCCACAATATCAGAATTCATCCGCTAATTTAAGTGTCTCATTTTCTAGTCTAATTCCCTCAGCATTACATGATTTAATTCGGCTACATTCCTCGTTTAGCTTTTGTTGACATTCATTTTATATCCTCCTTTAAAGGCTGACCATTCCGTTCAGCTGGTCTTCCAAGTCCTTTTCTGTGTCTGACAGAATTACAATGTCATCGGCAAACCTCAAAGTTTTTATTTCTACTCCCTGGACTTTAATTCCCACTCCAAATTTTTCTTTTGTTTCGTTTACTACTTTCTCATTGTACAGATGCAATAACATCGCGGATAGTTTACAACCCTGTCTCGCTCCCTTCTCAACCACTGCGCCCTTTCGTGCCCCTCGACTCTTATAAATGCGATCTTGTTTCTGTACAAACAGAAAATAGCCATTCACTCCGTGTATTTCACCCTTGCCACCTTCAGAATTTCAAAGAGATCATTCCACTCAACAATTTAAAAAGCTTTTTCTAAGTCTACAAATGCTCATTAATAATATAGGAAGAGATTGTGTTCCTGATCCGTAGAAATCAGAACCAGCGACATTAGAAAAATTTCCCAGGAGAGAAGACAGGTATTGCGTCCATGAGTAGAAATTTTAAATAATCTTCCAAGAGTTAAACTAACAGTATTATCACTCGAAAAGGTAACTGATAGAGAACGATAGTGATGGGTTACTTGTGGTTATGGAATACAAGTTTTGTTGAAGAATCCGATCAGCGTAATGGCATCTGGCCGTTAACGAGTTACTGTATGTGTATTATTAACGTGATGAAACCTAGTGCAGACTCTCATCTTGCCCCGTGTAACTGAGACATGGTGCGATACCGCTGCAAGCAGTAAATTATTATTTTTTTTAAATACACAGCCTGTTTTACTACCAGTTTACCACTCAGCCTAGGTTTGTTGGTTGATGTGTTTGCAAATTTTTTCCAAGCATTTTACGACTTTTTCTTCAATCATTTGGGCATAGTTAAATGAAATACGGCAGCGAATATATCTGGTTGTTGTACCACTGCATCCTTTAACGTAGTATTAGTCTTGTGTTACAGAAGAAAAACATAATCCGGGGGTATGTCATAGCGACAACTATACCTATGTGCTTGATGGTGAAGCCGTAGAATGCTTCGGAAACGAAAGCAAGCAAAGTAAACAACAAACATAGATAAGTGAAAAATTAGTATCAGATTATCAAACTACCCTGTATGCTCTAAAAAAAAGTACGTAACTGTATATATGAACGATACTTGCTACATAACCGAATGAGTACAGTGTCGGAAAGTCACAAAGATCACCCTTGACTGAAGTGACAGGTCAATATCTACCCAGATGAAAAAAAAAAGTAGTTGCGTCGGTATTAACTCCATCACTGTTCCTCGCTGAGTACATTTCACCACGTCATCGTGTCGTTTAAATTTCACTTTGAGACCGAGAACTTTCTGAAAGTTATCCAAAGTTCCCAGAATGAAATTTTCATTCTGCAGAGGAGTGTGCGCCGATACGAAACTGTAGGCCGGATCGAGATTCGAAAGCTGAACCTTTGCCTTTTGCGGGCAAGTCCTCTACCAACTCAGCTACCCAATAAAAACTCATAATCCCTCACCCCCCCGCCCGCCCCCAAAGCTTCAATTTTGCTTTTTTAATCCAAAGTTGTTTAGAGAAAGAATGAAATTAAAAGTCTTCACTTTCATTTATACATTATCTATTTCCAGGTCACTAGCCTTATCTTCAGATGATAAATTGAAATTTATCATATGAATTCGTTCGCGCGGTTTTGTCGACGATGGAAAGTTTAAATTTATTTAAAATTTGGTATTCAGAGGTCCAGACGTACCTCTGAGAATTATGACTTTCATGGTTATTGTTTTTGAGCCATAGATTGAGAGGTTTGTTGTGTTCGCCGTGAACTCCTCTGCTCTTCCTTTTCCCCTCAGAGTAGCAATTGCTGCCTACGTCCTCAGTTATTTGCTGTATGTATTGCAATCTCTGTCTCCCTCTGCTGATTTTACTCTCTGTAGCTCACTTTTGTACCACAGAAGTTATCCCTTGATGTCTTAATTGATGTCCTGTCCGCTCATGCTTTACCTCATCAGTCTGCTTGATTATCAACATTCGCCAATAGCACCACATACCAAATGCTTCGAGTCTCTTCTATTCCGGTTTTGCCACAGCCTGTGTTTCACAACCATACTATACTGTGCACCAAATAAACATTCTCAGAAATTTCTTCCTCAAATTAATACCTATGTTTGGGTTAGTAGACGTCTCTTGACCCGGAATACCCTTTTTCCAGTGCTAGTCAGCTTTTTATGACCTCCTTGCCCTATCTATCGGGGTTTATTTTGCTGCCCTGGTTGAAGAATTCCGTAACATCGTCTACGTCGTGATCCGCAGTTATGATGTTATGTCTCAGGCTGCTCTCCTTTCTACTGCTTGTCGTTATTTTCGTCTTTTTACGATTTACTCTCACGTTCTGTACTCGTTAGACTCTTCATTACATTCAGCAGATCCTGTAATTTCTCTTCACTCACACTCAGGAGGGCAATTTTGCCAGCGAATATTGTTATCATTTATATCCTTTCACCTTGAAAATTAATGCCACTCGTGAACCTTTCTTTTATTTCCGTCGTTGCTTCTTCGATGTGTGGATTGAACGGTAGGGGCGAAAGATTACAACCCTATGAATGGTGGGCTCCATGTGGTTCCCAAGTCGTGCAGCGACCGTAAATCATACAATTACCAAATATGCAGCAACCAGTCGCAAAATCATGTTTTATTTATTCACTTTCGCACACCGATTTCAACTGATTAACAGCCACCATCGGTGATTTCAACCAATATGTGCCCTAAGTAGAAATACAGCAGAGGTCAAACATAATTTTGGTAATCTTGTAGATTACAACCCTGACTAACACTCTTTTTAATCTCATCACTTTGTTCTTGGTTTTCCAGTCTTATTGTCCGGTCCTTGTCTTTGTACATACTTAAATTACGCGTTCTCCCCTGTAGCTTATCCCTGTTTTTTTCATAATTTACGTTGTAGAAAGGTACTTACAGTTCGATAAATCCTATGAACGGGTCTTGATTTTTCTTCAGTTTTGCTCCTTATCAGATGAAATGTCAAAACTGCCTCTCTTTGCCTTTATCTTCTGTTTTCCATTGTTCTATATATTATTCATTCCAGAAACTTTAATGCATGAGCTGCTAAACTGATGCCGGCCGCGGTGTTCTCGCGGCTCTAGGCGTGCAGTCCGGAACCGTGCGACTGCTACGGTCGCAGGTTCGAATCCTGCCTCAGGCATGGATGTGTGTGATGCCCTTAGGTTAGTTAGGTTTAAGTAGTTCTAAGTTCTAGGGGACTGATGACCACAGCAGTTGAGTCCCATAGTGCTCATAGCCATTTGAACCATTTGAATTTGCTAAACTGATTGTTCGGCATTTCTCTAGTTAGTCGGCTCTTTCTATTGTCGGAATAGTGTGGTTGACGGCCTTCCGAAAGTCTGATTGTATATCGCATTTCCATGCATGCTACATACCAACGTGAATAGTCGTTTTGTTGCCACTTTTCCCAATGATTTTAGAAATTCTGATGGAATTTGTGTATCCCTTCTGTCGTTCAGCGCTCTTTTAAGTTCTGAGACTAATACCGGATCCCCCTTCCCTTCCCTGTCAACTCCAGTTTCACGATACGAAGATAAAAACAGTGGACAACTGCTGGTGAGAGCGGATTGCAGGCCTCGGTCTTGCCGCACGCTGTCAGCTGGTGACCTGCAGCGGCTGTTAACAGCAGTGGCGGCGGCGGCGGCGGCGGTGACGGCAACGGAGGCTCCTGGTAGATCGTGGCTGCGGGCCCAGCGGTCGCGGACGCCTGTTTTATTGACGGGGGCGGCGTCGGTGGCATCGGCGGCGGTCGCGGCGGCGTCGGTGGCCCCGCAGTCGCTGGCGGCAAGGAACGCTCCGGAGAGACAAGGGCCCGCTTTTAGGCCGGCGCGACGCGGCGCCTGCTATGGTTTATACGTGCCGGCCGTGCTGTTAACACGGACGCAGGCCTCCATACTGTATGCCGCGCGGCTCCCCAAGACACACCAAGGCAGCGGCGCCGACCAGACCCGCATGCCATTTTCTTACCGGAATCGCAGCTAAGGTCGCCTATGCACGTCCACGGACATGTTCGTCCGTCGGCGGCATTACTATTTGAGTACCGCTCAGCCATCACACACGCCGTCCAGTCACGTCTGAGAGACTGGAGATGCCAGGGCCAAGAAGGGGTACGTCTCCCTCCCCAGCATCTGACCCAGTACCCTCACCCCTCTGAGCCTCTGCGGGATAAAAACTAGTGATGAACGAACTCGAAACTGTTGGTTGTGTGCTCCCGAGAAACTTCAAGGCCAAACTCATTGTTGGGTAAATGTCTCTTTGCACCAACATTGTCATTAAATACGACTTTTTCTTTCACAAGCTACGACCTAATTTCAAATGAAGACAGTGATCTAGGAACTGCAGAGGATCTAGGAACTGCAGAATTTGTTTTCTCAGTTCCATTCTATGATTAACCATGAAAATCAGCTTGGCAAGGCTGAACAGGCGTGCCAGGCATTTTTGTTTATTGTTTCGACGTTGCCACTTTGCCTTCTTTACATTAGGATAATATAACGCTTCTTCTCTTTTAATCAGATCTGAAGATGGTCATTACAGACCGAAATCGATAGCCTGGCAACATTCTTTTGTGATAATAGACTGGCGTTAAAGAAACATATTCTATGAGACCTGAGTTTCTCCTGACGAATACAACTTTCAAATAACTTCCGGGAATTCAGCCAGGTAACTCAGCGACCGCCGAGATTTCAGCGGGAGAACACCCCGCTGCGCAGTTTGCCTTGAAAATGGCGGGGTGTTCTCCCGCCGAAATCTCACCGGTCGCTGAAAGTGTTACTTGGCTGAATTCCCGGAAGTTATTTGAAACATATTCTATACGACATTTTGTTGTTGTATGGGTTAGATTCGAATCCAGTGAGTTTATTAGTACCCACTACTTAAACAGTACGAAAGCAGATACATATAGTCTGTTAGTGACTTGTCCATGTTAGTATTAATTACAGTAAATAAAATTCTTCCTCTGCCTTGTAAAACGCTTCTAGTTCTGAGGATTATTACTCCATTTTAAGGCGCTTTGATGTGGGCAACGTCTCAAAATTGATGATTAAACCCCTGAAACTGCAAGCATTGCATAGCATAGGTAGTTCTACAGACATAATTTTATTTATAGTATATCACTCCGGGACCATCCGACCGCCGTGTCATCCTTGGTGGACGATGCGGATAGGAGGGGCGTGGGGTCAGCACACCGCTCTCCCGGCCGTAATGATGGTATTCTTGACCGGAGTCGAGTAGCTCCTCAATTGGCATCACGAGGCTGAGTGCACCGCGGAACAAAGGAAACACTGCATGGCAATCTGGATGGTGACCCATCCAAGTGCCGACCACACCCGACAGCGCTTAACTTCGGTGATCTCACGGGAACCGGTGTATCCACTGCGGCAAGGCCGTTGCCAATTTTATTTAAAGTAAAATAAAAAGGTCTACATAAACTAATGGTATGCAAAAATAACAATCAGAAAAAACGGTTTAAAAAAATAACAGAAACGTCACTGTCTAGTACAGAGCACTCAAAATCACATTGACAGATAGAAAATGATAATTATAAATTTCTTCAGAGACGGACTTAATGCAACATTGAAAATTGTCTGTTACAGCTGATAATATCCAAGCGTCATGTTTCACATTTCTGTTATTCGCGAGCAATCTATGCTGTAGGATGTTTACCCACTAATAGACTGCGCAGACACTCCTAGCTCATCCTCGCTAGCTAGCAGTGGCTCAGCCATTGAGAAATGCGGGTAACCGGAGTAGGTATGGCCCAAATTGTGAACACGAACGGAGGTTGCTGTTTTATTCTGGCTCCCGTACTGTTCGGTTCTTGAATGTATTACGGCCCCGTACATGATGAAAAGTGTTTGTCAAATTCGCTCTTGTGTTTACACAGGTTTGTCAAACCAATTCTTACACGCCCCAACAAAGTTTATCAATTTAACGTCAATTTTGAATCAGGGGCTGTTCGTGTGAACGTGTACTGTAGTATTAGTGCGAATGGCCTGCCATCACTTCAGCTCTGTTTCTGTAGAAGGCAGTTTATTAAAATACTACAATGTGAGAACATACACATCGTCCGTGGAAGAATTGGAAAGCCTCTACTTTTTTATTTTATTGTACTATTCCTCAAATGTTGTGTGTAGAACATTGATTTTCTTCTTAACTTCTTCCTGCCTAATACAGTGCGGTTCTAGGCGCTACAGTCTGGAACCGCGCGACCGCTACCGTCGCAGGTTTGAATCCTGCCTCAGGCATGGATGTGTGTGACGTCCTTAGGTTAGTTAGGTTTAAGTAGTTTATGACCTCAGAAGTTAAGTCCCATAGTGCTCAGTGCCATTTGAACCATTTGAATACAGCGTATGGCTGGGAAAGACACAAAACCTCTGCCATTTCGCTAACTTCAGTGGTATTTTTTTTAATCCTTGCAGTTTCCATAGTTGTGGAAAAACGCAATAAAGTGAGGTAACATGCAACAAAATTTATTTTCGCTGTATATGCGCAGCGAAACATCAGCACAAACAGAGTTCGCCGTCTTGTTAGATCTGCGATCAATCAAAATTTCGCTCAAACATGTCAAACACTCTTTAGGTTTCACATCAACGTTGTGTATGTTCAAATATTTGACAAACCCAACAAAATTAGACAAATTATTTAATCGTATTTAATCTCTTACCGCGTGGCTGCTCTGAAATATACTTAGAAGAAAGGAAAATGATGTATGACAGAGGCCTGGGTTTGTAGGCCAACGTGTGAGATTACAGTGACAGTTACTAACAGCATTTCTCGCTGGACAATAAGGTAACTATTGTTGCAAAAGCGAGCTCTATTGATGAGAGGGTTTCTGGTCTGTACTGAGGCACTATGAGTAGCAAAGTGGGACTTACAAGTTCCGGTTAATATGGGTCAGTTATCAATTTGTCGGTATGGTACATCTGTGTTGTAGTCGAACTGAGTATATACACTCCTGGAAATGGAAAAAAGAACACATTGACACCGGTGTGTCAGACCCACCATACTTGCTCCGGACACTGCGAGAGGGCTGTACAAGCAATGATCACACGCACGGCACAGCGGACACACCAGGAACCGCGGTGTTGGCCGTCGAATGGCGCTAGCTGCGCAGCATTTGTGCACCGCCGCCGTCAGTGTCAGTCAGTTTGCCGTGGCATACGGAGCTCCATCGCAGTCTTTAACACTGGTAGCATGCCGCGACAGCGTGGATGTGAACCGTATGTGCAGTTGACGGACTTTGAGCGAGGGCGTATAGTGGGCATGCGGGAGGCCGGGTGGACGTACCGCCGAATTGCTCAACACGTGGGGCGTGAGGTCTCCACAGTACATCGATGTTGTCGCCAGTGGTCGGCGGAAGGTGCACGTGCCCGTCGACCTGGGACCGGACCGCAGCGACGCAGGGATGCACTCCAGGACCGTAGGATCCTACGTACTGCCGTAGGGGACCGCACCGCCACTTCCCAGCAAATTAGGGACACTGTTGCTCCTGGGGTATCGGCGAGGACCATTCGCAACCGTCTCCATGAAGCTGGGCTACGGTCTCGCAAACCGTTAGGCCGTCTTCCGCTCACGCCCCAACATCGTGCAGCCCGCCTCCAGTGGTGTCTCGACAGGCGTGAATGGAGGGACGAATGGAGACGTGTCGTCTTCAGCGATGAGAGCCGCTTCTGCCTTGGTGCCAATGATGGTCGTATGCGTGTTTGGCGCCGTGCAGGTGAGCGCCACAATCTTGACTGCATACGACCGAGGCACACAGGGCCAACATCCGGCATCATGGTGTGGAGAGCGATCTCCTACACTGGCCGTACACCTCTGGTGATTGTCGAGGGGACACTGAATAGTGCACGGTACATCCAAACCGTCATCGAACCCATCGTTCTACCATTCCTATACCGGCAAGGGAACTTGCTGTTCCAACAGGACAATGCACGTCCGCATGTATCCCGTGCGACCCAACGTGCTCTAGAAGGTGTAAGTCAACTACCCTGGCCAGCAAGATCTCCGGATCTGTCCCCCATTGAGCATGTTTGGGACTGGATGAAGCGTCGTCTCACGCGGTCTGCACGTCGAGCACGAACGCTGGTCCAACTGAGGGGCCAGGTGGAAATGGCATGGGAAGCCGTTCCACAGGACTACATCCAGCATCTCTACGATAGTCTCCATGGGAGAATAGCAGCCTGCATTGCTGCGAAAGGTGGATATACACTGTACTAGTGCCGACATTGTGCATGCTCTGTTGCCTGTGTCTATGTGCCTGTGGTTCTGTCAGTGTGATCATGTGATGTATCTGACCCCACGATTGTGTCAATAAAGTTTCCCCTTCCTGGGACAATGAATTCACGGTGTTCTTATTTCAATTTCCAGGAGTGTATAAGTGTCGTGAAGATTCTTGAGCATTAGTGCTGATGATCTTCACTTATTTAATAGCGCTGCCATACGCATACTTTATCACGCAAGTGTGAAAAATATGGAAACAACCGATTTTGGAAATAATGATACAAAATTTTTTCACATACACAGATAAAAACTTCCTACATAGAAACATCCGCTTCAACTCCTAAATTGTCACATAGTGGATCTATAGTCTTCATTCATCTAATATACACTCCTGGAAATTGAAATAAGAACACCGTGAATTCATTGTCCCAGGAAGGGGAAACTTTATTGACACATTCCTGGGGTCAGATACATCACATGATCACACTGACAGAACCACAGGCCCCTTAGCACAGGCAACAGAGCATGCACAATGTCGGCATAGTACAGTGTATATCCACCTTTCGCAGCAATGCAGGCTGCTATTCTCCTATGGAGACGATCGTAGAGATGCTGGATGTAGTCCTGTGGAACGGCTTGCCATGCCATTTCCACCTGGCGCCCCAGTTGGACCAGCGTTCGTGCTGGACGTGCAGACCGCGTGAGACGACGCTTCATGCAGTCCCAAACATGCTCAATGGGGGACAGATCCGGAGATCTTGCTGGCCAGGGTAGTTGACTTACACCTTCTAGAGCACGTTGGGTCGCACGGGATACATGCGGACGTGCATTGTCCTGTTGGAACAGCAAGTTCCCTTGCCGGTGTAGGAATGGTAGAACGATGGGTTCGATGACTGTTTGGATGTACCGTGCACTATTCAGTGTCCCCTCGACGACCACCAGAGGTGTACGGCCAGTGTAGGAGATAGCTCCCCACATCATGATGCCGGGTGTTGGCCCTGTGTGCCTCGGTCGTATGCAGTCCTGATTGTGGCGCTCACCTGCACGGCGCCAAACACACATACGACCATCATTGGCACCAAGGCAGAAGCGGCTCTCATCGCTGAAGACGACATGTCTCCATTCGTCCCTCCATTCACGCCTGTCGCGACACCACTGGAGGAGGGCTGCACGATGTTGGGGCGTGAGCGGAAGACGGCCTAACGGTGTGCGGGACCGTAGCCCAGCTTCATGGAGACGGTTGCGAATGGTCCTCGCCGATACCCCAGGAGCAACAGTGTCCCTAATTTGCTGGGAAGTGGCGCTGCAGTCCCCTACAGCACTGCGTAGAATCCTACGGTCTTGGCGTGCATCCATGCGTCGCTGCGGTCCGTTCCCAGGTCGACGGGCACGTGCACCTTCCGCCGACCACTGGCGACAACATCGATGTACTGTGGAGACCTCACGCCCCACGTGTTGAGCAATTCGGCGGTACGTTACCCAGCCTCCCGCATGCCCACTATACGCCCTCGCTCTAAGTCCGTCAACTGCACATACGGTTCACGTCCACGCTGTCGCGGCATGCTACCAGTGTTAAAGACTGCGATGGAGCTTCGTATGCCACGGCAAACTGGCCGACACTGACGGCGGCGGTGCACAAATGCTGCGCAGCTAGCGCCATTCGACGTCCAACACCGCGGTTCCTGGTGTGTCCGCTGTGCCGTGCGTGTGATCATTGCTTGTACAGCCCTCTCGCAGTGTCCGGAGCAAGTATGGTGGGTCTGACACACCGGTGTCAATGTGTTCTTTTTTCCATTTCCAGGAGTGTATTTTTCCTTTTCCGATGGACTGTGAATATTTTATAAACGAGGTAATTTTGTTGCAGTGGAACAGCCACTATATGGTTCTTGTAACACTGATTCCGATATTTCCTGTAAATTAATTACTTTTTCTGGTTTCAATAATTATCTAGTGATATGAAAGCTCTTGCATTTATTTACACACCTTCCCATCATTAAACTGAATATTTATTTATCTGTTGGTTATCGTCAGTGTGTGCCAGCAGCCTTGCCGAATTTCTATCACCGGTTCCCATCAGAGCACCGCAGTTATGAGCTGTCGGGCTTAGCTAACGCTTGGATGGGCGAGTGTCCGGTTCTGCCGAGCGCTGTTGGCGATCGGGGTGTCCTCAGCCCTCGTGACGCCAATTTAGGAGCTACTTGATTGAGAAGCAGTAACTTCTGTTACGAAAGATGACAACGGCCAGGGGAGCGGTGTGCTGCTCACAGGGCCCTCCCTATCTGGATCCAGTTATACGACGATCGTCCTGAATCAACCTGTCAACATTTTGCTTGTGAAACTCCGTGGTTGCTGTCACAGGACGTCCATCTCTTTGTTTGTCACGTAGGTCAGATGTTCCCGCCTCAACATCTTTAAACTTACTCGCCCAACGACGCACGGTGCTCATATCAACATAATCACGATAAACTGCTTTCATTCTCTGGCGAATCTCTTTGGGGTGACACCTTCGGCTGTCATGAATTCAATGACCTCACGCTAATGAACAAGCTAATACCTGCCCCATACCAATACTGCTAGATGTTGAAGAGTTACGGAGGTGGAGGCATTTCTTTTCATTCAGTCCTCGTATAATTATCTGCAGAATAAAAATAAAGTAGAAGTAAATTAGCGATACGTATGATCCTAGTTTATTCTTATTAAAATAATGGTAATACTGGCTGAAGCAAGCTCCAATATCGAAACCAGTAATCATAATGAAATTGCATGTACGATCAATTACGGAAAACATTTCTAGTAAAAAAGCGAGTATAACTGTCTGACTTTTTAGAAACTGGTTGATGGAAATTGAGAATCTTTTTTCCGAATACCTGTGAAAAGGGCTCGATATCATTCAGATTAAAAGTCGTTTCAAGCTAATGGTATCACTGCCAAAAATTTGGTCAAATCTGCACTAACCGAGGGGAAACTGGGTTTCCTCCACCAATATGTGGTTTATAGACATGCTTATATCATAATCACCACCAACGGTGGATTCTTGCAGGGGATTAGGAATCCATTCGCCACAAATAAAATCCCAAATCGAAGATGAAGGGAACTTTGTTTCGCAGCTTCACGACAATCAACTGATAAATTTCTTTGAAGAATGTAATACATAATTTTTTTGTAAGAAACAAAATTATTAATTTTCATTTTATTTACTGCTTCTTAAAAGATTTCCTCTTTGTCTTACTTCGTTTAATACTCGTTGTCAGCAAAAATTAATGCTTTATTTGAAGTAATATACTTCGTAACCCCATCAATCTGTTTTCATAGATTAGGAAAGAGGAATATGTCACATGAGCCTAACGCTGGTTAATAGGGTGATTGGGGAACTGTTTGGAAATCTAACTGGTCTAGTTTCGTCATCACAGCAGTCGATGTTTGAGTAGGCGCAGTTTACCAGTGTTCGAGTACTTTCGTGTGTCCTCTTCCTGGCCGCTTCTGCTTCAACTGACTATTTAAGCCAGTTGATCATTGTTGCTTAATAAGAGACAGTCAATACCTAACCCTTCTCTAAATAGTCCATCAACATGATATTCCATGGTTACAAAAAGCAGTACTGGTAAATTTGCACGAAGATAATACCGTTTCCGCTTCCATAGTTATTTCTTTATTTGTTGTTGTTGTTGTTGTTGTGAACTTTAACTCTTGTTTGCAGGATATAATCGCGGATCCCAATTTCGTCTACAGCCACGTAATAACCACTGTATAAGCATTATGCTTTGACGAACAGCTGAAATCGCTAAAATTAATCGAAGGTCCAGGTCCCCATGAAATCCCTATCAGATATTACTCTCTGAGTCAGTCATTTCCTTTACTGTATTGCATAATACAACTTTCGAATAAAAAACTTTTCCCTGTATTTGGGAGAAAGCTCCAGGTACACCTGTCAGCAAGAGCGATTGAAGAAATTATCTACTCCGGCCGGTGTGGCCGGACGCTTCTAGACACTTTAGTCTGGAACTGCACGACCACTACGGTCGCAGGTTCGAATCCTGCCTCGGGCATGGATGTGTGTGATGTCCTTAGGTTGGTTAGGTTTAAGTAGTTCTAAGTTCTAGGGGACTGATGACCTCAGATGTTAAGTCCCATAGTGCTCACAGCCATTTGAATCATTTGAAATTACAGTCCAGTGTCTTTCACATTCCTTGGATTAGAACATATTCTGAGGCGAAACATAAAGAGGCATCTCGGATAGCATGACCTCTTCTATGCCAACGAACACGGATTCCGTAAACATGGTACATCATGTATCCTAATCTCGCTTTATCTCATTATACCTTGAAAGCCATTGATGGATCAGTACAGGTATATGCAGTGTATCTTGACTTTGGAAAGCATTTGCTAAGCATAACACCAACACTAATAGAAGGAACGATAATAGCGAGTCTCAGACGCGATTTATGACGGATTGAGGTTTTATTGGTAGGGCGTGGAGAGGGGGTGCAGCATCTTGTATTGGCTGAGGAGCCATTACTAGATGTATAAGTAGTGTCAGCCGACCACAGGGAAATGTATTGGGACCCTTGCTGTTCGTGTTTCATGGTAATGACTTGATAGACGCTATTAATGGTAATCTCAGACCTTTTACAGATGATGGAGACGTCAATAACAGACTAATGTCTCAAAAAAGCTGTACAAATGTTCAGCCTGATCTCAATAAATTCTCCAAGTGGGACCAAACGTAAAAACTTGCTTTACTGGTTCAGAGATGTACAATTGTCACTTCACGAAACGGAAACAACTTAGTATTCTATGACCACAATATCAACGAGTCGTAACTGGGATCGGTAAGCTCATACAGATACGCCTCTCCAACAAACTGTATGGTCGTGAAATGTAACAGTCGCATAGTCTCAGTCATAGGTAAAAACATGGGATACTTGATTCGTTTGTAGAATACTAGGAAAATTCAATCAGAGGGGGCTGCTTAAAAAACACTCAAGCGGTTCACCCAAGAGATTGCTCAAGTGTGTGGATCCACACTAGGTAGGAGTAATCGGGGATATAGAACGAGGTAAAGAGTACTGTGTTAAGCATGTAGTAGTAGAAGAACGGATGCGTCAGGAGAGCTCAGTGACGTTGACCGGGAAACTGTCATTGGATGTCACGCATGCAACAAATCCATCATGCAAATTTCAACCTTCTGACGCTGCATGCTATTGTTAAGTGAAAATGCGGAGCAGCAACCATAGGAAAACCAGGTGGAGCCAGACTTCAAGTACTGACGAACACGCACCACCGAACATTGATGAGGATAGTTGTAAAAAACATCGTGGATGTAAGTGGAAGGAATCACTCATGAGTTCCGAAGTGCTGCCAGCAGCAGAGCTAGCACAAAGATAGTGCGTGGATTTTGTTTCTTTTTATCTGTCTTCTGACTGTTAAGATGGCTCCCGTCACAAATTTCTTTCCTGCGCCATCCTCTTCAACTCTAGCTATTGCCCCCACGTCCTCTATGTGTTGGTTGTATTCCCCTCACTGTCTTTCCCTACAATATTTACCCTCTACAGCTTCCTCTAGTACCATGCAGGTTATTTCGTGAAGTCTTGACATATATCCTATCATCCAGTCTCTTCCTCTTGCTCACATTTGCTGTATATTACCTTCTTCACCGATTAGGTGGAGAATCTCCTCATCCTTATCGTATCATTCCACTTCTGTTCTCTTCTGTTCCGTTTTCCCCATTACCACAGTCATAATCGTTAACTTTGTGTCAATTTTCTGGCTGTTCTCATTTCTGAAACTTCTCATTACTTTTGTCTTTTTCCCCTTCACTCTTAATCCGTATTCTGCACTCATTAGACTCTTCGTTCCATGCAACTTATCTTGTAATTCTTCTACACTTTTGTTGAGGTTAGCAATGTAACCATCAAATATTATCATCGATAGCCTTTCACCGTGAATTGTAAACCCACTCCTTAATCTTTCCTTTATTTCTGTTATATCCTCTTCGACGTACAAATTGAAGAGCTGCGGCGAAAGACTACAACCCTTCCCTGGCTTACACCTTTTTATCCAAGCACTTCGTTCTGGGTCTTCCGATCTCAACAATACCTTCGCCGGCCGGGGTGGCCGAGCGGTTCTAGGCGCTACAGTCTCGAACCGCGCGACCGCTACGGTCGCAGGTTCGAATCCTGCCTCGGGCATGGATGTGTGTGATCTCCTTAGGTTAGTTAGGTTTAAGTAGTTCTAAGTTCTAGGGGACTGATGACCACAGCAGTTGAGTCCCATAGTGCTCAGAGCCATTTGAACCATCAACAATACCTTCAAGCTCAGAGAGCAGCCATCGCCTGTATATCTCACAAAGAATGGTTTAAAATGATTAATAGTTAGATCATACGATCACATGACCCAATACTGTGGCTGTTCTGTGGTGATATTATGTGAGATAGTAGGATCACCTTCACAGTGTACTACATTTATGAGAAGGCACTTGAAGTTGGTGTACACAAGAAATGGTACCCGCACCTTGTGCACGAAAACCTTAAATTTATGAATTTACAATCATCTGTAGGCAAATAGAAACATACAGGTAGTTTTGTACAGCAATCCCCTTGGTTCCCTGTTAATTTATTATTCAAGCATTTGCTACAAACATGACATGTACCATGCATGATGTCCTTTGAAGTAGCATAACATAAGGTGGGACATTATTTACCAAGAGAGAACGCTGCTTGTCGCCATCAAAGATGAACAGCAAATCTGCATGTTTCTGTCGTTGACCAACGAAATCAGAAAAGTACAGTGAACCAACAGCGTTACGTGCAGTCTTACCATCACCAGTCTTGTGCATATAGAGACTGTATGCATGAATCAAGATTTGTGAACTCTGCCTATCGAAATTACCAATGTCATGGGCTTCCATGGGAATTGTATGGTAACATCATACATGTAATAATTATCAGGACAGTGTGCATTTTGCTTGTAATTATTCTCGCATGTCAGAAGGGAACGAGCGAAGCGAAAATCTTCCTCATTTTCAACGTCAATAACAGCCTTTTTCAAAAGCTATTTTCTTTGGGAGTTCGATCTACGAAGAACCTCCATTACATTGTCCATAGATAAATGGGAAGACGTCCAATTACAAGACTTTACTTAGTACTTTTCGTAAATATCATTCTTAGAATTTCAGTAATATGGTTTGTAAATGGTTATAGATCTAAAAATTATTGGTGACACATGAAAATCTTTGCCGGACCGAGACTCGAACCCGGATTTCTCGCTTTACATGAGGGATCGCCTTAACCACTTTAGATATCCGTGCACGCCTGCCACATCGATCCAGACCACGAAGTGCCACCGTGTCCATGTACTGTACCAGCAAACTTGCTAAGATTCTCGCACAGGGAGATACTTTTCTATTGTTGTCGCGGCCTGTCCATTCATTTATTTATTTAACCTGAAATAATTGGGGCCATCAGACGGTCTCTTACATGTGACCACGGCTTCTCACATGTAGTGCATTTTTTTTTTACATCACAGTTACCTAACAATTAACAATTTCAATATGACAATTAGTATTAAATTGCTTTAATGTCTATCGTGACAGTGAGAGTAAATAATTGTAATTATGAGCTAATGAAGTTAATACTGGCTCTATTAGTACTATCGCCGCTGCTGCCATTAATTGTGTCCATATGTTCACTGTCACTAAACAGGTAACACTAATAAATTCTACAGCTGATGTCCTATAGCATTTGCAAATTGGGAATACATCTCGTCTATTCCACACAGCCGTAGGTCATCTGCAGTGTCTACTTCTTCAGATACACGCACATGTCTGAAGGACGTTGCATAGTACTCAACAGACATTGCAAAACAGTATTGGATTATACATGCATGTCTCATGCCATTCACTCAGCGAGGTGCCTTGCGATATCACATCAGTTTAGTTCCACAGACGTGTAACTGTTCTCTCAGTAAAACCATTGAGTTAAGGAATTGCTAACTCACAGCATATTGTTGTCCTGTGCTTAGTGGCGGGATGTTGTGCATTATTTATTATCTCAGAAACCTCTTGTTCCCAAATGCGTCTACATGTGTTTGGGAATGCGAGGGGTTCGCGAAATCCAACCGCATTCTCTACTTGGACATGTGTTGTCCTATCCCTAAGAGCACCTCGAATCGCTGTGGAGATGATACAATGGGGGGGCACTGACATCTGTGTCCAGCCAGACATCGAGACACAAGGAGGAGTTGGTATTAGCCATCAAGAACACCCTAGCATGTATCAGGTCAATGCTGTTGTAGTTGTGACTAGCCAGACATTGAAACAGGATGGAGACGTTTAGATCACCTCACTTGCTGTGATGAAAAGTCTGGCGAAGATGGCACCCACCTGAGGATTGCACAGCAGGCATGGTCTCTGCTGACACTAGCACAAGCAAACGAACACATGCACATAATTTTCATATTAAAACAAATAAATAGTTAACAGGAACTGTTATGTAAATCACAGGCTGGTATTCATGCGCAAGTTCATAGTGAGATATCGTATTGACATGGACGACTGTAGTTTGGAATGGTTCAGGGCAGGTGTAAGCCGAGGTGTCATGCACGATGAAAAGCCCTGTTATTTAGACATTGTATTCACCTGGATGGTAATAGTTGCTGAGCAGATGTGGCCTGTAGTGATGAAAAGCTCTGCTGTGATGATGCTGGCGCCATTTGTTGGGGTCTAGATATGGACTGTGGCATTAAAAAAATTCTGTAACAAACAAACAAGAAACATGTAAGTATCGTATCACACAGAAAATGGGCTTAATCAAACATTGCTTCTTACTCATATACTTCGTGTGAGACAAGTCAATGGCTTGTGAGTTGTCCAGAGTCCATAAAGGATTTGGAATCTCTTTATCTAAGATACGTAAGTATCACTCACGCATATTTTTTTTTTGAGATATCTCCTAATTGACCAGTATAAAAACATCTACGAAACAATGCATTGAAAATGAATTGCATACACCTGCCTTAGACTTGGTGAAAGGAACGAAAACATTACACGTGAAAGGTCTAACCCTCTTATTACGATTACATTAGATTCAGTTGTGGTTCCACAGATCCAAAAATGAGAAGATTCTCATTGTGTGCAACATATCATATCAGAAAGTATAACATAAAAAGCATAAAACATATGAATATAATACTTACTTCCCTGAGGTCTTGTTAGGAGACTGTCGAAATAGGTGGTTTCATTACAGTAATTTGCCACTGCTAATACTTACGGAATTAATACACTATCAGAACGAATCATAGTTATGCATTTTAATAAATTTATCACACAAAAATACCTCATCTCGACCTTTGTAACCAAGTACTGTCAAATTTAACAGACATTTATACTTAAGCTCGTCTAACAGTCTGTGTTAAGACATTCCTCTGTACAGTAGAAGGAGTTGCCTAGTAAAAAGTCTTTCAAACTCTGTTTAAACTGTGCTTTCTCTCAAACCAAGTTTTTAATGGTTGCTGGCAATTTATTAAAAATTTTTGTTGCTGAATGTAGGACCCCTTTTTGGAGTAGGATCTTTTTAGGCCTTTATGTAGATTGTTCTTATTTCTGGTATTAATCTTATGTATTAAGCTATTGGTTGGAGATAAAGATATTACTTGCAACAAATTCCATTAAGGAATAAATATACTGATAAGCAGTAGTTATAATACATAGTTCCTTCAACAGCTTTCTACATGATGTTCTCAAATTTACACCACAAATGGTTCTTATTACATGCTTTTACATCCTAAAAACTTTTGCTCTGTTTGACAAATTATTCCACAATATTATCTCATATGATGTAATAGAATCAAAGGAAGAAAAATTAAGCAAGTTTTTTTTATATTTATATCTCCTAAATCTGACATAATTCTCACTGCAGTTATGGACGTGTTTAGGTGCTTCAGCAGTTCTGTAATATGCCCTGCCCAGCAGAATTTATTATCGAATTCTAATCCCAGAAATTTAACACTGTAAACCTCATCGATCGGCAGGTCTTCGTATGTTATGCACATAATGGAAGGAAATCTTTTACAGGTCCTGAACTACATGTAGTGAATCTTTTCAAAGTTTAATGACAGTGATTTAACTTTAAACCATTTATTAATGTCAGTGAAAAATTTTAAATCTGTACTTGACTTGTTACTTATTGCTGACAGCCTCCTGCACAGGTATTTCGCAATGACACTTTTAGTTTCCTGTTAGTTAGATAAAACTCAAACCATTTCTCAGCATTGGCGGTAAGGCCATGGTATTCTAATTTACTTAAGAGAATGCTGTGATTCACACAGAGTTTTGAGAGGTCACGAATATGCCAGTAGCCTCTAATTTGTTATCTAGTGAATTAAGTACATTCTCATATTGCGTGTAAATAGCTTTCTCTATATCAGAACCCTCAAGAGACCCAAACTGTTACGTGGCCAATATATTATTTGGAGTCAGATGCTTAAGAAGACATTTTTTTAAAAAATTTGAAAAAGCTGACATAAGTGAAACTGGCCAATAATTTGATGCTCTCTCTTTATCCGCCGGCCGCGGTGGTCTCGCGGTCCTAGGCGCTCAGTTCGGAACCGCGCGGCCGCTACGGTCGCAGGTTCGAATCCTACCTCGGGCATGGATGTGTGTGATGTCCTTAGGTTTAATTAGTTCTAAGTTCTAGGCGACTGATGACCACAGATGTTAAGTCGCATAGTGCTCAGAGCCATTTGAACCATCTCTTTATCCCCCTTCTTGTAAACAAGAATATTTTAGCCTCTCTGCAAATGTTCCACTGATGGGAGATTCATTACGCAAATAACTTAAGATATAACTCAACTCAAAGAGTGCCCATTGATTAACTTCACTGATATGTTATCATAACCATTAGAACACTTAGACTTTAAGGATTTTATGAAGGATGCTACTGTTTTGGGAGATATATCATTTCCATCTCACTGAAGTTATTTGTAAAGACTGGTCTTATATACTCCATTGCACTGTTTACCAAACCTGATAAACCTAAGCTGTCAGTAACAGAAACAAAGTACTTGTTTAAGAAGTTTTCAACACTACATGCTCTTGTTACCGGTGACTCATTTATTTTTAAAGCTCTCTGTTCCTCTTTCTTTTTGGCCCAACCTGTCCTACCTTAACTACATCCCACATAGTTTTTATTTCGTTATCTGATGTAATTATCTTTTCTCATAATAAAGTTACTTTGGTTTCTGGATTACTTGTGTCAGTATTTTGCGGTACTGTTTGTAATTCATTACAATGCTAACATCAGAGCTGTTCCTAGATAGCGGATATAGCCTCCTTCTTGTTCCACATGATATCTTAATTCCTTGTGTAATCCATGGCTTGTCTTTAGATTTCTGTTTAAGTTATCTTTAGGGAAAATTTTCAAAAGAGGAAGTAACTATTAATGAATGCTTTGTATTTTCCATTTCAGTCTCTTAAATTCTCAATCTTTAGGGACAAAAAAGTTTCAAAAGAGGAAGTAACTATTAATGAATGCTTTGTATTTTTCATTTCAGTCTTTTAAATTCTCAATCTTTGGGGAAAAACCATTTTCGAAAGAGGAAGTAACTATTAATGAATGCTTTGTATTTTCCATTTCAGTCTCTTAAATTCTCAATCTTTAGGGAGAAACAATTTTCAAAAGAGGAAGTAACTATTAATGAATGCTTCGTATTTTCCATTTCAGTCTCTTAAATTCTCAATCTTTAGGGAAAAACAATTTTCGAAAGAGGAAGTAACTATTAATGAATGCTTTGTATTTTCCATTTCAGTCTCTTAGATACTCAATTTTTGCTTGGACCAACTGGTTGTACTTAAATCACTTGAAATTTCACACGCTGGAGTCGAAGCCAGAGTCGTTAAATTCCAAAGCTTGTGACATTAAGTATGATGTTACAATCCTGGAGGTGTACTTTATGACATCAGGGTTTATATGCACACATACAACCCCCCTCCCCCCTGCCACCCATCACGCTCACCACAACAGTAGGCCAAAGTAAAAACCTTCCAGCTGTTCAGTTGTAGTGTACATGCTGAAATTCACTGAAAATTACACGAAAAATTACATATGTTGGAGGTCGAACCAAAGGCTTTGGAGTCCAAAGCTTAGGAGTCGTTGCGACGTTCCAGGGAACTTCCACCCTCGAGCCTTTTTGCAACACAGCTGAGCACAAATGCCAAAAGGTGAAAGTAGGTAAGAATGGCCACCTCGGGCACTTGGGGGCCTAGGATAATTGCCAAGATATGAGTTGGGGTTAGGGTCTGAGATAGTGTTTCCCAGCCTCGGGGTACTTACTTAACGATAAGATTCTGTGTCAATCACGAAACTAAATTTTTTTTCAAAACATCATTACTGTTACCTCAATTTTATAAGGCTCTAATATTGATTATATGCGACACCAATAATTACCTTTCTCTATTACTATCATTAATGTATTGGAAGTTACAGGTTCCTCACATAGTCCACCCGCTACACAAGCATGTTGTGCTTTGTCCTGTACATCGCTGATGATAACTGTAAGACATATACGTAGAAAATGTTACGTATCTCAAGAAAATGTCTTCTCCAAGTTGTAGACGTAGCTGCAGTATTCCAGAAATTGCTTCATTACTCGCTTCGAAACAGATAAATAAACTAATTGACAGTTCGATTCAGCAGTTACTATATAAGGGCTATTATAGCACTGTAGACAGTATTATTATTATTATTATTATTATTATTATTATTAATGGCTGTGGTCAGACACAAGGCATTAACAGCCTGAATTTCCAGTTTCTGCAAGTTCAGAAGTACAGAGTAGACAGGCACATGATTTACGAACAGTAAGTATAGTGCACACATTTTAACCTGATTGATTTTAAATGGGGTAACAGTTTGTAGGTCAAGCAAGTGCCGAAATGGAGTAAAGTAAAGGAAATATGTTTTGTAAGAAGTGTCTACCCCCACTGTGGATAGCTAGCTTTCTTATCAGAGAAGAAGCTTTGGGCAGCTCTTGCGGCGCATCACGAATTGCTTCCTCATTCAAATATACATACACACATACACAAACACACACACACACACACACACACACACACACACACACACACAAACACACTATCACTGACCCTTCATCATTTAAAAAATTAAAAGTGTTCCAAGAAAAGTCCTTCATTCTCCGGTTTAGTAAGGCCTGAAGCTGGCGATAATGTTGGGAATGGGTAGGGGGGGGGGGGCGAAGGGTGGATGTCCAATTGCACTCAGCAGTAATGTTCTAAGAAAAGTTGGGAGCCACTGTTCTAAGCTAATAGCCACGATGTGAAAGTAGGTCGTGGTAATTAGAGAGTGCTCTAGCTTGGCCCAGGAACGGCCAACTCCATACTGTTAATTATTCCTTTTTCTTCCTGCTGCTACTGAATTTTTTACTTAACTCAGGGATACCAGAATAGTGTTTTCGCCGACTTCACTGCTTTATACTGTTAGGTTCACTCAATTTTATGCCTGAATTGCGAGTGTAAAGGGGGTTCAGCAAATCAGTTACGTGCGCAGACCAACATTCGCACTGCTTCCTCTGTACATAGGAAATCATTATTAATCATTTTCTTGAAATGATAACTGTCTCTTAATCAACTGCAATTTTATTATTTCACTTGTAGACAGTTAATTTTTAGTTCATCAGAGAAGATTTCACTAGTTACTAATCCAGTATCTCACGTTTACTTCATAAATACATAACTTCAAAGAAGTAGGCTGGCGACAATTCGCCGAAACGTGAAAGTAGTTTCAGAAGCACAGGACCAGTTCACCGAGGCTACCAAGAAGAGTTCCTGTAACTCTGTTGTGGGCAGATACCACTGTGAGTACGCTCAGGGTCTCATATCAGATCTCACAAGTACAAGATTACTACAGTCTATTTGAATAGAACTAAACGTCGAGGAAATGGTTAAGAGCAGCGCATGCCCTAACTTCTCTAATAGCCTCGCGAAAAGAGAGAGGTGGGCCAAATTGATTGACGATCTGCAATGCAGAATAATCGGAAGGCTTAGTGACTCTTAAATAAGTTCGTCAGAAATCCTACTATATGTAATACCCCGTAAAATATGACAGCCCATCAATCATCTTCTGATGAACGGCAAAATAAAAACAAGAAGCTTGATCCAGACAGCCAATGTGTAACGTAATTGAAAATACTATCTGAACTCACGCAAAATTTTAACAAGGCTGAACTGAAAAGTGCGATAACCCAGTGCAAATCAGGTAAAGCTACTGGATTGCTTACATTCAGGTTGAACAAAATGAGAAATTCTGAAGTGCTACGAATTAACTGGTTGTACAGCTTTAGAATGACTGTGTAAGGACATCCAGGGTTCAAATATTTTGGAGGAAAGGTCATGTAACTGCTGTTCTTAAGCCTGGGAAGGACACTAGAGACCCTAGGAACTACAGACCAACGTCCCACTTGTGCCACCTATGAAAGGTTTTCGAAAGAATCCATAACAGACAGGTTCTAGACTAGGCAAAAGCTCTCTCTCTCACAAGTTTTCAACTTCACTCAGCAAATGGATTTGAAAACTGACAAATCACTGGAGTAGCTTTCATTGACCTCAGTGCTGGATACGACACACTGAACTAGTGTATACAGTAACGGACGACCGTTGTACTCACGAATAACAGTAAACTTACCAGATTTATGTCAAACTTGCTACAGATTCTCAGATTTGGCGATTACAGAAAAATGTATTATCCATGAGGGAGTTTGCTGGCTGGATGACTACTCATTATTTACATTAACGACAAACAAATGCACAGCGACGTCAATTTTGTCCAAGCAGACAATCTTGCACTAAGCTGCCAGGGTGCAACATCAGAAGCTCTCTGAAGGAACTTGAGACGTATTACGAGAGTAACCATCTAAAGGGAAATCCATCAAAATCCCAGCTTTGAGCTTTCCATCTCAGAAATAGAGAGGTGGAACCCTCTTGAAACATTCTTTGACCTCAAGTTACCGATTGGTAACGCTGGCTCGCTCCCTCACTTTTAGAACACGCTGCTCCAACATGAAATATAAAGTCAGTGTGACAAATAACATCCTGAGAACGCTAAGAGTTGCAAAACCAAACGTCCTTAGAACCACGGTGTTGGTTCTGTATTAGTCTGCTTCAGAATGTGCATCACCTGTGGGATGCACAACAAGACTGTGGACTCCGATGTGAATAAAACTTGCAGGTTAACCATCCGTTGTCTTTTTGGAAGATTTATTGCCTTCCGACTATTGCACCTCCAACTATTCGCCTAGAAGTCGCTGCTGATCGAGAACAACTGGAGGCCGAGAACTTTGAGGTTCACCCACTGTTTTGCCATAAGCAGTAGCAGTCTAGGCTGAAACCAAGGGAAAGTACACTTCAGACAGCAAAGCTTTCGGACGTACCTCCATATAAGGCAAGACTTATTACTGTGAGAACAGTTGAGAACATTTCAAGCATTATGGGCAGCTCCCTCCGACCAGCTCAGGACTTTGACAATGTAGCTCGAAAACTGGACAGAGTTAGGCACTATATTACACGGGAGGGCATCCAACAACTCTATCAATCAATACTAGAAGGCCAGAGATTGGCCAACGTGTTATTGATTTGCTCAAATTGTTAAACTCTTTCTCTGGAATAATTCATCCAGTTTCTGTTAAATTGTAACAATTTGCTTTTCAGAACATGTACGACGTATTCACTGATTTCCATCCCATTCGGTTAATTCCTTGGCGGTGCGTAGCGCTCTTTTTTGAGTCTTAGAGTGTGTAACTACGATTATTATGTCTTCATGTAGGAACGTAATTGCACACATTTAGCGTGCTTCTGATACAAGGGAAAAAACGTTCATAAATTGATTCCTTGAGTGCTTAATCGCGGAAGCAAGTCTCTTGCCTTCTCTGCTTACTTTTAGACTCTATCTACTTTCCAATTAAAATTGTCTTCGCTCGAACCAACTACTTCGGCCACTCGCCACTCACTGACTTATTGTAACAATACAGCCGGCCGGGGTGGCCGAGCGGTTCTAGGCGCTACAGTCTGGAACCGCGCGACCGCTACGGTAGCAGGTTCGAATCCTGCCTCTGGGATGGATGTGTGTGATGTCCTTAGGTTAGTTAGGTTTAATTAGTTCTAAGTTCTAGGGGACTGGTGACCTCAGAAGTTAAGTCCCATAGTGCTCAGAACAATTTGAACCTTTTTCTAACAATACAAATACGCTCGCCGTCTCCCTTACTTTCCTATATTATCGGCGCGTATCTATAACTCCCGTACCTACTACAACACCAACGATATTACAAGAAAACGAGTTGCTGATATCGGGACTTTTATTGAGGTAGCGATACCGCGGTACTCGTACAATTAGAGCCGGGAATCGCCGTGGCTGATGAGACGAGAGAAGACCATTGTGAACGTAGTCCTCATCTCACCGAGAGTTCGGACGCCAGTGTGAGGGAACGCTGGGGTAGAGGCGACCTGGAGAACGCGTCGGTAGTTATCTGCGGCCGCCGACTCGACGCCCGCCGTCCACAGCGGCCGCGGCGCCGATATTGCATTGTTCTGGCGGTGGGGGGAGGGAAAAAAGGGGAGCTTAGCGGCCGACCGCCTTCACCCTCTCTCTATCAATCCAATTCTGGCGGACGGCCCGGAGCTGCGAGGGAGGATTAAGGCCCGCGTACAGCGGCGTCCCACTCCACACACAGCTCGGCGCAGCGCAGCGCAGCACACGCTGGCGGTGTTTGTTGTCTGTCCGCCGTGACAAATCCCGCCGGCGGCGTATCTGACGCGACCAATATGGGGAAGATCAGCTGGCGCAGATAAGCAGCACCCTCCACCTTCACTGTCTCCGCCTCTTGTGTCTCGCAGCGCCGGCCGCCGTGTCCGCCGTCCGGCCCTCCCTATTAGGGAGAGACGCCGCTTCTGAGTTATGTCGGAAAACTTGCTACAGGGGGCTCCAAGCTAGAGCCGGGTTTCGACTCAAGATGGATTTCAAGTTTCTTTTCCATGCCTTACACTTGGACGCTTGTCGTGCTGTCTTTCTTGAACATTTAAATATATCTGAAGATATAAACTGTGAGCAATAGTTAAAGAGAGGGTCCTCAGAGTCGTGTAAGACAGGACAGCAGTTACATTAATAGAATTGGGTTCAACGTCGGAGGACTGTTTAACCGAATACGTTGTTCTTTTGCGCCGTTGTTCAATTAGTGGTCGCTGAATTGCTCGCCTGTTTCTACTTGTTACGGTTATTAAGGGATGAAATCTGTACAGGGGGATCGTAAACTCCCGCTATCACTTTTCACAACTTGGAAAATGTTAGAGATAAAACGTTGTGGTTTGTTGTTAAGCCAGAATTTCAGTATGTGCCTTACTCATTGATCGTATAATATAAAGACAATATTGAAGTTCTGCCCATGGCCAGGTCAGAATTGCAGCATGAATAGTTCTGATTGCTTCACTGATTCGTGCACGAAGGGCAACAATCTCACTAACTGTTGCTGTGAACGTGCGTCCTTGACGTAACCCCACAAAATAATTCTAATGACGTAACATCGAGAGAGAGCAAGGGGGCATGCAAAGGGACCTTCACGACCCATCTACCGTTCAGGAAATGTGCCATTCAGTGCGAATTCCGCGTGATGCACGACTAGCTGACTTCTCGGGGCTGCACTGAACTGCAGCTTGCACTCTGCCAACACGTGCTTGAGACACAAGGGAACGTCCACTCTGAGAAAGGCCTTTCACACTGAGTGTCTCTTTAAAAGTTCTAGCAATACCACCACTTGCAAAGTAGGTTAGAAATCAGATGAATAATGTTGCTGAAGAAACTGCAAAAAGGTGGGAAATTAAAGAGATGGGACCTGGATAAACTGAAAGAACCAGAGATTGTACAGAGTTTCAGAGAGAGCATAAAGGAACAACTGACAGGAATGGGGGAAGGAAATACAGTAGAAGAAGAATGGATAGCTTTGAGGGATGAAATAGTGAAGGCAGCAGAGGATCAAATAGGTGAAAAGACGAGAGCTAGTAGAAACCCTTGGGTAACAGAAGAAATATTGAATGTAATTGATGAAAGAAGAAAATATAAAAATACAGTAAATGAAGCCGCCAAAAGGGAATACAAACGTCTCAAAAATGAGATCGACAGGAAGTGCAATATTGCTAAGCAGGGATGGCTAGAGGACAAATGTAAAGATGTAGAGGCTTATCTCACTAGGGGTAAGATAGATACTGAGTACAGGAAAATTAAAGAGACCTTTGTAGAAAGGAGGACCACTTGCATGAACATCAAGAGCTATGATGGAAACCCATTTCTAAGCAAAGAAGGGAAAGCAGAAAGGTGGAAGGATTATATAGTGGGCCTATACAAGGGCGGTGTACTTGAGGATAATATTATGGAAATGGAAGAGGATGTATATGAAGATGAAATGGGAGATACTATATTCTGTGACGAATTTGACAGAGCACTGAAGTCGAAAGATGGCCCCGGAAGTAGACAACACTCAATTAGAACTACTGACAGCCTTAGGAGAGCAGGTCCTGACAAAACTCTACCATCTGGGGAGCAAAATGTATGAGACAGGCGAAATTCCCTCAGACTTCAAGACGAATAAAATAATTCCAATCCCAAAGGAAGCAGGGGTTGACAGATGTGAGAATTACCGAACTATCAGTTTAGTAAGTCACAGCTTCAAAATACTAACGCAAATTCCTTACAGACGAATGGAAAAACTGATAGAAGCCGACCTCGGGGAAGATCAGTTTGGAAACCGTAGAAATGTTGGAACACGTGAGGCAATACTGACCCTACAACTTACCTTAGAAGAAAGATTAAGGAAAGGCAAAACTATGTTTCTAGCATTTGTAGACTTAGAGAAAGCTTTTGACAATGTTGATTGGAATACTCTCTTTCAAATTCTGAAGGTGGCAGGGGTAAAATACAGTGAGCGAAAGGCTATTTACAATTTGTACAGAAACCAGATGGCAGTTATAAGAGTCGAGGGGTATGAAAGGGAAGCAGTGGTTGGGAAGGGAGTGAGACAGGGTTGTAGCCTATCCCCGATGTTATTCAATCTGTATATTGAACAAGTAATAAAGGAAACAAAAGAAAAATTCGGAGTAGGTATTAAAATCCATGTAGAAGACATAAAAACTGTGAGGTTCGCTGATGACATTATAATTCTATCAGAGACAGCAAAGGACTTGGAAGAGCAGTTGAACGGAATGGACAGTGTCTTGAAAGGTGGGTATAAGATGAACATCAACAAAAGCAAAACAAGGATAATGGAATGTAATCGAATTAAGTCGGATGATGCTGAGGGAATTAGATTAGGAAATGAGACACTTAAAGTAGTAAAGGAGTTTTGCTATTTGGGGAGCAAAATGACTGATAATGGTCGAAGTAGAGAGTATATAAAATGTAGACTGGCAGTGGCAAAGAAAGCGTTTCTGATGAAGAGAAATTTGTTAACATCGAGTATAGATTTAAGTGTCAGGAAGTCGTTTCTGAAAGTATTTGTATGAAGTGTAGCCATGTATGGAAGTGAAACATGGACAATAAATAGTTTGAACAAGAAGAGAATAGAAGCTTTCGAAATGTGGTGCTACAGAAGAATGTTTAAGTTTAGGTGGGTAGATCACGTAACTAATGAGGAGGTATTGAATAGAATCGGGGAGAAGAGAAGTTTGTGGCACAACTTGACTAGAAGAAGGGATCGTTTGGTAGGACATGTCCTGAGGCATCAAAGGATCACAAATTTAGCATTGGAGGGCAGCGTGGAGGGTAAAAATCATAGAGGGAGACTTAGAGATGAATATACTAAGCAGATTCAGAAGGATGTAGGCTGCAGTAGGTACTGGGAGGTGCAGAAGCTTGCACAGGATAGAGTAGCATGGAGAGCTGAATCAAACCAGTCTCAGGACTGAAGACCCTAACAACAACAACAACAATGTTGCTCACGCAGCATATGTTCGCTTTATCGCCTGTGGATGGTATCGTCAGAATGGAAATAATGAAGTCAGTCTAAAAAAGTCATTAATTCTGGCACTTATCTTGAATGGATTCTCACGTAGATTTCGTCGAAGTTGTTATGGCTCACCTTGTTGATTCTAGGGTGATTCCACTTGGGCTGCTAGAAGGTCCAGATTTGTATTTTAGCGATATTTGAAGACCTAACAAATGCATTTTTCAGGAAATTCTTAATGATCAAACAATCCCAGAACAGAACAATTGTATGGTAGAAATAATTTTTATTAAACTTCTTCTAAATTCACATATACTTCTTCTTAATTGACATATCATCAGGAAAATAGTTTTGTATCAATCTTCATACATTAAATTTCCACTTTAACCAAATACAAGACTTGACTGTTTTTTTACAAAGCGAAATAACAACTTAACTTCTGCAAAGTGAAACAAAGACTGCACTTTGCGCATTCCAGTCAAAACGGTTACAAGTAAGTCAAAGATTATGACAGTCTCACAGAAATGAATACACATAAGACCATATGACTGTAATATATCGATACATCGGAATACCTATACATTAATAAAACCAAATGTAAATATTGTCACAAAAATATGTTTGTTACTCCGCAGAAAAATAGTACGATATTCCAGAATGAGATTTTCACTCTGCAGTGGAGTATGCGCTGATATGTAACTTCCTGGCAGATATTACTGGTATCAAGAACTCGGGTTGGAGTGCTGTAATAGTTACGTAAATAAAGATCCATTACACAGTTTATGGACCACCTCAATAACTTTGATTTTACCACTGGTGCCCGCCACTCTATCCCTTCCCCCCTCACTCTCCCGATTCTGTCATTGACGATTCCGCATTGGTGCTGTCACAGATCTGAACTTCGCACACCAGATGATACATTGTGACTCCTCCTGTCTGTCGACAGCTTGGTGTACTCCAAGTCTAATCTGTAAGAAAGTAAAAGCTTTGAGAGTTGCTAAACATTTAACAGCAAACCAAGATTCTATGCCTCTAATAATTAATAGCCGGCCGCGGTTCTAGGCGCGCAGTCCGGAACCGTGCGACTGCTACGGTCGCAGGTTCGAATCCTGCCTCGGGCATGGATGTGTGTGATGTCCTTAGGTTAGTTAGGTTTAAGTACTTCTAAGTTCTAGGGGACTGATGACCACAGCAGTTGAGTCCCATAGTGCTCAGAGCCATTTGAACCATTTGAATTAACAAATTATGGTTGTTTGAAACGACAGAGTGATTTTATCGACACATTGTATGTAGACGGCATATTGACAATGGACATACATAACTGAATGGCTGTCTTATTTTAATCTATTACGACATAGAAACAAAAGTATTTTACATTGCGCAACTGGCTTAGATTAGACAGTGCTCATCGTTGGGATGAAAAGGAATAAAAGTATCATTATAGAATCTATAAACTACAACATGTAATGATCTACATAACGATAAAGCAAGAATAAAACTATGCCTAAAAGCGAATGCAGCAAGCAACGACATCGCGTTTCCGTTGTGCTGTCAACAAAACTTTAGACAAAAGAACGTTCTCTAAATTTTTTGAAATGTTTTGTTATACATCCTACATATTTCACTGTGCTTTAGTATTGAAGCTGAGGAATATGTGTATTTTAAACGGAAGATTAGCTAGACAATTGTAGGAACCAAGTGTTATCAAATTGTACAGTTTACTAGAAAGACAGTAGCAGAACCTTTCTGACAACTGCTTGCAAGGTCATCTTTGAACGCCACAACAAAGAAATATAATGTTAATCTACAGGTAAAATTACTTATTGAGCTAATGCCGTACCTGTTTATCTTGTATTTCTCCTTTATTTTTGAGATAAGATTATTTTTGTTTTATTCGTAGCGACATCCAATATGATTCCAAATTCTTCGTCTATAGATGTACTTTTCCTCTGAGCACACTTACTTATTAACTGCCTTGTTACGAGCATTTCAGTCTAGTATGTTCCTTACAAAGCGTCGTGTATGTCGATTGATGGATGCAAACTGTAATGTCGGTAGCAAGACCATTGTAATGAAATCTAGTATGTCAGAATGTTCATCTGCCTCAGTCAACGAGAAGGTGAAGAGTTGTCAAATTTAGATATTGTTGTTGTTGAGGTGTCAAGTGAGAAGACTGGCTTGTTGAAGCTCTCCGCGTTAGGCTATCCTTACAAGCCTATTCCTCTCTGACAAAACTACTGTAACGTGCGTCCGTGCATCAGTTTGAACCTAGTAAATCCCTGTCTTCCTCTACAATATTTCCCCTCTCCCAAACTTTCCTCCACTGCCAAATTGATGACCCCATGATGCATCGAGATGAGTTCTGTCAACCGATCTGTTATTTAAGTGAAGCTGTGCTGCATATTTTTTTCTCTCCATTTTGATTCAGAGGCACCAGATTAATTAATCTGTATATCTATTTAATCTTCAGCGTTTTTGTGTAACACGACTTTTCAGGTGCTTCTATTCTTATCGAACTATTTATCATCCACCTTTCACTTCGTGTTAGTTACATATCTGACAATGCCTTCATACACACACAAAAAATGTTTGGCCTCATCTCGGTTAAGAGAGTTTCGGAACCTGTACAGATAATTGGATAGAGATCAACATAAACATCATTTCCGCCCTTTTTATTGCTCATGAAAATCACACATTGAATGTTGCACCAACATACAGAAAGACCTTCAGCGGTGGTGGTTCATATGCTGTACACACTGGTACCTCTAATTCATAGTAGCACGTCCTCTTGCATTGATGCATGCCTGTATTCGTCGGGGCATACTATCCAAAAGTTCATCAAGGCACTGTTAGTTCAAATTTTCCTCAATGGAGATTCGGCGCAGATCCCTCTGAGTGGTTGGTGGATCACGTCGCCCATCAACAACCCTTTTCAGTCTGTTCCAGACATGTTCGATAGGGTTCATTTCAGGAGAACATGATGGCCACACTAGTCGAATGATGTCGTTATCTTTAAGGACGTTATTCACAAGATGTGCACGATGGGGGCGCAAATTGTCGTCCATGAAGACGAATGCCTCGCCATATTCTGCCGATATGGTTGCACTGTCGATGACAGGATGGCATTCACGTATCGTACAGCATTTACGGCGCCTTCCATGAGCACCAGTGGCGTATGTCGGCTCGACGTAATGCCATCTCAAAACAGCAGGGAACCTCCACCCTGGTGCACACGCTGGACAGTGTGTCTAAGGCGTTCAGCATGAACGGGTTGCCTCCAAACACGTCTCCGACGATTGTCTGGTTGAAGGCATATGTGGCACTCATCGGTGAGGAGTCTGCCCCGGTAGCTGAGTGGTCAGCGCGACATACTGTCAATCCAAAGGGCCCGGGTTCGATTCCCGGCTGTGTCGGAGATTTACTCCACTCAGGGACTGGGTGTTGTGTTGTCCTAATCATCATCATTTCATCCCCATCGACGCGCAGGTCGCCGAAGTGGCGTCAAATCGAAAGACTTGCACTAGGCGAACGGTCTACCCGACGGGAGGCCCTCGTCACACGACATTTCATTTCATTTCATGGGTGAGGAGAACGTGGTAACAATCCTGAGCGGTCTATTCGGCATGTTGTACAGCCTCTCTGTCCCGCGCTGCATGGTGTCGTGGTTGCAAGGATGGATCTCGCCGTGGACGTAGGGAGTGAAGTTGCGCATCATGCGGCCTATTGCGCACAGTTTGAGTCGTAACACGACGTCCTGTGGCTGCACGAAAAGCATTATTCAACATGGTGGCTTTGCTGTCAGGGTTCCTTCAAGCCATAATCCGTAGGTAGCGGTCATCCACTGCAGTAGTAGCCCTTGGGCGGCTAGTGCGAGGTATGTCATCGACAGTTCCTCCATGTCCTAAAAATATCGCAATGGTTCACTCCGAGATGCCTGGACACTTCCCTTGTTGAGGAGCCCCTGCTGGCATAAAGTAAAAAAAATGGTTCAAATGGCTCTGAGCACTATGGGACTTAACATCTATGGTCATGTCCCCTAGAACTTAGAACTACTTAAACATAACTCATCTAAGGACATCACACAACACCCAGTCATCACGAGGCAGAGAAACAAAGTAACAATGCGGACGCGATCGAACCGCGGTATTGACCGTCTAGGCATAGTTGAACTACAGGCAACACGAGCCGTGTACCTTCTACCTGGTGGAATGACTGGAACTGATCGGCTGTCGGACCCCCTCCGTCTAATAGGTTTATAGAAGTCTGATTCATTAGAACTTGGTTTAATATATTTGGACGATGACTTCGTTCATAAATGTCCTATCACGCTCAATAGTGTGGTACTTGAAAACGACCAAAGGCCGAAATCATGACTGAACAGTAGAAAAATAGATCTATGCAACCAAATGGCGGAACTTTTATTTAAAAGCTTTCCTCGCTACTGTATCACCAGTCTGCGTTTTATACTCTCTCTACGTCGACCATCGGCATATTACTGCCTAAATATCAAGACTCATCAATTACTTCTATTGTCTCATTTTCTAATTCAGTTCTCTCATCAACTTCTGGTTTCATTCGACTAGTTCCATTACTGTTATTTTCCTTTCCTAGGTGTTTACCTTATAATCTTGAAGACCCTATCCTTTCCGTACGATTGCTCTTCCAAGATCTTTACTCTCACTAACAGAATTATGTCATCCGCAAATCTTACAGTTTATATTTCTTCTCTCTTCAAAAATTTCTCCCGGCATTCCCTTACTGTCTGCTCATTGTAAAGAATGTATAACATACACCAGTACCTGGGGTTATAGAGCAAACCTCTTCAAAGCGGTTCCTGTGGTGAATTCTAGTAACACTGTTCATGGTGACCAATCTATAGGATAGGGAAGTTAATATTGATACTATCCTCGGTTCTATCAGAGAGGAGTTGGCTGTTCAGTGGCACCATTCTTCATTTACTTTCTTTCGGGTGTATTTCTGACCCCTACCTGGTCATTCAGTTTTAAGTTCTCTGTATCTTCCGCAAAATTGCATCAGCTGAATGCATGGATGCTCACTCTGAAATAGCTATGACAGATTTCCGGGTGCATCTTTATGAAATCGAGAACGTTTTTTATCTCAGATAACCTGGTTTTCGACGGGCCGTAATATCGCACAATTAATTCCTCCAATGGTACACTCAGCTTAACAAAACAGCTACGTTTCAGACACAACACTCTCACCTTGCAAAGGAGAGGTTTCACGCTGAGTGGCTACAGAATATCTTAAAGATTGCAAAGCTGAAAGAGTCACATGCGCTCTTTATTGAAGTTCGCGAGACACTATAGAAAAGTGTGGAATAAGGAACATCAAGTTCGTGAGAAGTCTGGTGATGAGCAACCTCATGTCGATGAGGTCTTCCTCAAAACATTTTGACACGATCTAGGAGAGATCAAGTGCTGCACCGTTTCGATGAAAGCAGAAGTTTCTTATCGGTTGCTACAGTCATGCAGTCGGATGAATTTAATAATACTGAGGGTTTCTGTACTGTGCCGTTTGCCGACTACTGTTCAGTGTATACTGCTGTCTATCCCTTCAGTGGGTTTGAGTGTGATGTATATATTTGGATTAGCCTACATGCCCTAGATCATTGAGTTCTCCTTAAACAAGTCAGCTCAGATTTCAGGCAATTATTGTCATCAATTCGCAATGCAGTAGATGGTGCGTTGATTACTGTTTGCATCTGCATGACATAGTGGTGTGAAGAGGGGTCAAAATCATAGCGTGAGTAGGGATCCTATTTACGTAGATTGACCGACACCTTGTGTCGAATCGAGACCAGCACGGAACTTGGCGCACCATTCCTAAACCGTGGTTTTCGACAGATATGCTGCTCCATACATATTCTTCACTCTCCGATGGATGTCAACTGGTACTTGTCCTTCGGCAGCCAAGAAAATAATACCAGCATGTTGGTACCGTTTGGACGCATCTGGTAATGACGACGCCATGGTTCACGATTCACCATTTACCGCAGACACGTCGAAAAGGCGCAGATGCCTACATCTCAGTGCTTACATAACGGCATCGGAGTCGCGCCACTCTGAATATACGCTGCAGCAACTCCCTCAATTGGAATGTTTTTGAGTGTCTCTTATATAAAACCTAAAGATATTATAGGAAACCGTGAACAATGCTGGCCGCTAAAATTACATCATCACGAAGGCGTCATGCCTCCAACGTAAAATTAACCTTTCAGCTCAACCGTATGATGTAGGTATGAGTATTGCTTTCTGCTTTCTTAATATGACGAATGAATATGCAGCCCGTTTCTCATTCTGGAATTGCCTTTCAGTATTGGTTATTTGGGAGAAGATCGCGTTACACTTCATTTTCAAGGGGGCAGGGGGGCACGACGTTGGGATCACAGATTTACTTCAAACGTTGTACACCTTTCGTAGGCCGTTAAAACACCATACAATGCAAATAGTAAGGTTCACTGCTCTGGCAATTCCGAGAAAATCTAAAGGGAAGTTTTGTATGTCTATTTAATGATGTATCGGTGCGAAGGAGCTGGATGTCCCAAGTTCATGGTGGGCTAGTGTTTAGCGTTTCGAGCATCAATAAATGAACGTGTATGGTACGACGGATCGCCTCCTCCTCAAACATAACTTTCAATCTATATTTTTTTCGTCGCCGGTCATATTATTTAACTTACATGAGAGTTGAGCGGTAAGATAATTAAGAAATACCAAGTTTATTTGCATGAAGTTTTTAGTGAATTTCAAACCTACTTGACTACTTACAATTTTTAATTAATTGTAATTATTAGAACAAACATATTTATAACTATCGACAAGTAAATGAAGAGTCGCGTAGAATTTTCCGGGAAATATGTGCCTGTCGTGATTTGTGAAATCCCTTATACATGCAATCTGGTTAGGGACCCGTAACTACTTTGCACAACGACGCTTCGAGCAGTTAACCTGCGTAGCGATGAGACGTTGCTAATCTAGCAAGAAAGAAAAGTGTATTGTAAGCTTTTGAATAGCACAGTATTTACACTTGTAATACCAAAATGGAGATTTGAGCAGGAGTCGAACTGTCGGCTTAGGAGGTAACCACTTGTCCAACATGAACTTGACTTCCAGCGTCTACGTACAGACATTTCAATTATATTAAAGACACGCAAAACTTCTCTTGCGATATTCTCGGAGTTGCCAGAGTAATGCACCTCGCTACTCGCACATTATGTTGTTGTAATGGTCTAAAAAGGGGTATGAAGTCTGAAGTAAATCCCGTGATCCGAATGCCGTGGCATCTACGAGCAAGTGTCGAAACTCGACACCGATAGGATCAAATTTGTGTTTCATCTTCATATTGCTGCTCGCGCTATTCCGCATCCCACGACTGTTATGTGAATAGGGAGAAGATGCGTTGAGGAAACGAACTCAACACCATGCAGAATTCTAACGCCCCCAGCACAGTAGCATTCGAGAGGAGAAACATACTGTTCGCTCGGCGTTGTAGGATGGCACAAACATGTCAGCAAATGGTTTTACCTGTAGGAAACACATACAGCGCGGCGATGTCTGCAGCATTAGGAATCATCAACACGGCCTTGTTGAAATGTAAGCTCAAGGTGGCTTGCCACTAAGCGTAACAAAACGGGGCCTAGAATATCATCAACATACTGCTGACTTGTAAGGGTTGCGCTTGTGAAAACCAAAGGAGTCCTGCTATGGAAATAAATGGCACCTCAGACCATCATCCCTCGATTGCCCCTTCGAAATAAGCTCTAATGACCAGCGAAGACGTGTCTGGAGATCCTCCACACAGTGGTGAGACAAGTGGTTCAAATGGCCCTGTGCACTATGGGACTTAACTTCTGAGGTCAACAATCCCCGACAACTTAGAACTACTTAAGCCTGACTAACCTAAGGACATCACACACATCCATGCCCGAGGCAGGATTAAAACCTGTGACCGTAGCGGTCACGCAGTTCTAGCCTGAAGCGCCTAGAACCGTTCGGCCAGTCCAAGCGGGGCGGTGAGACACTTGTCTGCCAGTCGCCCGTCATATGGCATGACACCCAGGAGTGATAGTCTGCGTTGCCATTTCTTTTCGTAACAGGGCATCTGTAGTTCTCGGCCGCGCCACGCTTCTGGCATAGCAATACGTCGACTATATTCCACACCACATCCTAGATTTTCATTTCAGCAACATGCGCGCCCGCACATGGCGGGAGATTCTACCGCTGGCCATCCTGTTTGCCAAACCCTACCTTGGCCAGCAAGGTCGCCAGATCTCTCCCCAACTGAGGGCGGGGTGGGGGAGGAGTTCACCGTTATGGGAAGGGAGGCAGGGATCTCAACCAGTTCGGAATTTTGACGATATAACGCACCAATTGGATACAACTTGGCACGATACCCCTCAGGAGGACATCCAACAACTCTTATCAATCAATACCAAGCCCAATAATTGCTCGCATAAGGGCCAGATGTGAATCAAGGCGTTATTGTCTTTCTCAATCTGTGAAGCTCTTTCTCTCGAATAAATCATCTAATTTCTCCCAAACTGTAATAATTTGTTTGTCTGTACATGTACCTCACACCTACAGATTTCCGTCCTATTCGGATAATTTTTTCGCGGGGCGTGGTTTTCTATTTTATTTTATTTTTATTTTTTATCTCTTGGTGGTAATTATGTTATCTCTCGCCTGAATAGGGACACATGACCATTTTAATAAAATAAATCAGAGCACACTGAAAGACTGAAGTGATCGTTCTTTCTACGCGCTGTACGAAAGTGTAATGGTCAAGAACTAAGCTGACTGTATGAACACTCTGCTAAGAACTTATGTGTGTATCTCAGAGTAGTCTACATCTACATCTACATGACTACTCTGCAATTCACATTTAAGTGCTTGGCAGAGGGTTCATCGAACCACAATCATAGTATCTCTCTACTATTCCATTCCCGAACAGCGAGCGGGAAAAACGAACACCTAAACCTTTCTGTTCGAGCTCTGATTTCTCTTATTTTATTTTGATGATCATTCCCACCTATGTAGGTTGGGCTCAACAAAATATTTTCGCATTCGGAAGAGAAAGTTGGTGACTGAAATTTCGTAAAAAGGTGTCGCCGCGACGAAAAACGTCTATGCTGTAATGACTTCCATCCCAACTCGTGTATCATATCTGCCTATAACGTGATAATACAAAACGAGCTGCCCTTTTTTGCACCCTTTCGATGTCCTCCGTCAATCCCACCTGGTAAGGATCCCACACCGCGCAGCAATATTCTAACAGAGGACGAACGAGTGTAGTGTAAGCTGTCTCTTAAGTGGACTTGTTGCATCTTCTAAGTGTCCTGCCAATGAAACGCAACCTTTGGCTCGCCTTCCCGACAATATTATCTATGTGGTCCTTCCAACTGAAGTTGTTCGTAATTTTAACACCCAGGTACTTGGTTAAATTGACAGCCTTGAGAATTGTACTATTTATCGAGTAATCGAATTCCAATGGATTTCTTTTGGAACTCATGTGGATCATCTCACACTTTTCGTTACTTAGCGTCAACTGCCACCTGACACACCATACAGCAATCTTTTCTAAATCGCTTTGCAACTGATACTGGTCTTCGGATGACCTTACTAGACGGTAAATTACAGCATCATCTGCGAACAATCTAAGAGAACTGCTCAGATTGTGACCCAGGTCATTTATATAGATCAGGAACAGCAGAGGTCCCAGGACGCTTCCCTGGGGAACACCTGATATCACTTCAGTTTTACTCGATAATTTGCCGTCTATTACTACGAACTGCGACCTTCCTGACAGGAAATCACGAATCCAGTCGGGCAACTGAGACGATACCCCGTAGGTCCGCAGCTTGATTAGAAGTCGCTTGTGAGGAACGGTGTCAAAAGCTTTCCGGAAATCTAGAAATACGGAATCAACTTGAGATCCCCTGTCGATAGCGGCCATTACTTCGTGCGAATAAAGAGCTAGCTGCGTTGCACAAGAGCGGTGTTTTCTGAAGCCATGCTGATTACATGTCAATAGATCGTTCCCTTCGAGGTGATTCATAATGTTTGAATACAGTATATGCTCCAAAACCCTACTGCAAACCGACGTCAATCATATAGGTATAAGTATAGGAGTAGTCATGTTGATTTGGATGGTACATTAATTCGTATATTCGGGAAGCAGTGTCAGGCGGCTGCTGACGTACAGAGGAAGCTGACACGGCAGACGTGACCTCGAAGCGTCAGCCGCGGCTCCATAATTGAGGCGCCGCGAGGCCTGTCGGTATACGGAGCGCGCGGCCGGCCGGCGCATCCCGGGCCTGCGGCGGCGATATGACGGGTCGCGCCGCGGCGGCCGGCGCTGCTGCATAAGGCAGGCGCGCCTAATGTGAGCGACAGGGGCGCAAATGGCGAGGCGCTGTCCGGCTAAGCGGCCGTGTTGCCCTCACTTAGCGCTGATGGCCGCTAACTGCGCCGCCCACACTCATACCGGCGCGCCGCCCTGCCCGCCTGTACAGCCCCGTGCGCTTTCCGGCCGTGGCGTTTCCGATCTTTTTGTAGCTGCCGCAGGTACCGACGGTTCAGTTTTGCACCGTGGGTCTTCCGACCAGAGCCGCCCCCGCGGCTGATTTGCCCGATTCATTCACCAGCAACGTAAGTGTTGTCACCGTAAGTCAGCCAGGCTTTCATCTCCATGTGGCTTCGTAGGCCTGAGCTACTTCTGTAACCAGTGAGTAGAGTTGGGAAACTACGACAGGTTACAGTAGACTATCATTAGTAAGTGTTCGACTATGGTAGCTTTCCTAGTAGCTATGGTCAGTTAACGTCGTACCCGCGTTACCTATACTTTAGTTGTGTTGCATACCTGTTGGGCGCTACCCTATAACCATTGCTTTCTTTACGTATTCGTTCAGTGTCTCACTAGAGTTCCCTGAAAACCGGAAGCGATGAAATATCTAGAAACAGAATCAGAATACAGACTGTTGGAAATAAAACTGTACACCTGGTAAAACATCGGCGATTATGATCCGATAGTAGATGTGCTGATAATGGTTTGAACGTCATCTAGCAACAATCAGCTTTGTGGCGTACCTACCAGAACGCCACCTGTGTCTGCCCTTCAGCAGGCAACACTCACAGCTTGAAGGCTTAGGAGGTGTAAACGTGTGAAGTAAATAGGCAACCATGGCATGGAGAGATACTCGTGGTTACACAGCCAAATGAGCGAGTTTCAAAGGGTTCAAATTGTGGCCTCACTTAGGTGAGATAGGCAATCGGCCCAACCATTCCGGATCCGACGACAACCCAACCAACAGACCGTCAACGGACCCACCGACAAGGTAACTTGCGCTCCACATGACCAGCACACAACTGGGAGTTCAATGCAAAACGTAAAAGGCATGGACATCCTCAACCAACCATACATTCAGCTGCCAAACTACACACCAGGTTAGACAGCGACAACACGGTGAGGAAAAGGACACTGCATGAATTTACAGCAGCGGTCAGAGCATGTAACCGGAACGTTAACGGCCACAAGGCAGAAAATTCCGCTGGTGCACTTCAATTGCATATAGCCAAATACAGCTAGACTCCACCGGACGGTGGCTAAACCTTCGCCAACTCGAATGTCCCAACAGCCAACAACGACCAACAGACGACACAATGTGAACAGTCTTGGCTTGCTGATAAATTAAATCCAAACTCAACTTTCGCGTCCAGGATCAGTGATCCACTGACCTCGTAGCAATGGGAACAGCCCCATAGACTCCAACACTGCATAGAGACTGCCAGCGCACCCGCCAAAACTATGTCCTGGGAAGATTTCTTCGCTGCTCCAAGCCAACCGACCAACTCCTAGCACACCAGCACGGATACAGCACTAAAATAACTGAGCAGTCGACGTCACAAGCTACACACAGTTTCATAAACACTAGGACAAGAACGCAACCAATGCTAAAAGCGGTGACGGAGCAATGACACGGCCAAACCACGAGTTGAGACAAAATGAGTTGAGACACTCGCCGCCAACCCATAAGTGACCAGCAAGCAAACAGACGTCGTACGGTAAGACCACCAACAGACGATCCACCAAGACCGTCCCCAGTTCAAGCCATGTGTGCCGGCAATGGTCTGGCGAGTTATGGCTATCCAAGCCTCACTACTGCTCCAACCCGACCGACTTCCTCCACGTCTCAAGTCTACGACTCCCAAGTCCAAACTGCACTACAGGCAGGTTCCCACTTCCTGGCAGATTTAAACTCCCTGCAACACACAACAACCGGGAAGTAACAGCAGTCAGCAAAGATAATACGCCAGGGCTTTTATCGATAAGCGCCACTGCTGCCGCTCACGTGCAGGCACGGCAGCAACTCATTGACACTAGTAATTGAAATTAACATAACGAGATGGTAGTAAGGTAAAAACAGGATGTCAAATGAGATATGGAACGAACACCAGCCATGCACAGCTTATAAACTATTTGATTTTGTCGCAAATTTGCCAAATTATAACACTTCAAGACTGCATTGCGTAAACTAAGAAGAGAAGCGATTGGGATGATCCAAAATCCTGGTACAACTTCAAAGATCCAATTGAGTGAAGACATTTTGAAATTAAGTGCAGCTCCTAGTTCTTTGAAAAGTGTCAAAGAATCATAGCAATAGAGAATTGGTATTCAACTGTGAACAAGTGGAGAAAACCCAATGTGAAGATGCAATTGTTCTGATGGGCGAGACAGTTAGCAGTTGATAGAAATAATTCAATCACCATTCACCATACCCACTGGCAACAGAAACACAGAAGAAGAGATGAAGCTACTTCCAGTTGTATTTGCTTTGCTCACAGCCGGAAGTCAAAATATGTATGAGTAGTAGGCCACAGTTTGTTTGTGTGGGTTGCCTACATTTATGTCAATTATACAAAAAGGGGCAAATATATTCTTGTGTGTTGATTGACAGGTCCTTAATCCATTGGTCTGCTAGGAGGATAATCCACCCTTCTGAAAAACCTTCCCATACCCCTCCAATCCTTCCCCCCTCCTACTCCTCAACCCATCTGGGAACTTCCATTTCTGATACAAGCACACTTTTGATATAAATTTGATTCACTAATTAATAAAACCATAAATTAATTTACATTCCCCTCTGAGAAATTCCCCAGCGCTCCCCCTCCTCCCCCCCGCCCGCATGGGAGAAAGCGAGAAAAAGGCTGACTGGCCATTTGGCGTGATATCGATTGCAGTGTATGAAATATTGTTTAAATAATTTGTGGTCGACTAGGTAAAGCGTGGAATACTGTTCATTTAAGCACCTTATACACTCCTGGAAATTGAAATAAGAACACCGTGAATTCATTGTCCCAGGAAGGGGAAACTTTATTGACACATTCCTGGGGTCAGATACATCACATGATCACACTAACAGAACAACAGGCACATAGACACAGGCAACAGAGCATGCACAATGTCGGCACTAGTACAGTGTATATCCACCTTTCAAAGCAAAGCTGGCTGCTATTCTCCCATGGAGACGATCGTAGAGTTGCTGGATGTAGTCCTGTGGAACGGCTTGCCATGCCATTTCCACCTGGCGCCTCGGTTGGACCAGCGTTCGTGCTGGACGTGCAGACCGCGTGAGACGACGCTTCATCCAGTCCCAAACATGCTTAATGGGGGACAGATCCGGAGATCTTGCTGGCCAGGGTAGTCGATTTACATCTTCTAGAGCACGTTGGGTGGCACGGGATACATGCGGACGTGCATTGTCCTGTTGGAACAGCAAGTTCCCTTGCCGGTCTAGGAATGGTAGAACGATGGGTTCGATGACGGTTTGGATGTACCGTGCACTATTCAGTGTCCCCTCGACGATCACCAGAGGTGTACGGCCAGTGTAGGAGATCGCTCCCCACACCATGATGCCGGGTGTTGGCCCTGTGTTCCTCGGTCGTATTCAGTCCTGATTGTGGCTCTCACCAGCACGGCGCCAAACACGCATACGACCATCATTGGCACCAAGGCAGAAGCGACTCTCATCGCTGAAGACGACACGTCTCCATTCGTCCCTCCATTCACGCCTTTCGCGACACCACTGGAGGCGGGCTGCACGATGTTTGGGCGTGAGCGGAAGACGGCCTAACGGTGTGCGGGACCGTAGCCCAGCTTCATGGAGACGGTACAGCCCTCTCGCAGTGTCCGGAGCAAGTATGGTGGGTCTGACACACCGGTGTCAATGTGTTCTTTTTTCCATTTCCAGGAGTGTAGATTCAAGGCATTGTTTGCAATATAGTTTATCTATTTGTTTAAAGAAGTTGCAGGAAATTGATTGTTGTGTATGGAATACTGTTTAATTAAACATTTTGAGGGAGAAAAGGCAGTATGGAATATTTCAGCTTTTCCAGCGCATTTTTAACATCATCACATAAGGACACACCTACGTACCCTGGCAGAGACTGCTTAAACATATATGAAAAAATTTCTCATCTCTCGGCACTCACGCAGGCTACCCAGTCAGGCCACGTCAGAGGAACTTGGAACCACCAGGGGCTTCACTGCACCAATGTCGGCTGTCAGCTCCATAGCCCTATGAAGTACTGCACTAATTCCAGAAAATAAGCGTCAGACGGCGGCAACCCTTTGATATAGATACCTGAGAAACTGCTGTTGAAACACATGATTTCTCTCTCAAATGGCCACACCGTGTTGCATGCCACTGCTGGGCTTGCACATGCTCCGATGGAACTGCAAACAACACAGTATTTACCTAGTAAACCCCATGCCTTAGAAATACTCCCTCATGATATCATGTTGATTGGGTAATTAATTAATCGATATCCTTTGAGTGGGACAGATTCTCCTTGCTTCCTATTAGTGGATACTAGGAATGGAATATTAGATGGGTTACGATCCTTCAACCACCCGGGATCCAAACCTTACTCGAATTGTTTCCCCTTGTCTCCTATCAGTGGATACTGACTCAGTTAGGTCATTCAGCAGGAATTCCATTACATTGGAGGTAGCTCCGAAAATAGATTGCATAATATGTCCATAAACAATCTGTGGAGGGTTTGGAGTGGTGTGAGCGCTCACACTAGCACTATCAGGAATAATAAATTAATCAACTGGCAATTTAATATTGTGATTGAGTATTTAAAGGACTGTATATCTCCTAGGTTCGTTCTATCAACTACATTTGGAAGGAGGAGGAGAGAGGAGGAGAAGGAAAGATCTACTGCAGGATAGGAAAGACACAGCAGCAAATATCAATGCAAGACAGAATCCATTGCGATAAGCACTTAACATGACACACCTAAATCACGATCCAATCCGTAATAATTAACTGTCGTGTCTACATGTTGGATATTGCTATCAGTTGGGAATCTGACATCACACTTGGGTTTTTAAAGCACTATAGAATTTCTAAAGTGGTTCTCTGCTACATTCGGAAGGAGGATGAGGAGGGGGAGGAAAGAAAGGACTACCATGCGATACGACAGACACAACAGCAAATATCATTGCAAGGCAGAGTCCAGTGCGAGGTACTGAGAAGCGCTAAACATGACATACTTAACCACAATTGAGTCTGTAGCAGTAGTTGTCGTTGCTATTTGTCACAGATTGCTGAAACATTCACACATCCTGAATGCTCATGTCATGATGTCCACCACATGCAGCATGCCAATCCCTTCATGCACCACCAGTGCCAGTGCTCAGAGGTCGGTGTAAACTATTGCGGTGGCTGCAGCCAGCATGGTGGCGTGTGTGTGCGCCAGGGTGCATCACCCTGGTCATGGAGGGTATCTGGGATGTTTGGAGTGGTAGGAATTCGGACGTTATCAGTATGTCCAGCGCGAACACCCATAATTTTGAATCCTCTCTCACGCAACACACACGTCCACATCTGTCCGCACTCACCCAACACATTGGTCACTTCATTAAGCTCGACTACTGCAGACAAGAGCAGACAGGTGGCCGCATTATTTGTACATAGCTGCCCATCACATTCTGAGCTAATCTGTTACTTTCAGTTGCGGACCACTCTTGTAGCAAGCAAGGTGCACAGAAAAACAAAGAGCTGCAGCTAGGATATATACAGTAGTTCTATTCAATTCCGATGTAGAACTCTCAGTATAAAAGAAATCCACTATCCAAACTCTAAGCACACACCTCGAATTTCTTATGTGAAATGGGGATTTCTTTCTTTTATACAAGTTATTTTTGAACATAGAAGAAATCAGAACATAGACGCTTTTTCACATCGCTAAAGTATCATTACTTGTAGCGAAGATCCTGTAACAGTACAGTAGAAGCTATATTTCCTCTAAGTATTTTATGATGAGGCAGAAAAAAACCTGTTCTAAAAATCAGGGACTTGAATATTAAACTCGTTTTTCGCTCATAATCGAGTGATAAGGTATATCTCTTTCATAGACACCTCCTCATTTCTGAACTCTCTTAAGGTAACCAAATGCCTCGCCATATATGAAATCTCTTAAGGGAACAGCGCATAGAAGTTGTAAATATCAGGTTTATACTTTATGAATTCGATAATGCATTTGATTTTATTTCGATTCTCATCTCTCGCTATGTAGGTGGAAGATTCAAATTTCGTTAAAATATATCGCTAGAACGAAAAAAAAAATGCCTGATCAGCGCTCCAAGTCAAGAGTACATCTATGGTCCTCTAGATATCGCTTCCACTCTTCAGGTGGCACTTCATATCAGACTGGCAGACTAATTAGTTAAATTGATCATGAGAGTGACTTTGCATCGGGAGTAATTTTTTTTTTCAGCAATCGGATGACACTCAATGGGAATCTCCAGAGGGAAGACGATATTCTTTTTGAGGAACAGTATTGGGGATCCACGTTTGAAGCTGATCACTAAAGTATTCTACTGCCAGCAACATACATTTCGCGCTAGGGCTACTAAAAACTGTATCACAATGATTATGTTACTGTCGCCATGCATAAGAAAGGGGTCTTGGTTAAACAGGCGCATACAAGAGTTGCTAATAGTGTTACACTTTGTGGTAAAAATGCTCTCTGTGGCTAGGAAACAAGTCTATCCATTCAACCACATACTTGCGTTGCATCCTGTGGAGATGTCTTTTAATGGTTACATCTATCGATGAAATATATTTGTGCCATTCTGCTATTTCGAAACGAATCGCCTTTTGCGAACCTATCTGTTAAGGATCCCATAAAAGAAAACTCCTGCGTGGTTTTTTCTAGGCAGTCCCTCTGCAACTTGAAACGTTCCTCAGTCTCTGACATACCATCCCTGCAGCTTTGCTCATGTCATGGTTCCAATTTAAGTTGTATCCAAGCAGACTTTGCAGAGAGCTATGTCTGAGACCTTCTGCATCCTATGGAGAAACATGGTGAGCTGAGTTAATGCGACAGTACCACGTTTTGATCACTAGGTGGAATTGGGAACATGTCACAGCTCAGCCGTCTGTGTGCAATGAGTAAAGCCAACATAAAATGAAGCTTTCTCCTGCAACACAAGGTAGTAAAAAAGACAGTACGAGCAGTTATGGTGGTCTTTCTTTTCGGGAAAATTAGGAAGACTCCACGTCATAGAGGAACTTGAAGAAGGGGTGTGTCTCCAAACTACCTAATTACTGAACGAGATCTGCATCTCTCTCAGGGCGAATTTATGTCTTTCACGCAAACATTCTCTCCCTCCTCGTTATTCTGAACTATCCAACAGACAATAATTACGAACTATGAAAACTAAATTAAGCTCACCTGGCAGGGATAGGGTATTACCATAACCTTCTCTTCCAGTATGTCAGATAACAATTATTCTCTGTGTGCTGGCATTGACCATATGTGGTGCCCATTAAATACACATGTACTGGTCCACTGGAGAAGGTGGCTAGTGGTCCAAGTCCCTTCCACAGACCAGTGTAAAGTTTCATCACCCATACTTCAGGAGAACCATATCCCACAGACTATCAGTCGCAAGAGAGGGTCCCTGTGCTGTTCTTTTATAAGCAGTTTGAGGCATTGTTTTTTTCTGCTGTAACACATCTACAGTTTTGTACACAGACATACGTTTTGTTTTTCCACAGTGACTTCCAGGTGTGTGTCAAGTGCTAAACCAACATTAACACATTTTGATCCAATTGCACTCACAGGAAACTGGACATCACACAGTGTAAACTATGCTGATGCTTCCGCAATATGCAAGATGATTGGAGTAAAAGACAGAGGCAATGTTTCTTATTGACATGAAAATATTGAAGACACCACAACAGATGGAGACTAAAAGAGTTTGCAGCATTATGAGGCACTTTCAAACAGATGTATCAAGGCGATTGATGATCTCTACATTTATACTCATCCTCCTCAATGATATGGTAGCAGATGTCTAGGTGTACCATTGGAATTGAATCTTCATACTGCAGTCATGTACGCTATCACTATTTTAATGCAGACCATACCCAGAAAGTGCTACTCCAATAAAGACATTCTGACCACCTCAAACAAGTGCTTTAAGTCAATCATTATGTGGTAATCAACAGCGTAGTAGTGGACAGGTGGGGCGGGAAACACACTGTCGATATGGGGTCCTACAGCTAATAGCACAATCAATTTTAGCAATTTTACCAGTTTTTCCACAATTTCAACCATGGTCAATGAAACGACAGCGTACTTCCCAATTTCTATATCATCACTAAACCACCTTCCACTGCTTTGCGAGTACAGTATGCTAGAGTGTGCAGTACATCCATTCATGGTTAATTGTTGAACATATACACTCCTGGAAATTGAAATAAGAACACCGTGAATTCATTGTCCCAGGAAGGGGAAACTTTATTGACACATTCCTGGGGTCAGATACATCACATGATCACACTGACAGAACCACAGGCACATAGACACAGGCAACAGAGCATGCACAATGTCGGCACTAGTACAGTGTATATCCACCTTTCGCAGCAATGCAGGCTGCTATTCTCCCATGGAGACGATCGTAGAGATGCTGTATGTAGTCCTGTGGAACGGCTTGCCATACCATTTCCACCTGGCGCCTCACTTGGACCAGCGTTCGTGCTGGACGTGCAGACCGCCTGAGACGACGCTTCATCCAGTCCCAAACATGCTCAATGGGGGACAGATCCGGACAGCTTGCTGGCCAGTGTAGTTGACTTACACCTTCTAGAGCACGTTGGGTGGCACGGGATACATGCGGACATGCATTGTCCTGTTGGAACAGCAAGTTCCCTTGCCGGTCTAGGAATGGTAGAACGATGGGTTCGATGACGGTTTGGATGTACCGTGCACTATTCAGTGTCCCCTCGACGATCACCAGAGGTGTACGGACAGTGTAGGAGATCGCTCCCCACACCATGATGCCGGGTGTTGGCCCTGTGTGCCTCGGTCGTATGCAGTCCTGATTGTGGCGCTCACCTGCACGGCGCCAAACACGCATACGACCATCATTGGCACCAAGGCAGAAGCGACTCTCATCGCTGAAGACGACACGTCTCCATTCGTCCCTACATTCACGCCTGTCGCGACACCACTGGAGGTGGGCTGCACGATGTTGGGGCGTGAGCGGAAGACGGCCTAACGGTGTGCGGGACCGTAGCCCAGCTTCATGGAGACGGTTGCGAATGGTCCTCGCCGATACCCCAGGAGCAACAGTGTCCCTAATTTGCTGGGAAGTGGCGGTGCGGTCCCCTACAGCACTGCGTAGGATCCTACGGTCTTGGCGTGCATCCGTGCGTCGCTGCGGTCCGGTCTCAGGTCGACGGGCACGTGCACCTTCCGCCGACCACTGGCGACAACATCGATGTACTGTGGAGACCTCACGCCCCACGTGTTGAGCAATTCGGCGGTACGTCCTCCCGGCCTCCCGCATGCCCACTATACGCCCTTGCTGAAAGTCCGTCAAATGCACATACGGTTCACGTCCACGCTGTCGCGGCATGCTACCAGTGTTAAAGACTGCGATGGAGTTCCGTATGCCAAGGCAAACTGGCTGACACTGACGGCGGCGGTGCACAAATGCTGCTCAGCTAGCGCCATTCGACGGCCAACACCGCGGTTCCTGGTGTGTCCGCTGTGCCGTGCGTGTGATCATTGCTTGTACAGTCCTCTCGCAGTGTCCGGAGCAAGAATGGTGGGTCTGACTCACCGGTGTCAATGTGTTCTTTTTCCTGTTTCTAGGAGTGTATATACCAAATTATTCCAGATGGCGTCCTATACCGATCTATATATGTGTTGTGTATTTTCTTCCCCATTCTTCCCTGATCCAATGGGACCAATGACCTCACTGTTTGGTCCCCTCCCCCAAGTCATCCAGTCAATCTAACCTATTATCGCTTTAAAAACCGAAGCACCACGATATCAAGTTCCTGGCTGATAGCATCCAGCCACAACAACTACTGCTACTACAGATTGGATCGTGGTTTAAGTGGGCCATGTTTAGTACTTCTCAATACATCACAGTGGACTCTGTCTTGCACAGGTATTTGTTGTTGGTGTTGTATCTATCCTATCTTGCAGTAACACGCTCTTCCCTCTCCTTCCAAATGTAGTGGAGAGAACATACTTAGGGGTCACATTATGCTTTAAGATGCCACATTCTGGATTAATGCTTATCTCCAACATCAATCCAAGACAGCTCCTATTACTATGGATTGGATCACAGTATAAGTGTGTCGTGTTTAGTGCTTCTCAATAAACCACGGTGCACTGTGTCTTGCAGTGGTATTTGCTGTTGTGTCTATCCTGTCATGCAGTAGATGCTTCCCCCTTCTCCTCCTTCTGAATGTAACAGAGAGATCCCACTTAAGGATTAGATAGTGCTGTAAAAACCCAATCGCAACTTCATATTCCCAATTGATCAATTTATTGTTTCGAATAGTGGCATTGCGAACACACTAACCAGCCAAACCCCTCTGCAGATTATTTAAGGACTTAGCACGCAACTGAGTTGAAATTTGAAATTGTCAACTACTTCCAACGTAATGGACTTACTGCCAAACGACCTAAATGTACCAGTATCCACTGACAAAAGGCAAGGAAAAACAAATGCAATAGAGTTGGGAACCCAGGTGGTTTCAGGTGGTTTCCCATCAAATTCTACCTAGGATGCACCAATAGGAAGCAAGTAGGAACTGTCCCACATTAAGGATATCGATTTAATTAATTAGCCAATCAATCTGGTAGAGTGAGGGAATATTCCCAAGACACCCACAGCTGGGGGTTAACACTGCTTTGTTTGTGGTTTGGTCAGAGCACGACTGACGGCGCGTGCAGGCCCGGCAGTGGCACACGACAGGGCACTGCCATTCGACTGTAATTTCTCAGGAAGCAATGTCGAGGGGCTGCTGCCATCTGATGCTTTTGTTCAGGGATTAGCGCTCTGTTTCACAGGGCTGTGGAGCCGCTGACAGCTGACAGCCTACAGTGGTGTGGCAAGCTCACTGGTGCTTCCAAGTTCCTCTTGGGTGGCCCAACTCCAAAAAAATGGTTCAAATGGCTCTGAGCACTATGGGACTCAACTGCTGTGGTCATCAGTCCCCTAGAACTTAGAGCTACTTAAACCTAACTAACCTAAGGACATCACACACATCCATGCCCGAGGCAGGATTCGAACCTGCGACCGTAGCAGTCGCACGGTTCCGGACTACTTAAACCTAACTTAAACCTAACTAACCTAAGGACATCACACACATCCATACCCGAGGCAGGATTTGAACCTGCGACCGTAGCAGTCGCACGGTTCCGGACTGCGCGCCTAGAACCGCGAGACCACCGCGGCCGGCGGCCCAACTCCAGTCTGTGCAGGTGGCGAGATAGTGTTTCAGACATGTTTAAGCAGTAATTAAGTGTTTCCTTATGTAATCACGATATAGAAAGCGCCGCAATAGCTTAAATATTCCATAATGCCTTGTCGCCCTCAAGATGTGTATATATACAGTACTCCATACACTGCAATCGATTTCCTGCAATATCTTCAAAGAAAGAAATAAACTATATTGCAAGTATTGCATTGTATGCTATAAGGTGTTTAAATAAACAATTTTCCACACATTTCCTTGTCCACCACAAATTGTTTGATCTATATTCCATATGCTCCAATCGATCTCCCGCCAAATGGCCAGTCAGCTTAATCTTTTTGTCGCCAATTTCCAGATAAGGAAGGGGTGGAGGAGGGGGAGGGCAGGGGAATTTCTCAGAGGAGAGGGGTTAATGAATAGATGGATTTAGTTATTCAATCAACTTGATATCAAAAGTGTAGTTGTATCAGTGACGGGAGCTCCCAGAGTGGTGGAGGAAGGAGGAGTGGAAGGGGGAGAGGCGGGTATTGGGAGGTTTCTCAGAAGAATGGATTATCCTCTTAGCAGACCAATGGGTTAAGGACCTATCAATCAGAAGAGAACAATAGGTTGGCCTCTGAATGTAGACAACACCCACTAACAAACTGCACTGATCCTGGCATTGCCCTACTACTTATATCAAATCCTTTCTTCCGGATGGAAAATCGTCTGGGTGATCACCAAAAACTGCAGTAATAAGTTTTTAATAGCTACAGGTAAAGCTTAAAAAACAGTGTTCCCCTAAGAAACCCTTTTTGGTTGCAGCTTTCATCAGCACACCCTGCCATTTTTAAAGCAAAACTACAGCAAGTAAGCACTCTGCAGAGGGAATTGAATACCTCACTTTCAAAGAAACTTCAGAAAGAAATTCTCTTGCTCCACGCTTACTTGCTGCAGTTTTACCTTGAAACTGACGGGGTGTTCAGCGTCGATGTATCGGCAGTTGTCGACAGCGTCATCAGGCTACATTCTCGTAAGTTATTAAACATCACATTCGTCGGGAGAAACTCGGGTAACTCGATGTTTGTTTGTCCTGTCAGTGTTCACAGACCAAACTTGACTTGGATACACGTATCTTCTTCCTTTCTTTCTTTCACTGATGCCACGTCCCGCACTGACGCCGGGTCGGCATTGTTAGGAACGGATTTGGCAAGGTTAGGAATAAGGGGTGGCCAGATCCGCTTCCTGGCGCCACCCCGTACCCCCTGGGACGCAATTATTGTGCCCCAAATGTCTGCGTCTAGTGTAATTCATGTCGAGTCGTGTAACTGAGGCGGAAAGTGGGGACCAGCCCGGTATTCACCTAGTAGGATGTGGAAAACCGCCTAAAAACCATATCCAGGCTGGCTGGCACACCGACCCTCGCCGTTAATCTGCTGGGCGGATTCGATCCGTGGCCGGCACCCCTACACGATTTCAGGAAGCTGCGCGTTAGTGGTCTCAGCTATCCTGGCGGGTCACTTGGATGCACGTACATGTACCATCTTAATAACGTTTGCATGCTATTAAGGGATACGCATCAAGTGTTTTTGAATTTTTTCAAATGGTTCAGGTAACCTGAAACTAGTCATCAGTTAAACAAAATAAATTGAATCATGCAATTGTGGCTGTCTGTACATTGCTAATTCAAGTTGCTGTCCTGTTATTAACTAGCAAGCTTGAAATCCAGTGGTCTTGGAACAAGTCGTCGGAGCTGTTTCTTGGAAGCTGTGTCTAGGCAAGGGGCACTGTGCGTCAATCGTGCTGCCGGAGCTCCGGGCGTAAGTAGAACGTCCACTGCGGGCAGGAGACAACACAGGTTCAACTCGGCGCCTGCACCAGGGACAAAGCCGCTGGCGCCGCCATGCGCCGGTACGCCGTGGCGTGGCGCTCGCGCACAAATATTGCCGCAGCGTTATCCGCGCCGGCCCGATCCGCGCGCGCTGTTAATCGAAATTAATCCAATCCCCAATCAAGAGCGCCGGCGGCGCGGGCGCAATTCACTTATATCATTACAGCGCAAACATAAACAAACATCACACGCGGCGGCGCTGATTCCGCGCAGTGCGGAGGCGGCACCGCGCCGCGCCGCGCAGCGCCCAGCAGCCGGCATCGCGCGCCGCACAAAGGAGCGCGGCCGGCGATTGCAAACGCGATTGTTTGGCCGGGGCGGCGGCCGTGATTACTGATAAGTGTTTGCGAGACGGCCGGCCGCGCCCGTGATGGCACCGCCGCCACCGCCGGCCGGGCTCTGCCAGCGGACGCTGCACGGTCGCCACGCGCTGTTCTGGTGCTTTCCGAAACCCCGTTAGCTGGTCCTGAGGACCACAAACGCCGAACCACAAAACATGAGGTTACTGTCGAACACAAATTTTGCAGATGCAACTGCGCACGGCATGTCCAAAAACCCAGCGATAGGAGGAGCGTAAAAAGAAAAACACAATTTTTTGACAAAAATCCAGAATTTGCTGTGGGACGACGTAGAATACTCCCGCTGCAGCCCATGTAGTTTCATGAATTACCAATAGGTGGCGGCGCTGTAGGTAGGCTCCAAAATGGCGTCTTGGGTTCCAAGCAGATAACTGCCGCTGTTTTTTTTGTTTTTTTTTTGTTTTTTTTTTTTTCAGTCTACTGACTGGTTTCATGCGGCCCGCCACGAATTCCTTTCCTGTGCTAACCTCTTCATCTCAGAGTAGCACTTGCAACCTACGTCCTCAATTATTTGCTTGACGTATTCCAATCTCTGTCTTCCTCTGCAGTTTTTGCCCTCTACAGCTCCTTCTAGTACCATGGAAGTCACTCCCTCATGTCTTAGCAGATGTCCTATCATCCTGTCCCTTCTTCTTATCAGTGTTTTCCACATATTCCTTTCCTCTCCGATTCTGCGTAGAACCTCCTCATTTCTTACCTTATCAGTCCACCTAATTTTCAACATTCGTCTATAGCACCACATCTCAAATGCTTCGATTTTCTTCTGTTCCGGTTTTCCCACAGTCCATGTTTCACTACCATACAATGCTGTACTCTAGACGTACATCCACAGAAATTTCTTCCTCAAATTAAGGCCGGTATTTGATTTTAGTAGATTTCTCTTGGCCAGAAATGCCTTTTTTGCCATAGCGAGTCTGCTTTTGATGTCCTCCTTGCTCCGTCCGTCATTGGTTATTTTACTGCCTAGGTAGCAGAATTCCTTAACTTCATTGACTTCGTGATCATCAATCCTTATGTTAAGTTTCTCGCTGTTCTCATTTCTGCTACTTCTCATTACCTTCGTCTTTCTCCGTTTTACTCTCAAACCATACTGTGTACTCATTAGACTGTTCATTCCGTTCAGCAGATAATTTAATTCTTCTTCACTTTCACTCAGGAGAGCAATGTCATCAGCGAATCGTATCATTGATATCCTTTCACCTTGTATTTTAATCCCACTCCTGAACCTTTCTTTTATTTCCATCATTGCTTCCTCGATGTAGAGATTGAAGAGTAGGGGCGAAAGGCTACAGCCTTGTCTTACTCCCTTCTTAATACGAGCACTTCGTTCTTGATCGTCCACTTTTATTATTCCCTCTTGGTTGTTGTACATATTGTATATGATCCGTCTCTCCCTATAGCTTACCTCTACTTTTTTCAGAATCTTGAACAGCTAGCACCATTTTATATTGACGAACGCTTTTTCCAGGTCGACAAATCCTATGAACGTGTCTTGATTTTTCTTTAGCCTTGCTTCCATTATTGGCCGTAACGTCAGAATTGCCTCTCTCGTGCCTTTACGTTTCCTAAAGCCAAACTGATCGTCACCTAGCGCATTCTCAATTTTCTTTTCCATTCTTCTGTATATTATTCTTGTAAGCAGCTTCGATGAATGAGCTGTTAAGCTGATTGTGCGATAATTCTCGCACTTGTCAGCTCTTGCCGTCTTCGGAATTGTGTGGATGATGCTTTTCCGAAAGTCAGATGGTATGTCGCCAGACTCATATATTCTACACACCAACGTGAATAGTCGTTTTGTTGCCACTTCCCCTAATGATTTTAGAAATTCTGATGGAATGTTATCTATCCCTTCTGCCTTATTTGACCGTAAGTCCTCCAAAGCTCTTTTAAATTCCGATTCTAATACTGGATCCCCTATCTCTACTAAATCGACTCCTGTTTCTTCTTCTTTCACATCAGACAAATATTCACCTTCATAGAGGCTTTCAATGTATTCTTTCCACCAATCTGCTCTCTCCTCTGCATTTAACAGTGGAATTCCCGTTGCACTCTTAATGTTACCACCGCTGCTTTTAATGTCACCAAACGTTGTTTTCACTTTCCTGTATGCTGAGTCTGTCCTTCGGACAATCATATCTTTTTCAATGTCTTCACATTTTCCTGCAGCCATTTCGTCGTAGCTTTCCTGCACTTCCTATTTATTTCATTCCTCAGCGACTTGTGTTTCTGTATTCCTGATTTTCCAGGAACATGTTTTTACTTCCTCCTTTCATCAATCAACTGAAGTCTTTCTTCTATTACCCATGGTTTCTTCGCAGCTACCTTCTTTGTACCTATGTTTTCCTTCGCAACTTCTGTGATGGCACTTTTTAGAGACGTCCATTCCTCTTCAACTGTGTTGCCTACTGCGCTATTCCTTATTGCTGTATCTATAGCGTTAGAGAACTTCAAACGTATCTCGTCATTCCTTAGAACTTCCGTATCCCATTTCTTATCGCATTGATTCTTCCTGACTAATGTCTTGAACTTCAGCCTACTCTTCATCACTACTATATTGTGATCTGAGTCTATATATGCTCCTGGGTACGCATTGCAATCCAGTATCTGATTTCGGAATCTCTATCTGACCATGATGTAATCTAATTGAAATCTTCCCGTATCTCCCGGCCTTTTCCAAGTATACGTCCTCCTCTTGTGATTCTTGAACAGGGTATTCGCTATTACTAGCTGAAACTTGTTACAGAACTCAATTAGTCTTTCTCCTCTTTCATTCCTTGTCCCAAGCCCATATTCTCCTGTAACCTTTTCTTCTACTCCTTCCCCTACAACTGCATTCCAGTCGCCCATGACTATTAGATTTTCGTCCCCCTTTACATATTGCATTACTCTTTCAATATCCTCATACACTTTCTCTATCTGTTCATCTTCAGCTTGCGACGTCGGCATGTATACCTGAACTATCGCTGTCGGTGTTGGTCTGCTGTTCCCATTCATAACGAATCCAACTCCCGTTTTATCATTTTCTGCTCCTGTTGGTGTTATCGTATTGTCGTCCTACCAGCGTAAGGAGACTCATTATACGGGGTTATTCTAAATGACGGACGCATTTTCAAAAATTCATATGTCTTCAAGTATAAATCCAAAATGAGCAAGCTTTATACCAATGAGAAGAGGAAGTTTCCAAGTTTTTGGTGGGCGGCCGCGGGCAGGTGGTGATGGTTTCAGAAGTGGTTGGTAGAGTTCCCGCGACAATAGGGCCGTCATTCCGTTTCACTGTCAGTTGTGAGTGACATGTGGAGGACAGGGTTTTCTGAGTTCTTGAGTTCGCGAAAAGTGAGTCTCAAATTGCAGTGGAGCGGGCATTTCGTACCAAATTAGGTATCCAACCACCAACTCGCTAAAACATTAGCCGTTGGTTTAAGCAATTTAAACAGACTGGGAGCGTGTGCAAAGGAAAAATCACAGGCCGACTGTATGTGTCAGAGGACGTTGTCCCACGGATGCGCAGCCTCAGTAAGTCTACGAGTAGAGCCAATCGAGAACTTGGAACACTCCTACCAACTGTATGGAACGTTTTGAGATGGCGTTTGCTGTACAAGCCCTACTGATTACAACTTTTGTAGGCTCTCAACCCCAACAACAAAAAGAAGCGTCTCGCATTTTGTGGTTACGTGCCAGCAAAGATGGAGGATGACGCATTTCTTCAGCGTGCAATTGTTAACGATGATGCAACGTTCCACCTTAGCGGAAAAGTCAACGGACACAATGTCCGCATATGGGGTTTGGCAAGTCCACATTCACCATTGCAACATGAAGGAGACTCACCTAAGATCAACGTGTTCTGTGCCGTAACTTGAACAAAAATTTACGGACCATTTTTCTTTGCGGAAAGAACTGTGACGGGCATCACGTACCTGGACACGTCGGAACAATGGCTGTTCCCTCAAGTTATGGAAGATTCCCAGGACTTCATTTTCCAACAGACTGGAGCTCCGCCCCATTGATACCGTGATTTACGAGGCTTTTGGAATGACTCCCTTCCTCTGTACTGGATCGGTCACAGGGGAGTTGAGGACCTGGCTCTGCACTTCTGGCCACCAAGAGCTCCTGATCTCAAACCCTGCGACTATTTCTTATGGGGTCATGTGAAGGAAGCAGTTTACGTCCCGCCTCTATCAACCACTGCTGCCGTGCACTCAGTAACAGCAGATACGCCTTCATGTGGTGGGCGTCAATGTTTACCACATGGAACATTTATAACGTTTATCACATTTCTAATTATTACATAATTATTAAAAATTAATTAATTGCAATTTATTAAATGTATTACATTGATATCAAACATTATGAAAAAAACTTTAAAACTCTCTCTTTTCATTGGTATAAAGCTTGTTCGTTTTGGATTTGTGCTTGAATAAATACGATGTTTTGAAAATAGGTCTATAATTTAGAATACCCCTGAAAATAATGCAGCAAGAAACAGAGACCAGCTGTCACAATGTCAACAACGAAAGGCGCCCTGCACTAAAGCATGAAAGATAGTGTCAGAGCCACAACTTGCTGGCGTCTGTATAGTATCATATAGATTAAAGGCTCGAAGTGCGAGTCAGTCTTCTGGCAGCCACCGGGCGACCTATGTTGCGATGGAAGGGCGTGCTAGTGGTACTGAGTTGCTGGAGGCGTGAAGACTCTGGAAGTGTAGCTCAGCGGGCGTGCTCCATTGGGTCCACCAGAAGCCATACGACCTCTATCAATGTCTGATGGAAACTTGCAATTCCGTTGTAAACTGTAAGACGCCGGTAGCGCCGTACTGATACGAGATCCCACAGGTGGCGCATTCGATTGTGACAATGATTTGATGCTGGTCTGTATGGGAATGTGGGGGTTCGCATACTTGTCGTCCAATTCCTGGTCAATAACATCTGACCATTACAATGGAGGATAACGATACAGAGCGCCAAGCACGTAGTAACCACTTTGCATCTGCACCTGCCAACCGAGAATAACTAACAGAGTCCCTGCAACATTCATTGTCATTCAACACCGTTGACCACATTAGTTGGAGACTAGCAACAGCTGTATTATGGAATAATGTCCCATGCATAGGCAGCTATTAACGCCAGGACACAAAAACTAAGTTGTCTGGGGTGGTTCCATGTCCAGGAAGCATGGATTGATGATGAATGGCGTGACACTGTTTTCGACGCTCAATTGTAGTTCTGTACTAGCCTGGAAGGCCATAGTGATTTATGGAGAGGTCGCATTCTTCAAATCTTCTGGAGCAATGTAGCGATGCTTCTCTTGGCGTCGTGGTGTGGAGAGCTGTGAGGTATGATTTTAGGTTGCAGCTCATGCGTCGGTATTGTCGTGTCATTTTTCAACAGGTCAGTGCTCATCCACACATTGCACGTACCTCTATGAACTACCCGCGTGATGTTCAAGTATTTCTACGCTCAGGAAGTCTGCAGATCTGGCTCCAAAAGATATGTGGATTGTGCTCGGACATTAACACTGTCACAGTGCCAGTATCCAGAATATAGAGGACCAGATACGACAGTTGTGGCCAGCTACCCTCAGGAAAGGTTACAATGTCTTTATGACATCCTTCCGAACAGAATCAGTGCATCCATCTAGGTTAGAAGGAGTAAAATGTGATACTGATGACTGGGCTCATATTGCCAGTTTCTTTATAAATTTGGAACGATTTTGCAGCTACTGGAATAGAATCACATACACTTTCAAGCAATCAATTATAATTTCACTTTCTTTTCCCCTTCTGCACGTTTCACTCTTCTTTTTACCAGGCAGTGTGTGTGTGTGTGTGTGTGTGTGTGTGTGTGTGTGTGTGTGTGTGTGCGTACGTGTGTGTATGTGTGTGTGCGTGTGCTTGTGCGTGTGTTCTATCTCTGTTCTGTTGACCTGTTCACATCCTAACCTTTATTGCGAATGTAATCTATGGAACAAGTAACTACAAATACCACTATCTGACAAGCACGTTAGATATTTAATATTAGCGCCAAACAAACATTTAAAAATAACTGCCATTCAGATATAATTTTTGACACAAACCAGGATTATTTCAACATCGGTACGAACACCACAGCTGTCTACTGTTACAGTGCCAGGAAGTGCATAGTAATGTTGTTTTCTCGATATGATATTTCTCTATGGTTCTCCAATATTGTCGATACATTCTGCAATCGCTTCAGATAATCGCTTGGCTGTGAAGAACGCAACCAAAGAGGGCGCAGCATTATTATAATGTCAAACCACAGCTCGATATAAATTTATAACTATTACTGTCATTGTTATTATTAGAAGGAGAGGAAACAAGGTTGGATTTAGTGATACCATTGTTTATCAGAACATCAAAAAGGACAAAAAGAAATGTCAATCCTCGAACACAGCATGGAGAAACTTCTAATTGTTGGTCTTATCAGGCTGTGTTAACGCTTCAGCATCATGGCTGACGATCCGTACGATATTCAACAGGATCCTAAAATTTTGGATCTTAATTTCCCTAAATCACTTCAGATGAGCATAGTATTAGAGAGGCATTTGATGTATCTTAGATTTTCGGAAGATGAACAAAAGCGACGACCTATTTGATGTATGCTCCGATTCTCAGTTCTACAGTTTACTTATCCGCATTACGTCAACATCACCGTTGTGAATCTGTGTGAGTATGTAACTAAGAATCAAGACAATTTTGTGAGATCTATCGACGTAAAAACGTCGTCCAACAACCAACAAGAGTGCAAGATGGTTGAAATTGTCGGTGAAACAGGCAAGGCTAGAGGAACACGCCGCAATAGATAGAAAGTACAGTAACAAAGAGGGAGCAATAAGACGAACAAGAAACGAAGTGCTTGAAGTAAATATGGTATAAGGTAATGACTGGCAAGTGGGATGCACTCAGCCTTTGTGACGCAAGCTGAGGAGCTACTTGACTGAGAAGTAGCGGCTTCAGTCTCGGAAACTGCCATACGGCCGGGAGATCGGCGTGCTGACCCCATGAACCTCCAAATCCGCACCCGGTGACGCCTGTCGGCTGAGGATGACACGGCGGCCGGTCGCCACCGTTGGACCTGGGTAGCCTGTCCTGGTGGAGTTTAGTTTTTTATAAGGCAACGATGTTGTCTTATTCCCTTACTGGTCAACCTGTACATATATGAAGCAGTAACAAATTGAAGGAAGATTTAGGGGTGGAATTAAAATACAGGGTGGAAGGATGTGACATTGCTACCCGCACTGATAGTAAGGAGAATTACATAGATTTTTGAATGGAGCTAAATAATTTCCACGGAATACGGACTAAGAGTTAATAAAAGGAAGACGAAAGTATATAGGAGTACCAGGAATAATGTCAGCGATAAACTAACTTCAAAACTGAGGCCACGTAGCACACAAAGTATAAGAATTCCTGTGCCTGTGAGGAGAACCAATGCACCGAGGAGGTCATAAGACGAAGACAAGCACATGCAGAGTACACCTTTCATCGAAACAGACGTCTACTAGTGTCAAAAAATGGCCTCAGAATTTCCGTATGGAGGACGCCATCATACGGAAGTGAAACATGAAGTGCAGGGAGCCAGAATAGAAGGGAACCAAATCGTTTGCAGTGTGATGTTCCATAAGGAAAATTGACTGATGAGATAAAAAATATGGATATTTTGCGCAGAATCGGCGAGCAAAGGAATATACGGAAACACTAACTAGAAGAAGGGACAAGGTATAATTTCCGTGGCACTAGAAGGTACTGGGTAGTGGAAAAGAAATATCAGATAATATTCAACAAATAATCGAGGGATCCGTCATGTTAGCCGAGAGCGATAATGCGCTGCTTCCTTTACTCGGGTAGGCGCGCCGGTCCCGGATCGAATCCGGCCGGCGGATTAAGGATGTGGACCTGTGTGCTGGCCAGCCTAGATGTGGTTTTTAGGCGGCTTTCCACATCCCACTACGTGAATATCGGGCTGGTCCTCACATCCCGCCTCAGTTATAAGACTCACAGATATTTGAAACGCATTCGCACTCTTCAATGATTTACTCTTGATGCAGACAGCTTGGGTACACTAATTCCATCCCAAGGAGTATGGAGTGGTTGAGAATGCACTGTGCTTCCTTCTTTGAAAGGAAAGCAGCCAGACTAGTTGCATAATGTTTCGTGTACAGTACCTTGACGTGCTAAGATGTGGCTGATTCCGGAGCTGAATTTGATGGAGCATGCTGTCATTATGAAATTACTTTTGCTTCATGGAGAGCCATGGTTTTGAATAATTTGTACCGACGTGCAAGATTGCCAGGAAGACCATTCCTATTTGTTTACTGTGATGAGTTCTGTTCTGTAGCTTTTGATGAATCAGGTCGTGGTTTCGTATCATTCTGGGCGAATTATTAAGTATTAGGAGGCGGCACCATTTCTTAGCTCATTTCATCTCTTTTGTATTCAATTCTTCCATTTCAAAATACGAGACGTGCCAGGTCTGTTTTGTGGATCGTATACCGTCATATTTCCAACAGTAAAAATAGTAGTACAAACATACATAAAAAAGTCACTTAGGAATGAAATAAACAGGAAGTGCACAGAAGCTAAGGTGAAATGGCTAGCTGAAAAATGTGAGGAAAAAGGAATCATTGTCAGAAGGACTGAGTCAGGTTATAGAAAAGTCAAAACAACCTTCTGTGAAATTAAAAGCAGTGGCGGTAACAATGCAATGGGAATTCCACTGTTAAACACAGAGAAGGGAGTGGGAGAGTGGGTAGGTGGAAGGAGTACACTAAAGGACTCTATGAGGGGGAGGACTCGTCTGACGAAATGACGCAGGAAGAAACAGGAGTCGACAGGGAAGGGATAAGGGGATCCAGTATTAGAATCGGAGTTTAAGAAAGTTTTGAAAGACTTAAGATCAAATAAGGGAGAAGGGCTTGATGAAATTCCCGTGCAATTTCTAAAATCTTTGGGTGAAGTGGCAACAAAACGACTTGTAATATACCACCGGACTTTCGAAAAAATATAATCCACACAATTCCGAAGACTGCAAGAGCTGACAAGTGAGAGGATTGTTGCAAAATCAGTTTAACAGCTCATGAATCCAAATTTCTGAAAAGAGTAATATATAGAAGAATGGATAAGAAAAATTACGATGTGGTGGACGCAGTTAGTTTCGATTTAGGATAGGTAAAGGTAGCAGAGAGGCAGCTCTGACGTTGCGGTTGATAATAGAAGCAAGTCTAAAGAAAAATCTAGACACGTTGTTACGATTTGTCCACGTGGAAAGGCGTTCGAAAATGAAAATAGTTTAAGATATTCGAAATCTTCAGAAAAATGGGGGTAAGCTATAGGGAAAGACATGTAGTATTCAATATGTACAAGATCCAAGAGGGAGCAATAAGAGTGGAAGAATAAAAACGAAGTGCCCAGATTAAAAAGGTATTAGGCAGGGATCTAGTCTTTCGGCCTTACAATTCAATCTATACATTGAAGAAGCAACAAGAGAAATAAAAGAAAGGTTCGAGAGTGGAATTGCAGTTCAATATCAAAGGATATCACTGATAATATTCACTGATGACATTGTGTGACGGGACGGGTTGCTGTCTCCCTATCTTCTAAACAATCTGTCCACCTACCTGGAGAGTCTTCAGGCTCTCTGCCCCTTCACGTTACGATCTTAGATGATGGTTTAAAGCATCATTGACAAAATTTAACTAAATACTTACCACGCAAAGGCTACATAACTCCAGTCCATGGCAGCATCTGAAACTTAGGTAAACTATCGGGCGTTCGGGATTCTTGCATGAATCGTTTGAAAGATATCTAAAATTTCCTGGAAGCTGGTTTAATGTCTTCCAGACACAGAAAACGGCTACCGAGCCATTCTGTAATATCCCGATACTAATTATGTAATGTTACTGATTTGTCTCTATAATAAGTTCACCCCCAAAAGCAGTCGACCAGATATTTTAAGCGTCCTAGACACTCACTGACCCACTACTGCTCGCGAGTTAACACAGTCAGTTGTTCAGTAGTCTTCTTGTGCAGAAGTCCTCGCCATAATGTCTCGTAATGTGCACGAAACAACCATTTACGACTTTAATATTTCCTGACGAAATCTCCTAAAATAAGTCACTCATAGAGCTCAAACTGTCTCAAAATACTTCACACTTTAGTCGCACCGAGCGAGGTAGCGCAGTGGCCAGCACACTGGACTCGCATTCGGGACGACGAAGGTTCAATCCAGGGTCCGGCCATCGTGCTTTAGGTTTTCCGTGATTTCCCTAAATCGCTCCAGGCAAATGCCAGTATGGTTCCTTTGAAAGGGCACGGCCGCATTCCATCCCCATCCTTCCACTATCCGATGAGACCGATGACCTAGCTGTCTGGTCTCCTCCCCCAAACAACCCAACTTTAGTCGCTTTTCATCAACTACACGAGAACTGAAACTTCCTGGCAGATTAAAACTGTGTGCCGGACCGAGAATCGAACTCAGGACCTTTGCCTTTCGCGGGCAAGTGCTCTAGCAACTGAGCTACCCAAGCACGACTCACACCCCGTCCTCACAGCTTTAATTCCGCCAGAACCTCGCCTCCTACCTTCCAAACTTCACAAAAGCTCTCCTGCGAACCTTGCAGAACTAGCATTCCTGGGAGAAAGGATATTGCGGAGACATGGCTTAGTCACAGAATGGGGTTGTTTCCAGAATGAAATTTTCACTCTATACAGAATATGAATCACCCGAATTCGGTGGATATGGAGAACAGTGGAACGCAATAACTAATTAAGACTGTAGGAAACGGTGTACATGTAGACTCAACAACGTCCTCGTTTGTGTGACTAAACAAGTCAGCTACGCTCAGTCGTTGTACAGATCATCTAGGTCAGTGTGTGCAGGGACTGCACACACGTATCTGCCTATAAAGATTATTTATCTAACTTTTCTTAATTTTTGAGATAATAATTAAAACGTAATGATTACCCCTTGTACGTACCGTAAGAAATAATCCAGTATCTACTGCAACCTACATCCTGATGAATATCCTCAGTGTATTCATCTCTTCGTATCCCTCTACGATTTTTATCCTCCACGCTGCCCTCCAATACTAAATTGGTGATTCCTTGATGCCTCAGAACATGCCCTACCAACAGATCCCTTCTTCTAGTCAAGTTGTGCCACAAACTCCTCCCCAATTCTATTCAATACCTCCTCATTAGTTATGTGATATATCCATATAATCTTCAGCATTCTTCTGTATCACCACATTTCGAAAGCTTCTATTCTCTTCTTGTCCTAACTATTTATCGTCCATGATTCACTTCCATACATGGCTACACTGCATACAAATAACTTCAGAAACGACTTCCTGACCCTTAAATCGATAATCGATGTTAACAAATTTCTCTTCTTCAGAAACGCATTCCTTGCCGTTGCCCGTCTGCATTTTATATCCTCTCCGACCATCATCAGTTATTTTCCTCCCCATATAGCAAAATTCCTTCACTACTTTAAGTGACTCATTTCCTAATCTAATTCCCACACCATCACCCGACTTAATTCGACTACATTCCATTTCCTCGTTTTGCTTTTGTTGATGTTCATATTATACCCTCCTTTCAAGACACTGCCGATTCCGTTCAACTGCTCTTTCAAGTCCTGTGCTGTCTCTGACAGAATTACATTGTCATCCGTGAACCTCAACGCTTTTATTTCTTTTCTATGGATTTTAATACCTACTCCGAACTTTACCTTTACTGCTTGCTCAATATACAGACTGAATATCATCGGGGACAGGCTAAAACCCGGTCTCACTCCCTTCCCAACCACTGCTTCCCTTTCATGTCCCTCGACTCTTATACAGGGTGTTTCAAAAATGACCGGTACATTTGAAACGGCAATAAAAACTAAACGAGCAGCGATAGAAATACACCGTTTGTTGCAATATGCTTGGGACAACAGTACGTTTTCAGGCGGACAAACTTTCGAAATTACAGTAGTTACAATTTTCAACAACAGATGGCGCTGCAAGTGATGTGAAAGAAATAGAAGACAACGCAGTCTGTGGGTGCGCTATTCTGTACATCGTCTTTCTGCTATAAGCGTGTGCTGTTCACAACGTGCAAGTGTGCTGTGGACAACATGGTTTATTCCTTAGAACAGAGGATTTTTCTGGTGTTGGAATTCCACCGCCTAGAACACAGTGTTGTTGCAACAAGACGAAGTTTTCAACGGAGGTTTAATGTAACCAAAGGACCGAAAAGCGATACAATAAAGGATCTGTTTGAAAAATTTCAATGGACTGGGAACGTGACGGATGAACGTGCTGGAAAGGTAGGGCGACCGTGTACAGCAACCACAGAGGGCAACGCGCAGCTAGTGCAGCAGGTGATCCAACAGCGGCCTCGGGTTTCCGTTCGCCGTGTTGCAGCTGCGGTCCAAATGACGCCAACGTCCACGTATCGTCTCATGCGCCAGAGTTTACACCTCTATCCATACAAAATTCAAACACGGCAACCCCTCAGCGCCGCTACCATTGCTGCACGAGAGACATTCGCTAACGATATAGTGCACAGGATTGATGACGGCGATAAGCATGTGGGCAGCATTTGGTTTACTGACGAAGCTTATTTTTACCTGGACGGCTTCGTCAATAAACAGAACAGGCCCATATGAGGAACCGAAAAGCCCCATGTTGCAGTCCCATCGTCCCTGCATCCTCAAAAATTACTGGTCTGGGCCGCCATTTATTCCAAAGGAATCATTGGCCCATTTTTCAGATCCGAAACGATTACTGCATCACGCTATCTGGACATTCTTCACGAATTTGTGGCCAGACATGAACCCCTGTGACTTCTTTCTGTGGGGACACTTGAAAGACCAGGTGTACCGCCAGAATCCAGAAACAATTGCACAGCTGAAGCAGTACATCTAATCTGCTTGTGAAGCCATTCCGCCAGACACGATGTCAAAGGTTTCGGGTAATTTCATTCAGAGACTACGCCATATTATTGCTACGCATAGTGGATATGTGGAAAATATCGTACTATAGAGTTTCCCAGACCGCAGCGCCATCTGTTGTTGACAATTGTAACTACTGTAATTTCGAAAGTTTGTCTCCCTGAAAATGTACTGTTGTCCCAAGCATGTTGCAACAAACGGTGTATTTCTATCGCTGCTCGTTTAGTTTGTATTGCCGTTTCAAATATACCGGTCATTTTTGAAACACCCTGTAACTGCCATCTGCTTTCTGTACAAATTGTAAATACCCTTCCGCTCCCTGTATTTTACCCCTGCCACCTTCAGAATTTGAAAGAGAGTATTCCAGTCAACATTGTCAAAAGCTTTCTCTAAGTCTGCAAATGCTAGAAACGTAGGTTTGCCTTTCCTTAATTTATTTTCTAAGATGGGTCGTAGGGTCAGTATAGCCTCACGTGCTCCAACATTTCTACGGAATCCGAACTGATCTTCCCTGAGGTCGCCTTCTACCAGTTTATCCACTCGTCTGTAAAGAATTCGCGTTAGTATTTTGCAGCTGTGACTTATTAAACTGATAATTCGGTAATTCTCACATCTGTCAACACCTGCTTTCTTTGGGATTTGAATTACTATATTCTTCTTGAAGTCTGAGGGAATTTCGCCTGTCTCATACATTTTGCTCGCCAGATCGTAGTGTTTTGTCAGGACCTGCTCTCCTAATGCTGTCAGTAGTTCTAATGGAGTATTGTCTACTGCCGGGGCCTTGTTTCGACCCACGTCTTTCAGTGCTCTGTTAAACTCGTCACACAGTATCGTATCTCCCATTTCATCTTCATCTACATCCTCTTCCATTTCCATAATATTGTCCTCAAGTACAGCGCCCATGTATAAACCCTCTATATACTCCTTCCCCTTTCTGCTTTCCCTACTTTGCTCAGGACTGGGTTTCCATCTGAGATCTTGATATTCAAACAAGTGGTTCTCTTTTCTCCAATGGTCTCTTTAATTTTCCTATAAGCAGTATCTATCTTAACCCTCAAGAGATAAGCCTCTACATCCTTACATTTGTCCTCTAGCCATGGCTGCTTAGCCATTTTGCGCTTCCTGTCGATCTCATTTTTGAGACGCTTGTATTCCTTTTTGCTGCTTCATTTACTGCATTTTTGTATTTTCTCCTTTCATCAGTTCAGTTCTCTTCTGTTACCCAAGGATTTCTACTAGCCCTCGTATTTTTACCTTCTTGATCTTCTGCTGCCTTCACTATTTCATCCCTCAAAGCTACCCATTCTTCTTCTACTGTATTTCATTCCCCCATTCCTGTCAATTTCTCCCTGAAACTCTGTACAACCTCTGGTTCTTTGAGTTTATCCACGTCCCATCTCCTTAAATTCCCACCTTTTTGCAGTTTCTTCAGTTTTAATCTACAGTTCATAAGCAATAGATTGTGGTTAGAGTCTACATCTGGCCCTGGAAATGTCTTACAATTTAAAACCTGGTTCCTAAATCTCTGTCTTACCATTATATAATCTACCTGATACCTTTTAGTATCTCCAGGGTTCTTCCATGTATACAACCTTCTTTCATGATTCTTGCACCAAGTGTTAGCTGTGATTAATTTATGCTCTGTGCACAATTCTATCAGGCGGCTTCCTCTTTCATTTCTTAGCTCCAATCCATATTCACCTACTATGATTCCTTCTCTCCCTTTTCCTACTATCGAATTTCAGTCACCCATGACTACTAAATTTTCATCTCCCTTCACTAACTAAATAATTGGTTTTATTTCATCATATATTTCATCAATTTCTTCGTTATCTGCAGAGCTAGTTGGCATATAAACTTGTACTACTGTAGTAGGCGTGGGCTTCGTGTCTATCTTGGCCACAATAATGCGTTCACTATGCTGTTTGTAGTAGCTTACCCACACTCCTACTTTATTATTAATTATTAAACCTACTCTTGCATTACCCCTATTTGATTTTGTATTTATAACCCTGTATTCACCTGACCAAAAGTCTTGTCCCTCCTGCCACCGAACTTCACTAATTCCCACTATATCTAACTCTTACCTATCCATTTCCCTTTTTAAATTTTCTAACCTACCTGCCCGACTAAGGGATCTGACATTCCACGCTCCGATCTGTAGAACGCCAGTTTTCTTTCTCCTAATAACGATGTCCTCTTGAGTAGTCCCCGCCCAGAGATCCGAATGAGGGGCTATTTTACCTCCGAAATATTTTACCCAAGAGGATGCCATCATCATTTAATCATACAGCATAGCTGCAGGCCCTCGGGAAAAATTACGGCTGTAGTTTCCCCATGCTTTCAGCCATTCGCAGTACCAGAACAGCAAGGCCATTTTGGCTAGTGTTTCAGGGCCAGATCAGTCAGTCATCCAGACTGTGGCCCCTGCAACTATTGAAAAGGCTGCTGCCCCTCTTCAGGAGCCACACGTTTGTCTGGCCTTTCAACAGATACCCCTCCGTTGTGGTTGCACCCACGGTACGGCTATCTGTATCGTTAATTCACACAAAGCCTCCATACCAACGGCAAGGTCCTTGGTTCCTTGGTTTATATTTTATAAAAGTATTCTCAAATGAAAATGACTAGAAGGGTATAGCAATTTTTTGATACTGTGTGTTTGTTAGTAGAAATTATAGCGTACCACATCCCTTGTTCATTTGTAGAGTAAATGAATGTGGCCCTTCAGCTCTATTTGTCACGTATTTGGTGATCGTCAAATAAATATACTTTCGATTAATGTGAACCTTCACCTACCGATCACTAATATTAGGCGTCTTGCGAATTATATTTTGTATGTAAATTGAGTTGCACACAAAGTTAAAAATGTCAGTGTTCTTGACTTTCATTTTCACGGCCATCACAACCCACAGCCTTTGCTGTGGGTTCTCTTTCCTTTTCTGTAGACTATTCCTTTCTGATCTCAGATATAGCTGTTGTTGTGGACTTCAGCACAAGTCTGGTTTAATGCTATTCTGTCCCAAGCAGCTACTGTAACCTGCGTCCATTTTAACCTGCTCACTGCTTTGTCCACATTTTTTACCTCAGTTGACAAACGGACAATTCCTTAACATCTCTGGATGTGTCCTGCCTTCTTTTAGTCATTTCTTTTTTTCCCAATTCTGTTCACTACCTCATTCGATATACCTATTCAATTATTAACATTTTTTATGTAGCACCACATTTCATTAGCTTCTATGTTCTATATCAACAGTTTTATAGTCCAAGTTTGAAGAGAAGTATTCCTAACATTTACAGTTATATTCAATGTTACCAAAAATTTTCTCATTCTCAGAAATGCTTTCTGTGTAATTGCCAGTCTGTGTTTTATATTCTCTCTTTCTCCCACCATTGTCAGTTATTTTGCTGTTGAAATATAAAACTCATCTACTGCGTTTCGTGTCTCATTCTCTAATTTTATACCCTCAGGATCACGTGATTTAATTGGTCTCCATTCCATTACGCTTGTTGTACTTTTATTTATGCTCATCTTCTAACCTGTTTTTCACACTGTATCCATTCCGCTCAACTGCTCTTCCAGGTATTTAGTCAGCTCTGACAAAATTATAATGCCACTAGCAAACTTCAAGGTTTTTATTTCTTTTCCATGAACTTAATAAATCCCTCGTTTGTTTCCTTCACAGCTTGCTAACTGTACAGATCAAACAGCATCGAGGACAGGCTACGACGCTGTCTCAGTCCCTACCCAATTACTGCTGCCCTTCGTGTCTTTCGGCTCTTGGAAGGGCAGTTTTGATTCTGAACAACTGTGATAACCTACGGCTCCCTGTATTTTATCCCTGTTACCCTCAAGGTGTCAAATGGTGTAGTCTAATCAACTTTGTCAATACTTTACCCTAAATCTACAAATGCTAAATCTTCATACCTAACTTCTAAGTTGCGCCGTAGAGTCAGTTTTGCCTCGTGTTTTCTTACGTGTTTCCGGAATACAGACTGATATCTGTAACAGTATCTGCATTCTTGTGGAAATAAGATGTGCCAGTATTCTGCAATCACCACTTACTGACTAATTACATTCAAACTTACCATCCCCAGCCTGTTTTGGAATTGTAATTACAATATACTTCTCAAAACCTCATGGTATTTCGCCAGTTTCATATGTCTTGCACACCGGACGGAATAATTCCGTTATCGCTCGCTGTCCAAAGGGTCTCATTGATTCTGCTACAATATCGTCTACTCCAAAAACCTTGTTTCGAGTTATATCTTAACAAAGCTCTTCTTTTCGCTATATCATACCTCTCGTTTCATCCTGTACATTCTTTCAGTCTTATCAAAATTGCTGAATTAGTAGGCATACGAACTTGTGCTATTGTGGTGAGTGTTGACTGTTCCTCTACCTTGGCTACGATAATATCTTGACCGCGTTGTTCATAGTAGCTAACTCGCGTTTCTATTTCCTTGTCCATTATCAGACTCATTTTTGCATTACCCGTATATGAATGTGTATTTATAATGCTGTACTCAGCTGACCAAAAGTCTTGCTCTTTCTGTCACCGCACTCTACTAATTTCCACTTGAACCTGTGCATTTTTCTATATGATCAAGTGATCTAACATTGTATACTCCAAACCTTAGAGTGCCACCTTTTTTTTCCCTGATGACGTTCTCCTGAATAGAACCCTCCCATCCCCCCTCCCCCCCCCCCCCCCTGGCAATTCGAATGGGGAAGTATTTTACCTCTGGATATTTTTCCAAGAGGATACCATCATCGTTTACGAATAGTAGAGCCGCATGCTCTCGGAAAAATAACTAATGTTTCCCCCCCTACTTTTAGCCATTTGCAGCACTAGAGCAATGCAGCACTACTGCTATACAAAATCACACTATTCACATGTGGAAACCACAGTCCAGGTTGTTGACTGTTGTGCATCAACCCATAGCTCGTCTGCGCGTACGTGGCAAAAAAAAAAAAAAAAAAAAAAAAAAAAAAAAAAAAAAAAAACTACGAATCACGATACACACTGATCCCGAGATCGTTAAGCTTTCGCCCACTCAGTTCAGTGGTGGCTTTAATTCGGCATAGTACAAACACTTTATTTAATGCACTTCAAACTTTTGACTATGTGGGACCTAAGTGTAATTGACTTTATTGTTAAGGCAACACAAAAACTATTACTGACTTCTTTCCAAAGCAAGATGAGCATAAGAGGTCCTATTTACAGTTTTGGCACACATATAAACGGCACTTCACCTAACAGCCTACCTTACTGGTATTCCTTACAACTTGGTTTTATCCTCAACGCAGCGGTATGTAGATTCAAGGATCGAAAAAATGTTATTGCCTTACCACATGACAATACCTCGGTAAAAATGTTAATCTACGACGACTTCAGTCCACACCTCTGAGAGAGCAATTTAATTTTAACATTTCAGGAATAATGTTGCTGTAAGTGAAATGAAGTTAATTATCTTTTATCAAACTGACTTTTGCATAGAAACAAGACGGGTGCAAAGCGTAAAGGTAACACTTGGCATAATGATCAACACTTTCACATTCAAGTAAAGTTAATCATCAGCTAGCTTTCAAAATGACCACAAGATTTAATTCAAACAATAACAGCTCATTAATATATAACTCACTTATGTTTCAATTTGACTGGAATTTGTGGCATACATTCCTTGTCGTAAAACTGGTAACAACGTTATAGTTCGTATAAATTTACACGCGAACATTTACTAAGTTCATGACCAGAATGCAGGTTTAATTTAGGCTCATTAGGAGAACGAGTTCATGAAACCGATTATATTCAAAGTCTGCAAAACGTTAATTGCCTGAGGTATTCTGATAACTTGGAAGCACTGTTAAATTTAAGGAACCATTCTTGCCTTAACTGTTGTGTTTTAGTGTCATCGGAAATTTTTGGTGGCTAGTAATTTCTCAAGCTCTTCATGTCTCAAAGTTGATGGAATAGTAGATGACGAAGAAAGTTACCTGTAGGAACTACTGTTCTTGAAGCTTCGTTGCTCAAAGTTCCATCTAAGATTATGACAGGAAAATCTTGCATTCCACAGCCACAATTTTGATAGGCGACCATGCATCACAAACGCAACAAGCACACCAAACCTCATTTCAGTCGACACAGTGTTGGCGCTATTAAAATTTCGCTCACACGCTCCACATCTACTCCCCATCTTCCTACGCTTGCTCGACACTCGGCGCTCCAAGGTCACCCATACAAACGGAAGTAACACCAATAGTCGTTCCTCACCTTACTTACGTTGCGTTCCAAAATGTTAACCTATAATAGTTGACCCTACGGATATTAAAGCCAGGTTCACCACACTGAACTTTCATGATAATCATATAATAATACGAAATTATATGGTTCCAGAGACTTTTTCAGGTATTAAACATCTTTGCAACATGAAAATCATTGTGCCAGGCACGTATAGTGCTTAGCGGATCTGCCCAGAGAGTAGGAGACCCTGATTCGAATACTGGCCTTGGTACAAATTTTTATTCATCGCCTCAGTCTTCATATATACATCCTATATGTTTGAGACTTCAAAAGGTTTCTGGAATCATACAGCTTCGCTTGAAAAAAGTGCCTTTGTCTGGGTTTCGGGCTGGATCCCCCGTTTCGTTCATTGATGACTTGCTATTCCAGTACAGTTGTTCGAGTTAAGCGGGATTCGAAGTGGGAATTTGGATTGAGGAGGGAGGTATGCTAGGGTAGCCCGTGACATTGCGCAAACCAGTTTTTCCTGGCTGGCGTAGTGGTAAGTGTATCTACCTACTGAGCTGCAGAACCGGGTTCAAATCCCAGCCCCGGTACGAATTTTCATCTGTCGCTTCAGTCTGGATGTATAAATCGTTTAACGGCTATCGACAATCAGTTTTTTTACGCACCTTCATTTAGGTGGCATCAGATAACTGAAAGTTGCCCGTTTAGTCGATATTTCTCTATCGAATTCTGCGTGTACGGAAACATTATAATTTTTTTAAAAATTTTAGGGCCAGTAAAAGCTGTTACTTTACATCTTGAAGGTATGTTTCCCATTTTTTCCACGTCTGTTAACAGTAGCTCAGCTTCCTCTCTTGGCGACACTGAAACGGAGCTGTGCAGGATATCTTTGAGTCCCTCGTTACACACAGAAGTCTTTGGCCTGAGAAGGTTGTAAAGCTATACAAGTCTTTTTTGTCGAAGCTGGCAAGTTAACCGTAACATCACGCGAGGTGGGAACTGCTAGAGGGTGAAGAGCGGAATCACAAACCATCGGAGAGCACTTCTTCTCTGGGAGCACTCGTAGGTGTGGGCAGGTGCTGCTGGTCTTCTCTGGTACACGTCTGTCAGACGAGAGGTGCTCGGATGTTTGCTCTATATAGATTTATGAGCGCTGTTTAATTGTTTATAACATGGAGGAAGTGTTTTTGCTTACTTATTTCATACAAATTACTATATAATTACCTGAATTGATGTCACTTTCTTATTGCAGTGAATCATGTGGGCAGATGTCAGTTTATTCATATATTTCCAGACTGCTTTCATTAATTATTTATAATATCGCAGAAGAGTTCCGCTTATTGATTCCGTAAAAAATCCAATTTAATTAAGTGAAGTGCTGTTACTCGTACACTAAACCAAGTGCGTCCCCAGCTCGTGGTCTCGCGGTCGCGTTCTCGCTTCCCGAGCACGGGGTCCCGGGTCCGAATCCCGGCGGGGTCAGGGATTTTCACCTGCCTCGAGATGACTGGATGTTCGTGTTGTCCTCATCATTTCATCACCATTCATGTAAGTGGCGACACTGGACTGAGCAAAGGTTGGGAATTTGCACGGGCGCTGATAACCGCGCAGTTGAGCGCCCCACAAATCAATCATTGTCATCATCATCTTCATCATCATCGTAAACCAAGTGACTCTGTGGCAGCTTATTCACGTTGTAATATCAGTAAACGCTTTAATTAACCATTTGTAATGTAATGGAAGTGTTTTGTTTATTGATTACCTATAAATTATGATTTAATTGTACGATTTATCCACTTTCTTTATGTATTGAACCAAGTGCCCATAGTTTAATATGGGCTTTGTTAGTGTACTAGTAAAAGTTCTGTAACTCTTGCAGGTGGAGTACATTATGTTTCGCATGTTTCACTCTTATTTAGTGGTAAACCAATAGTCGTCGCTCCAAACTATTCCAGTGGACTAAGAACTGCAACTAACTGTGGCATCTCACATTTCCTGCACTCGTGTGAAATGCGTGTTCCGGCATTTGGGCAATGCGATCTGCTCTACACCACCAATTTATTGCCAATATTATGTTTTGTTTTTATTAATAAATGTCATGCCATTCAATTTATGTTACTGGTTTACGGTATCACTAGTTCAATGTGGAGTAAATAAGTTATCAGTATAATTAACGTCATTAAAATTCAGACCGTTTTTTATGCACCAACCAGTGCCTGCGGCACTGTCCAGATAAATATTAATTAATTGAATGGCTAAGTGGATCGCTTAACGTTCATATCTGTCAGTATAACACTCTCAGATTTTCAGAGTGGGCTTCTTACAATATTACTTGTATTACTGGTATTTGTTCATCACTCTGAGTCCTCAGCACTTTACAAACAATATAAAGTGATGTAAAATTACTTCATATTATTTGTTAAATGATACAATAATCAATCAAAATATCGTAATACAAGGCGAGGGGCCGCATCGGGAAAGTAGTACCGCAGCGATTCTACTTGGTATAGATTCGAAAAGCTATCCAGTAGCAGATGTAGACGCAGATCGCAACGTAGTAGTCACGAAGAGTAGGCTGACGTTTAACAGATTAGTCAGAAAGAATCAATACGAGAAGAAGTGAGATACGGAAGTACTAAGGAATGACGAAATACTAATGAAGTACTCTAAGGCTATAGAAACAGCATTAAGGAACAGCTCAGTAGACAGTACAGTTAAAGAGGAATGGACAGCTAGAATAAAGACAATCATACAAGTCTGAAAGAAAAACATAAGTACAAAGACGGTAACTGCAAAGAAACCATGGATAATAGAAGAAATACTTCAGTAGATTGATGAAAGAAGGAAGTACAAGAATGTCCAGGGAAATTCAGGAGTACAGGTATACAAGTCGCTGAGGAATGAAATAGAAAGGACGCGCAGGGAAACTAAGACGAAATGTATGCATGTGAAGAAATCGAAAAAGAAATGATTGTCTGAAAGACTATTTCACTATATAGGGATGTGAAATTGAGCGCAAGTGTGGTAACATTAAGAGTGCAACGGGAATTCCATTGTTAAGTGCAGAGCAGAGAGGGGATAGTTCTTAGAGCCCTTTCAACCATTTTTTAATAGTAACAGAAGTACCTTAAGGAAATGGCATTCCTGAAATTACATTTGTATCGATTATGTTCCTTTAAGAGCGATGTACCGAGTTCTCTCTGCAACAAAATCTTGAATCCAGTCGCAAATCTGGTCCGTTACTCAGTAAGCTCGTATTTTCCCCCCACTAAACGCTAGTGCGAGAGTGTCTCATATGCCTTCCTGAAGTCAGCATCAACCTCAGTGTTGATGTCCACAGCAGTGCGGATCTCGTAAAGGAGAAGAACAAGCTGAGTTTCGCAAGATATGTACGCGGAATCCTCATTGAGTTTTCTGGAGGAGATACATGAGTATAAAACATACTAGATAATTCTAAAACAGACTGACGTCAGCGATACAGGCCTATAACTTTGAGCATCTGTCTTATGACCCTTCTTGAAAACCGGAAAGACCTGCGCTTTTTCCTGGACATTAGATACCCTTGGTTGATCCAGTGACCAACAATAAATTGCTGTTAGTAGGGGAGCATGCTATTTCGCATAATCTCTTTAAAATCTTACAGCTATCTCATCGAGTCCTGATGTCTTCGCACTACTAAGCAGTTGTAGTTACTTCTCTACTCCGCGATCACTTATCTCAAAATCTGCCATTTCGATGTTCGAAAGATGATTAACTGGAGGGATCTACACCGTAAAGTTGGTTGTGTGCGGAGGCGCCATTATCTAGGAGAACGGCTGCAGGAAACTATCACCGCGCCAAGAACACAGGCCAATGGTTACGAAATTAATCTAGTGGAACGTTTAAGAGGACTTTCATGGGACCCGCGTCAGTAACCAAAGGCACCATGGCAGGTGAGGACTATCTGAACATTAATCAAAATATCCACGGGTGTACTGCAGGTCTATAGTGTCCAACGGGTACAATATTTCGGCGATCAAACATGTCGCCATCATCAGGTGAACTGACGGACTGAGCTCCTGTGAACGTGCCGGCACGGAGATCCGTACGCTATGGCTGCTTAGGGGGAACTGGGTTCGGTCGCGGCGGCGGCCGATTTAAATACCCTCCGCCCGCGGTGCGCTCCCTCCACCGTCCGCGCCCCGCGCCACGGTAGTGCGGTGGAACAGATTGCGACGGCGCCTGAGATGACGTCGGTGTGATGGCTCTGTCCGCCGTGGTCGTCACAACTATGCGTTTGCTCGATTTACTCTTGATTAACCCAATCGCTGGTTCCCAAGCCTTGCTAAGACTATAGCCACAGTCACGGTTTATGAGTCGTCATTGGTGCGAATTTCGATGGCCTCTCTAACAACGCTGTCCCAGTATCTCGACGTCTGTACCAGAATCTTCGTGCGGTCATACTTCATAGCGTGATTTTCCGACAAACAATGTTCAGCGACCGCCGACTTGCTCGGATACATCAGTCGAGTGTGCCTCTGGTGTTCACGGCATCGATCTTCGACGGTACGCATCGTCTGACCAATATACGACTTGCCACATTGACACGGAATCTGGTACACGCCGGCCTTCCTCAAACCGAGGTCATCTTTGGCGCTCCCCACCAGTGCACGAGTTTTATTCGGAGGAAAAAAACACAGTTCCGACCCGGTGTTTCTTCAGAATGCGGGCGATTTTCCCCGAGAGTGCGCCTGTGTATGGAATAAATGCAGTGCCTACCACCTCCCTCGTGACTTTATCCATCTCAACAGGTTGTGATGCAGTGGTTGGGCGGAGAGCACGTTGGATCTGCCACTCTGAGTACCCATTTTTTCGAAACACAGTTCTCAGATGTTCCAATTCCTGGGGTAGACTCTCTGTGTCAGACACAGTGCGCGCCCTATGTACTAGAGTTTAAGTACCCCATTCCTCTGTGAAGGGTGGTGGCAGCTGTCTGCGTGCAAATACAGATCAGTGTGTGTTGTCTTTCGAAAAACCCCATGACCTAGGGTGCTGTCAGCCCTTCTCCTGATCAAGACGTCGAGGAAAGGTAATTTACCCTCCGTTTCAGTCTCCATAGTGAATTTGATGTTGGGGTGTATGGAGTTTAGATGTGTAAGGAAGTCAAGGAGTTTATCCATACCATGTGGCCAGATGACGAACGTGTCGTCCACGTAACGGAAAAAGCAAGTAGGTTTCCATTCGGATGACTACAGGGCTTCCTCCTCGAAGTTCTCCATGTACAAATTCGCTACCACCGGTGAGAGAGGGCTACCCATGGCGACTCCCTCCGTTTGTTCGTAGTATTCTCCATCAAAAAGAAAATACGTGGAAGTCAAGACATGCCTAAAAAGTTCGGTGGTATTCTCGTCAAACTGATAGCCATCTAACACATCCTCTAGTTTTCTTTTCCATTCTTTTGTGTATTATTGTTGTCAGCAAACTTGGATGCATGAGCTGTTAAGCTGACTGTGCGATAATTCTCGCACTTGTCAGCTCTTGCAGCTTTCGGATTTGTGTGGATAATATTTTTACAACAGTCATATGGTATGTCGCCAGACTCATACATTCTACACACCAACGTGTATAGTCGCTTTGTTGCCATTTCCTCCAATGATTTTAGAAATTCTGATGTAATGTCGTCTATCCCTTTCGCCTTATGTGATCTTAGGATCTCCAAAGCGCTCTTAAGTTCTGCTTCTAAAACTGGATCGCCGGTCTCTTTCAAATCGACTCTTGTTTCTTCTTCTGTCACATCAGACAAAACTTCCCCGTGATAAAGGCTTTCAATGCACTCTTTCCAACTATCCCCTATTACAACTATGGAGGACAGAGCCATCACACCGACGTCATCTCAGGCGCCGTCGCAATCTGTTCCACCGCACTACCGTGGCGCGGGGCGCGGACGGTGGAGGGAGCGCACCGCGGGCGGAGGGTATTTAAATCGGCCGCCGCCGCGACCGAACCCAGTTCCCCCTAAGCAGCCATAGCGTACGGATCTCCGTGCCGGCACGTTCACAGGAGCTCAGTCCGTCAGTTCACCTGATGATGGCGACATGTTTGATCGCCGAAATATTGTACCCGTTGGACACTATAGACCTGCAGTACACCCGTGGATATTTTGATTAATGTTCAGATAGTCCTCACCTGCCATGGTGCCTTTGGTTACTGACGCGGGTCCCATGAAAGTCCTCTTAAACGTTCCACTAGATTAATTTCGTAACCATTGGCCTGTGTTCTTGGCGCGGTGATAGTTTCCTGCAGCCGTTCTCCTAGATAATGGCGCCTCCGCACACAACCAACTTTACGGTGTAGATCCCTCCAGTTAATCATCTTTCGAACATCGAAATGGCAGATTTTGAGATAAGTGATCGCGGAGTAGAGAAGTAACTACAACTGCTTAGTAGTGCGAAGACATCAGGACTCGATGAGATAGCTGTAAGATTTTAAAGAGATTATGCGAAATAGCATGCTCCCCTACTAACAGCAATTTATTGTTGGTCACTGGATCAACCAAGGGTATCTAATGTCCAGGAAAAAGCGCAGGTCTTTCCGGTTTTCAAGAAGGGTCATAAGACAGATGCTCAAAGTTATAGGCCTGTATCGCTGACGTCAGTCTGTTTTAGAATTATCTAGTATGTTTTATACTCATGTATCTCCTCCAGAAAACTCAATGAGGATTCCGCGTACATATCTTGCGAAACTCAGCTTGTTCTTCTCCTTTACGAGATCCGCACTGCTGTGGACATCAACACTGAGGTTGATGCTGACTTCAGGAAGGCATATGAGACACTCTCGCACTAGCGTTTAGTGGGGGGAAAATACGAGCTTACTGAGTAACGGACCAGATTTGCGACTGGATTCAAGATTTTGTTGCAGAGAGAACTCGGTACATCGCTCTTAAAGGAACATAATCGAAAGATACAAATGTAATTTTTGGAATGTCATTTCCTTAGGGCACTTCTGTTACTATTAAAAAATGGTTGAAATGGCTCTAAGAACTATGGGACTTAACATCTGAGGTCATCAGTCTCCTAGACATAGAAGTATTTAAACCTAACTAACCTAAGGATATCACATACATCCATGCCCGAGGCAGCATTCGAACTTGCGACCGTAGCACGAGCGCGGTTCCGGACTGAAGCGCCTAGAACCGCTCGGCCACAGCGGCCGACGTTCTGTTACTATTACTGTTTTTATAATATATAAAAATGATATAGAAGGCTGGACTCGTTACCTCTACAGTCGTCAGATAATATAATGGATGGTGAGTCGGACGTCTGAAAGCGTTCAGGAAATAGTACTGAGAGTTTACACATTTATTAACAAGAACAGCGTCATTCTCCCCAGTTTGCCAACAGTTAGGCAGGCTGGCGAGCACTCGTTACCTGTTATTTTCTCATGCGGGTACTCTCCCGCGCAGCGGTGTCAGCACTCGCAGCAGTCGCTAAGTCACGAGCGGTTCTCGATCCAGTAGCGCCGGCGTCACAGCCAGCAATGGCCGGTGGTCAGCGGCGTGGCCAGGACATTCCCAGGGCACTCTCGTCGACGTCGTAAGTGGTGCAACCAGAAAGGCAGCCAACAGCTCTGCACGAGGTGGCCGTAGCCGTACATAGATACGTCACAGCTTATCTCTGAGAGACTGGCCCGCGACGGTGGAGTCCGCTTATAGCTGCGAGTTGGGAGGCTGCGTGAATGCACTCCCCCTGAACGACGGTAGTTGACCAGCTCGCCAAGGACTACAAGTGAGGCCTGCTATTGCAGGGTGCTACAGTCTTCCTATCAGGAAATGCGGGGATGTGATAACAGCAGATCTCAGCAGCAGAGTTCATATGGATATCGTTGGAGAAAGTGTTGTAGATTACAGTATCTCAACAGGCCATGGATGAAACGTCCCAGGTTCTGCCTTGGTACTGGTTAACTGCTACACTGAACTACAAATGAGCTGCAGTTGCACTACGACTGACTATGCCTGAGAACTAAGTTGTGAAAGTCAGGTTACATATACTTGTTGGGCTGTGCTGATGAGCTTATTCTGTGGAGATGACTGAATGTGCCCCAGTTTTCAGAACATGTCAGCAATCTTGGTCCCTTCAAGACGTCACAACTCCATCATTCAGACGCTCTTTCCTGCAGTTTTACTTCGGTGTCTGCTCTGAGCTTTCACATGTCACTTTACATAGTCAACACTATGACGATAGTCCTCTGCTTCTATGATGTCATTTTGTTATGTTACTTGTTTTGTGTTAGCAGAAGAGCCAACACCGTGTTACGAGTGGAGGCCGAAATGCACGCGTTTTAGCTCAAGCAGGCTAGCGTGAGGAGGGAAGAACTACACTGACGTGAGGTCTGGAACATGACAAGGAATGAGAATTCAAAAAGCGGACGTAATTAGTTTGATACTTAACTTAATGATGACCGTCGCTCTTGACGGTACATGATTCACAATATTATCTGTTCAGAATACATTCTTGAAGATAGTTCTTATACTAAATGAATATGACGCCTTGCTAGGTCGTAGCAAATGACGTAGCTGAAGGTTATGCTAAACTGTCATCTCTGCAAATGAGAGCGTATGTAGACAGTGAACCATCGCTAGCAAAGTCGGCTGTACAAATGGGGCGAGTGCTAGGGAGTCTGTCTAGACTAGACCTGCCGTGTGTCGGCGCTCGGTCTGCAATCACTGATAGTGGCGACACGCGGGTCCGACGTATACTAACGGACCGCGATCGATTTAAAGGCTACCACCTAGCAAGTGTGTTGTCTGGCGGTGACACTACAACTTGTTTGAACAGTCATGCCATGCAAGCGCTGCAATAACTTTCATTTCGATGCTGTTCTATCAGCTTTTCTTTCTCACTGGCTATCCTGGCCATTGACCCACTCAGCTCTGCATCTGGTGGTGCCAGGGAAGAACTTTAAATAAATTTTAAGTTTCCGGCTGGGTTATTATTCTGTGGTGCAACAATGATCTAGTAGGAAATGTAACAAGCTCCATAAAGCCACTTGCAGATGATGCAGCTGTCTACAAGAAGGCAGCAAAGACAGAAGACTAGCGATTTGTAAAAGGATCTTTAAAGGGTCTATGAATGTTGCTTGAACTGGAAATTGACCCTGCATGTAAATAAACGTAAGATACGATGTTGCAGTCTACAGGCGCAGTGCTAGCGCCAATACTGACACTACAAAGAAACTCCTTGCTATCGGAACATCGCTGACAACAGCAATGAGACTGAAGTAGCACAACACGCCCACTCCCAGACTACAGCAGGCGGCGAGAAGATTACTGTGTTTGACTGTAACATGGTTAGGGACAATCAGTTTAGACTCTTCCGCTTGATCTGCAAGTCCTTGTATGTGTCTCTGAACTTTGTCTTTGAGCAGTGCTACGAGAAAGAGTTTCTAATGAATAGTACTGCGAGTTATATCGCCAACAACAGTTTATTTCATCAGAGGTGTTAGGCTGGTTTTATCACTGTATAGAAATGTACCTACGCTGTGACCCACGGTCACAGCGAAGATAAGGGTTCATTTTGACTGTAAATATATGTCAATTCTTATATTTTACGCTTGCGATAATAACTTTTTCAGAGCCCCATTCATTTGTGAGAAGAAATCCACAACTGTACAACAGTGCCATTAGTGGTGGTGGTGGCGGTTAGTGTTTAACGTCCCGTCGACAACGAGGTCATTAGAGACGGAGCGCAAGCTCGGGTGAGGGAAGGATGGGGAAGGAAATCGGCCGTGCCCTTTCAAAGGAACCATCCCGGCATTTGCCTGGAGCGATTTAGGGAAATCACGGAAAACCTAAATCAGGATGGCCGGAGACGGGATTGAACTGTCGTTCTCCCGAATGCGAGTCCAGTGTGCTAAACACTGCGCCACCTCGCTCGGTGCCATTAGTGAAGCAGTATCTACCATAAAGTATCAAGGAATAAACACCCACATCTAATTTAATTGGAAGGACCACATAGGACGAATAGTATGAAAAACAGATGCTAGACTCAGATTCATAATGAGAATGTTTAGGAAATGTAGCTAATCCACGAAAGAAGTGGCTTATAAAATACTTGTTCAGCGTGTTCTTAGTATTGCTCACCACTCTGGTGTCCTTATCAGGGAGGTCTAATAGTAGAGACGAACAGATCCCAAATAGAGCAGTGCGTTTCGTCAGAAGATGTTTAGTCGGCGCGAGAGCCTTACCGAGAGGCTTAACAGACTGCAGTGGCAGACCCTAACAGAGAGGTATTGTGCACCAAAGAGTGGTTTAGTACAGAAAGAAAGCATTCCGGGAAGTGTGACAGCGTATTACTCTCTCCCAAATGCGTCTAGCGAAAGACAGCAACGAGAAAATTTTCAAAAATAGAAGTTTACCGACAATCATTCTTCACATGCGCCTTTCCCGGCGTGGAACAATGAGTGGAGGAACAGACAGATAACCCCCCCCCCTCCCTCTCCCCGAAACAGTTGGCTTGCGGAGTACAGGAATAGATCTAGTACAGTGTGCCTGTGGTGACTATTCTATCGAAAATGTTGTTAGATGACGAAATACTTTTCGACACTTGAGTAAAGTTGGACATGATAATGGTGATGATCATTATCACTGGGTACTCATCGTGCAATCGTGGAATTGTCTCCTTCAAGACTTCTGTACAGGTTATGATATTCAGATTTTTGCAGCTACTTTGCTTATTTCTTTACGTCGTCAGTCACTGTCGCATTAGTGTCCTTAGTCCATCTCCCATCACTGCATGTACTTTCCATTTTTGTAAGAGGCACTGAAACGGTCAATTCTTGTCTTTCTCCACATTCATTCATTTGTTTTCCCGACCGTTCCTGCCATGCCCTAAACACTTTTCCGTCTGGTTGTCGCTTTCAGTTTTCCTAAGTATACACTTAGCTGTTTTTATATCTCATTCTTTAAACTTTACTCTTCTCCCATCGCCTAATGACTGAAAATTGCATTGGTCTTACTGTCCTACTCTCATACTCCCTGTCTTCGGTTCTCCGTTCTGTGGCCATACAGTTTCGGGTCTGAAGCAAACAGAACTGTGTCATCTTCAGACTCAAAGTGTTTAAGATGGGATACATTCCCACATATTCCTTCATCACTCCGGTTTCACGATTTGAAATCATATCCCGGAGCTGCGGAAAATGATTTTGGCGAAACGGAGTCCGCTTGCCTAAATCCTTTCTCAACAGTTCTGAAATTGTAAGTCTCTCGATGAAATCGAATCGAACCTAAAGCTTTGTTGTATACATACAACAAACTGACTTGGGTCGATTCTGTAACTGAGTTTGTAGTGGTGCGAACACAGATTTTATTGTGGCATAATTTGTAGCGCAACATAGAGTAGAAATTTATATTCGTTGTTTGTTTCTATAAGTTAACCGACAACTTGTTGATTCTCCACTCCGCATCGCCTAGTCCTGAAACGAGCCTTCTCATTTGTCAGGTTAAAGGAAAACTTTTTTAGGCATCTAGTAAGATACTTCTCAAACTCTTGTATACCAGGAAAAAAGTGATAATGAGCCTGATAGCGCATCACATCTTCCTTGCTCCCTCTCTTGTGAATTACAACTAAAATATTGTTCCAATTTCAGCAAACATTTCGTGAATAACGGTGCAATATTTGCTTTCGCCAGCTATCACCTTCTATTGATCATTTTTACTATCATCTCACAATTCGAAAAGTTTTTTCTTCTATTTCCATTCGGCGAAGTGCTGTCACCACTTCTGCTAGTACTTATGGAGTGTGTTGTTCTCACTATCTGTTACCAGACTGTACGTCTCACTAGGTTTTTTGTTTCCAACAGTTGGCTGTATTTGTTCTCACTGTCAATTACGTGACAGTTCGTCTCAATACGTCTCTGTTGTATATTATACATACATACATACATATCATATACTTATACATATCATATTCTTACACAGTTGCTGTCTCACAGCCATGTTTAAACATGTAAGATTTCGCTATGCAGATATTTAACTATATTTTAACTTAATTGTCTTGAAATGCTTAATATTTTGGGTCTCCAGAAACAGAGAAATAGAATTGTACACTTGATGCGGTTTTAGTTGCTTTGGATTACTAAGTGACGTCATGGCTACATTGTCGAAGACAAACCTTGTGAATTATTCGAGTGTTTAAGCAAACTGTCGTCTGTATAAAAAAAGCTGAACATATTCAGAAATGACTTCAGCTTAATTTTAATCTCTTTGTTTTGAAAATATCGTAGTTCGAGTCTGATTTGTTGACGTAGAGGATAACGTACTCTAAGCCAAGAGTCAGCGCTCCTCCCTAAGAGGCTTATGGCAGTCCGACAAAGCGTCTCATAACAAGCGATGCCGCCCGTGCAGGAAAAGGGTCGCCGGGGCAGTCGCTGCCGCTAAATGTGTGTCTATCATATCCTCACATCGCCAACATTGTATGACGCCGTTTTGTATGGTGACCGATTCCATCCTCGAGCCTTTTTCCCTTAATAAACCATATTTGGAAATTACCTGAAGTGAATTTGGTAAATCACGAAAAACCTACATAACTGTGATGATTTACACGTCACTAAATTTGCGTCTCGACGATGGAACACGACGGTGTACAAAACGAATACTGTCTGCAGCTAAATATTAATCTAAAATATGCTTAAGAGAACTGTATGATGTGCGACGCCAACCACAGAAAAAATAAGGAAAACAATTTGTTATCTTATGACATCCTCTCCAAATCGACTTCTGCTATTTCCATACATTTCACATCTTTCAAATACGCTCCTGTACAAATTTTTAGTATGTATACATACAATTTGTGAAGTGATGACACATACCGCTGACTGAAACTTTATTATTTTTCTGTTCATTTCCTGCCTATTTTTGAGGAGAGTACAAGATTTGCTAACTCCGAAAATAAGGATTGAGATTGTCTTGTTTGGAAACGAATGAGCCCAGATGTTCGTCCTGCAGGATGGCCAGAGCACAGGAGGTCAGCCACAGAGACTGTAGGGAAGGGATGCGGCTCCTCAGGGCACTGCAGTTTGTGGAAGTGATGGCTACAAGCCCCGTTTCGGACTTTGGTGGTGAATAGGAATTTGAAGGCAGCTGCCGCTACGCCACTGCATTTTCCTAGAGTATAACTGTGCTCAACCAAATTCACCTCATTTTACGCAGATCCAAGAACGGGCCGCCATGGCGCAACGCGGCCCTCACGAGAAAATTCGTAGCGTTACCCTCCAGATATTGTTATCCAGTCAACTCACTGTGACGCTGTTTCACTGTAAATTATGTGCCAACCCTTATTTTTAAATATTAAATATTAATTAATATAAATTACAGAAATAATAGTCTTAATATAAGTTGTTGTTGTTGTCTTCAGTCCTGAGACTGGTTTGATGCAGCTCTCCATGCTACTCTATCCTGTGCAAGCTGTTTCATCTCCAAGTACCTACTGCAACCTACATCCTTCTGAATCTGCTTAGTGTACTCATCTCTCGGTCTCCCTCTACGATTTTTACCCTCCACGCTGCCCTCCAATGCTAAATTTGTGATCCCTTGATGCCTCAAAACATGTCCTACCAACCGATCCCTTCTTCTAGTCAAGTTGTGCCACAAACTTCTCTTCTCCCCAATCCTATTCAATACCTCCTCATTAGTTACGTGATCTATCCACCTTATCTTCAGTATTCTTCTGTAGCACCACATTTCAAAAGCTTCTATTCTCTTCTTGTCCAAACTAGTTATCGTCCATGTTTCACTTCCATACATGGCTACACTCCAAACAAATACTTTCAGAAACGACTTCCTGATACATAGATCTATATTCGATGTTAACAAATTTCTCTTCTTCAGAAACGCTTTCCTTGCCATTGCCAGTCTACATTTTATATCCTCTCTACTTCGACCATCATCAGTTATTTTACTTCCTAAATAGCAAAACTCCTTTACTACTTTAAGTGTCTCATTTCCTAATCTAATTCCCTCAGCATCACCCGATTTAATTTGACTACATTCCATTATCCTCGTTTTGCTTTTGTTAATGTTCATCTTATATCCTCCTTTCAAGACACTGTCCATTCCGTTCAACTGCTCTTCCAAGGCCTTTGCCGTCTCTGACAGAATTACAATGTCATCGGCGAACCTCAAAGCTCTTACTTCGTCTCCATGAATTTTAATACCTACTCCAAATTTTTCTTTTGTTTCCTTTACTGCTTGCTCAATATACAGATTGAATAACATCGGGGAGAGGCTACAACCCTGTCTCACTCCTTTCCCAACCACTGCTTCCCTTTCATGCCCCTCGACTCTTATTACTGCCATCTGGTTTCTGTACAAATTATAAATAGCCTTTCGCTCCCTGTATTTTACCCCTGCCACCTTTAGAATTTGAAAAAGAGTATTCCAGTCAACATTGTCAAAAGCTTTCTCTAAGTCTACAAATGCTAGAAACGTAGGTTTGCCTTTTCTTAATCTTTCTTCTAAAATAAGTCGTAAGGTCAGTATTGCCTCACGTGTTCCAACATTTCGACGGAATCCAAACTGATCCTCCCCGAGGTCTGCATCTACCAGTTTTTCCATTCGTCTGTAAAGAATTCGCGTTAGTATTTTGCAGCCGTGGCTTATTAAACTGATAGTTCGGTAATTTCCACATCTGTCAGCACCTGCTTTCTTTGGGATTGGAATTATTATATTCTTCTTGAAGTCTGAGGGTATTTCGCCTGTCTCATACATCTTGCTCACCAGCTGGTAGAGTTTTGTCATGACTGGCTCTCCCAAGGCCGTCAGTAGTTCTAATGGAATGTTGTCTACTCCGGGGGCCTTGTTTCGACTCAGGTCTTTCAGTGCTCTGTCAAACTCTTCACGCAGTATCGTATCTCCCATTTCGTCTTCATCTACATCCTCTTTTATTTCCATAATATTGTCCTCAAGTACATCGCCCTTGTATAAACCTTCTATATACTCCTTCCACCTTTCTACCTTCCCTTCTTTGCTTAGTACTGGGCTGCCATCTGAGCTCTTGATATTCATACACGTGGTTCTCTTCTCTCCAAAGGTCTCTTAATTTTCCTGTAGGCAGTATCTATCTTACCCCTAGTGAGATAAGCTTCTACATTCTTACATTTGTCCTCTAGCCATCCCTGTTTAGCCATTTTGCACTTCCTGTCGATCTCATTTTTGAGACGTTTGTATTCCTTTTTGCCTGCTTCATTTACTGCATTTTTATATTTTCTCCTTTCATCAATTAAATTCAATATTTCTTCTGTTACCCAAGGATTTCTAGCAGCCCTCGTCTTTGTACCTACTTTATCCTCTGCTGCCTTCACTACTACATCCCTCAGAGCTACCCATTCTTCTTCTACTGTATTTCTTTCCCCTATTCCTGTCAATTGTTCCCCTATGCTCTCTCTGAAACTCTGTACAACCTCTGGTTCTTTCAGTTTATCCAGGTCCCATCTCCTTAAATTCCCACATTTTTGCAGTTTCTTCAGTTTTAATCTACAGGTCATAACCAATAGATTGTGGTCAGAGTCCACATCTGCCCCTGGAAATGTCTTACAGCTTAAAACCTGGTTCCTAAATCTCTGTCTTACCATTACATAATCTATCTGATACCTTTTAGTATCTCCAGGGTTCTTCCACGTATACAACCTTCTTTCATGATTCTTAAACCAAGTGTTAGCTATGATTAAGCTGTGCTCTGTGCAAAATTCTACTAGGCGGCTTCCTCTTTCATTTCTTAGCCCCAATCCATATTCACCTACTATGTTTCCTTCTCTCCCTTTTCCTACACTCGAATTCCAGTCACCCATTACTATTAAATTTTCGTCTCCCTTCACTATCTGAATAATTTCTTTTATTTCATCGTACATTTCTTCAATTTCTTCATCATCTGCAGAGCTAGTTGGCATATAAACTTGTACTACTGTAGTAGGTGTGGGCTTCGTATCTATCTTGGCCACAATAATGCGTTCACTATGCTGTTTGTAGTAGCTTACCCGCATTCCTATTTTCCTATTCATTATTAAACCTACTCCTGCATTACCCCTATTTGATTTTGTGTTTATAACCCTGTAGTCACCTGACCAGAAGTCTTGTTCCTCCTGCCACCGAACTTCACTGATTCCCACAATATCTAACTTTAACCTATCCATTTCCCTTTTTAAATTTTCTAACCTACCTGCCCGATTAAGGGATCTGACATTCCACGCTCCGATCCGTAGAACGCCAGTTTTCTTTCTCTAATATAAGTTAAATATTAAATACTAGCGAACGCAGCAATACTTCGAATTTGATAAATATGTACAGGAACTATATATACATTCTAAATTCTTTGCCCCCCCCCTCCTTTCTGCTCATATTCTCATCCCCCCTCTCTCGGTACATCTCTCCCCCCAACCTATACCTATGTGAGTAACCTCCTTCCTCGTTTCTCTGTCCAACTCCTATTCCCTCCCCTCTATGTGTCCGTCTGTATGCTCAGTAGAGTTGCGTGTAAAAATTTTAAGTAAATCAGTCAATATCTTTTCAAGGTTTTTGGTAACAAAATTTCCCCGCTATGTATTATATATTTATACATGTAATATATTGCAAAAGTACGCAGCCTGTATCCATCCGAATGTTCATCAGAGTATCATGTAAAAATCTGGAGTAAATCGGCCAAGCATTTTTAGAGATTTGTGGCAAGAACACTTCCCCTATATATATATATATATATATATATATATATATATATATATATATGTGTGTGTGTGTGTGTGTGTGTGCGAGGGTAAGTCAAATGAAAACCTTAAATTTGTAACAACAAATCGAAATTTCGTGCCTTTATCCTGTAAGTTGGTAAGCGTGCTACAAACAGCCTGCAGAATGGCCTGTAGGTGGCAACACAATGTACATGAACACATGCCGTCGCAGTATCAGTATAAAGATGGCCGCCCCACTTGCAGCAGTTGAAGCCATAGTGAAGGAAAACCACCGAGTGAAACTGAATGACGTTGCAGCATGTTTACAGGTTAGTCATGGGTCAGCACACCACATTGTGCATGATGTGCTCCAGTTTTACAAAGTGTCTGCAAGATGGGTGCCACGGCAACTGACTCCTGAAATGAGAGAACGACGTGTTAATGATTGTGAAGAACTTCTTCCGTCCTTTGAACGAGAAGGTGATGGCTTCCTTGCAAAAATCGTTACTGGGGACGAAACCTGGTTTCACTTCAACCAACCGGAAACGAAGAGAGCGAGCAAGGAATGTCGTCATTCCTCATCACCAAGAGGTTCCTAACAGAATCATCAGCAGGGAAGGTTAAGCTGACTTTCTTTTGGGGCGAAAAAGGCGTCATTTTGGAGCATTACATGCCATTTCTGTCCGAACGTTAGTTAGCGGGACGAGTAAGAAAACTGTAGTAAACCGGTGAGGAATTTCTCGACATTTTCGGTGACAACGTTTCCCCATAGAACACATACAAACCTTGTCCTGACAATAACGGAATGTGTGTGTGTGTGTGTGTGTGTGTGAAGAATCGTTATCTCCACACACACACACACACACACACACACACACACACACACACATGCATTTCATTATTCTCAAACTATTTTTTGTTTGTTACGAAAGCATGTGAAGCGGAACTGGTGCACAGAATGCATTTTTTTTTAATTTTCTTTTTCGTACCAAAAATGTCATTATTATCCCCAATAAGGAACTCACAAAAAGAAAACAATTGTCAAATCGGTCATGCTGTTCACATCTGATGGCATTTCACAACTGATTTTAATTTCTGACTTTTCTGGGAATTTTCCAACAATTTTCTTTCATACAATTCTTGTCCTGAAATTACGTACACAACAAAGATAATAATGAACCAAGTTCGTCGAGCAATTCTTAACTGATGATATTTCATACATGCGGCAACTGGTTTTAATTTCCGACTTTCCTGTTGGACTCCCGCAAATTGTCTTTCATACAAACCTTTTCCTGACAATAACGAACACAGAAACAGAAAAATCAACGTTATCGGTTCATAGTCTCAGGCGGTAATTTGTCATACATTCGCCAAATATTTTTATTTCATATATTAGAGTATTTTGATCTATGATTAAGGCTTATGATATACGAGCGTTTGCACTGAGCTCATCACAGCCGTGTTAATGGCTGGTCCTAGAGAGACCTAGAAAGATAGGTAGAGCAGGTCCTGTTTATGTCGGTCTTGTTACATGAAACTCTGATTCTGGATTATCACATCTGGTAAAGTTCACATTCTTCCTTATAACGCAATCATTATCATCTTGTTGGGCTACTCAATTAGTGGGCTTCTAAGTGCTCAGCTGAAAACCCTGTTTGCGTCCTTGAATCAGCCAGGCAGATCTGGCTCAAGTACTGTCCAGAAACGTTACACGAATGAAACTAATTACGATACTAGCAGATAGTCTTTTTGCGTAATGACAGACACACTCTAGTGTCAAACTGAAGTAAGAGATACAGTTCTAGAAAAAGAGAGCTCATGTCGCACTGGCAGATCGAATAGTTGGATGTGCGCAATGTTCTTTGTGGTCAGACATAGTACTAAACTAATGGAAAGCAGTAAGTTCTCACTCCACTAGAGCGAGATTAGATCTTTAGGACTCGAAGTAGTATAGCATTTTTGTAAACGTGGCAGCACTGGTCTTCTTACAAGGTCTGCTCTGGACAGCGTAAAGGAAACCACCATCGTCATGGATAAGTGCTTTTATCTGATTAGCCAAGTGTACTGTCACTTCAAATAAAAGTTTTCATCAACTCAGTTTTTAGAACCATGTGACGCAGGTTTTGAGTGAAGTGGAGTCTGGCTGCAGGTAGTCTCAGTATCGACTTGCAACAAATCTCTGTTTTATTAGCCAACTGATAACACACGGAACGGCATAAGAAAACTAATTAAAACCTTTGCGCACACAAAAACAAATATCGAATTCCTAAAATTTCTGAAATCAGAATTAGAAAAATATTTCTACCAAATAGAGACCTAATAATTCTCAACTCAAATTAGCGGCAATAACATACAACAAAACTTAATACAAAACACATCCATAAATCACTTAGGTGAAATAGTCTTGCTTGGCCCAGATAAACTATACAAATGGGCTCCAACTAAAACGACAGCTTGTTTAAGCTCATTAAGAACTTTCCTAGTGGTGACATTGAATTATAAAGACAGACAAACGACTCTGTGTAATATCTAAAATTACTACTATTAAAATTCACCATCCTGTCACGCCATCTCCAAAGGCAACTATACAGCAGAAACTACTGTATAGTTCAGGGGTAGGATTTACCTACCATCCTCGTTTGTAACCCTATTAGCAGTAAATTTTCTAACCGCCCACCTGTTTCCCAATAATGACTATTTATAAACAAGGGAAGTAATTTTACTTCATAAAATTTATAAAGCAAAAATTCAACAAGTTAATACATATAATAATATAAATAATAATACTAATAATTGCAAACCAAATACTTTATCAAAATTTCACGAAACTCTAGTGAAAATGCTTTTAAAACCCCTACCATCTGCCGCCCACCATGAAAGCTTGGAACTCCCACTAATGGGGGATAGGAACCACATTCACTAATGGGTTGGTTTGTAAGTAACTTTCCTGTTACCAGTCACGATTTTCTTTTATTTATATTGTACACGATGCGTTTCGGGGAATGATTCCCACTTTCAAGCGTATTTTCTCTTTGTACTGTGCCACTTTCACGTAATGGACGCGTCGTATACAATACGAATATAAGAAAATTATGACTGTTAGGAGAAATGATATTTATAAACAAGTTCACTGTTTCCACAGTCACACCTTTTCGTGAAACCATTTATAATGAACAGAACCAGGCTGACTATCACTGAAGTAGACCAGAAGAAAGAGCACAGCAATATACAGTAACTTACCAACAGTATACAATTATGGAACGATGATTTTGTCGTGTGCAGAATTCTAGAATCAAAATGTTACACTCTCTTACATCACGGCCCTCTTGTGCAATTCTGCAGTTCCCGAGATTGCTCTGGATCAGAACCGACATAAACAGGACCTGCTCTACCAGCGTTTTGCACGGCTGTGATGAGCTCAGTGCAAACGCTCATATATCATAAGCCTTAATCACAGATCAAAATACTCTAATATATAAAATAAAAATCAACTGCCAAATGTGTGAAATATTGCCGCCTGACACTGGCTGGGCCGATTAGGTTGACTTTTTTTCTGTGTTCGTTATTGTCAGGACAAGGCTTGTATGAAAGACAATTTACGGAAAATCCAACAGAAAAGTTGGAAATTAGTATCAGTTGCCGTATGTAAGAGATATCATCAGTTAAGAATTGCACGAGGGATTAAGTTGATTTTTATATTTGTTGTGTACGTAATTGTCAGGACAAGGTTTGTATGAAATAAATTTTTTGCAAAATTCCCAGAAAAGAGAAAAATTAAAATCAATTATCAAATATCATCACTTGTGAACAGCATTTATCATGGCCTCACCGTGCTTCTACACAGCCACAGAGACGCAAGCCGACTTCAAACAATCTCCATACAAACTGCCGAGCTGTAAACTCTTCACCTACATTGATTGCCTGGAGACCGTCATCGAAACCTCTCCTCGCTGTCACCGGCGGACACTGTAGCCACACCTTGGTCAACCCCAATGATACGAGTTCTAGCACGGCAGGCACGCAATCCAGGCCGAGACCCAATGTAGATCTCATAGCTTGTCTGCGAATGCCCTCAGTTGACTGGCACAAACAGAAGTGGCCGCCTCTGCACCACCCAGCTGACAAGCATTTCTACCATATTTCATCGACGGTAGCTTTCTGGGCCAGGCAATCCAACCAGACAACGGCGACTGCAAGTTGTCCGCCGCTGGCTCCAGTGGCCTCTGTCTCCGCCCCACGTAGATTTTATCGCTGGTGCTAATAGCTGTAGACTCTCTTCAGCTGTCTCGCATCGTCGCAGGATAGCTCACAGTGGCGCTGCATCTACCTTCGGGCTGCCACGTGCACCTTTTGGTTAGATCAGAGGGCCTGATCCAAGTGCGACTGACGGGGCGGGCAAAAAGAAGAGCATGCCACAATATTTGAATTATGTGGCACGTCCGCTCTACTTTACTGGCTACAGTCGTATCGAAAGTGATACGCACATGCCTCAATATGAGTTGACAACCACCATACGCAGCAGTTATAAAGGGAACAACCATTTATTTGGAATTCGACAAAAAGAAATTTGATAGTCTCATATGGATCAAACGCTAGGTCTTTGCTATCTCTTATTAACCACGCCAAAACAAAGTCACAACATGCAAGTCAAACAAAAGACGTGTTTGAGCCAAATGCTTAACCAATATCTATGCTGGTTGCATTTAGTAGATCCCATTTTGCTCAGCAACCTACACAATACGATACATTTGCCAAGAACTCATGTTCCTCTCCTGCAGTTTCCGTTTATAGGAACTGAGTCCGCCTTTTCGAGGCAAAATTGACCTATGTTCCAAACATTCCACTCAAAGCTCTGGTAAAAGGTCCATGTTTATCTAGCTCCAGCTAAACTACAGTAAAGATCTCCGGTTGCAAGGGTGGTCGTCATTTTATCTGAAGATCCAGTACAGGTGATGCCCCTCCCGTCCTCCATGATGGCTAACCAGAACAAAGCCATTTTCCTGTAACGGAAGTGTACGTGTGGACGCTGTGTCGTGCTTCGTGGTGGTCCAAGTTGGTAAGCTTTCACATTTAAAACACCGAAACCTTCCATTCGACTCGTCGTATCAGTTTCTGTGGCGCGGCCAGAATTCATGCAGTTTCCGCTACAGGGTCAGATGGAAGGGCAGGGAAGATGGGGTGGGGGTGGGGGATATATCACACGCCTCCCCCTGTATTAATAATGACGTTATATACGGATTTCCCAATTTGTAAACTAACTTTAGAAGAATAAAACAGCCGGCCGGAGTGGCCGAACGGCTCTAGGCGCTGCAGTCTGGAACCGCGCGACCGCTACGGTCGCAGGTTCGAATCCTGCCTCGGGCATGGATGTGTGTGTGTTCTTAGGTTAGTTATATTTAAGTAGTTCTAAGTTCCAGGGGACTGATGACCTCAGAAGTTAAGTGCCACAGTGCTCAGAGCCATTTTTTTGAAGAATAAGACAGCCATGAAACTGTCCATAAAATTACAAGGATATCTAGAAAATTATGAACTACGTTTAACACATGATACTTTTTAGTTTGTTGCCTAGTTGGACTTACTTGCAGACTGAACACGTAAGAGAACATTGCCGCCATATTTAAAAACACCTTTTTCCGTAAACTGACCACAAACTCTACGAGCTTCGTTCGTCCACAGGCAACACTGGATAATCAGAGAAAGCAAAGCAAGACGGCCACTAAGAAAAAAATAATAGGACAGACTTCCTGTAAGTAGCCCGATACGATTGACAGAAACACACGGTGTCTCTCATAACCATAGTCTTCTGACCTGTGCTCATAGCCTTAGAGCTTCGTGAAATACTGATAATGATGAATTCACACTTCGATTTTGTATCCTGTAAATTTTTATGTTGTCAAAGTTTTGAGAGTGGAACGTAAGCACTGTACATCTTAAGTAAATTGCATGAGGCATGCCCTCCTGAAATTTCTATCCGAATGCTTTTGAAATTCTTTACTTCCTTGAACTTCAAATTCTCGGACGGTTTTCGAAAGAGATGTGCTCGACACTAAAGTAAGAAATTAGAATTGTTATGAACATTAGCGTATTAAAACATTTTATTAATTTTAATGTTATTATTATGACAACTGTCAGCACGTGCCCAGAATGAAGCATGGTTCCACACTCTCATGGTGAGAGAAAAGCACGGTAACTATCTTTCGAAAGTATACTAAGTTATGGGGATTACGGGGTTATAGTACAGTCCCTTAAGTATAGCGAAAACAGGGTCAGAGTAATTGAAGCTCCCACACAGGAATTGAAAAAGAAATTTTTCCTGTACTCCATACGCTAACACAACAGGAAGATCTCCTGACATATGATGCAATTGGAAGTCCCCTTTGCAGTGCATTCCGTAGTGTCTTGCTGAGTATGGATGTTTACATAGATCCACAGTGCTCGAGAAACTGCGTACATGGGGAACAACCATTTTAACAACAGTTATGTTGACCTTTAAAAAGTCAACGATAGCTCTAGAGCCGGCCGATGTGGCAGAGCAGGTATAGGTGCTACAGTCTGGAACCGCGCGAGGAAGTCGATTTTCCAGTGAGTATCGCAAAACGGCTTTGGCGGTTTCAAGAGGAAGAATATAGAATGGCACCCACAAGGCATTCATTAAGAAGGCAGAATCTCACCTCGTAAAACGTACATTGTGTCAGATGGAGTTGTGATAGACAGGGGTTACTGGCACGTAGAGCAGACTAGAAGAAGATAGCCAGGTGGCTGCTGAGATCAGGAGGAGGGTGACCGAGGGGTGGGGGACGGCACGGAGCCGCCCCGCGCTGCGCCGACAGTCAGATGACGGGCGCCCCTCGCAGAAGGGTTGCCGGGCGTCTCCCTCATCGCCCGGCGCGCTATATATTATTGTAAGGTGCGTCAGTGCGAAAGCGCGACGGGACGGCTGGTTAAACAAACAGCAGGGCGCCGCGCCGCGGTGATTACGAGGCGGTGTTTAGGCTGCGGCGGCAATCGCCCCAGCAGGGAGGCACGTGCGGCGGCGAGCAAAGGGCACGCCACGCCACGCCACGCCACGGCAGCATAGGCTAGGGGCGGCTCCCGCGCTACCCGGATCCCCAGATCCTGGCCGCTGCCTCTTCGCTGCTGACTCACTCGGACAGACACTGTCCAGTCCCTATCTGTCCCCCGTCAGCAGCATCAACATCGCCACACGTCAGAAGTTCTCTTCCCTTAAATGTTCAAGAGCTGATAAGTGCCGTAATTATGGAACAATCAGCTTTTAAGCTCACGCACCCATGTTGCTGAAAAGAATAATACACAGTGAGATCCCCTGCTATACCCGCAGGACAGGACAGGTAGTATAATTTGTGGAAATCGCCCAAAATGAGTGGCTGTCAGCTGCACTCGAACATACTACTTTATTCAGAATGAGATTTTCACTCTGCAGCGGAGTGTGCGCTGATATGAAACTTCCTGCCAGATTGAAACTGTGTGCCCGACGGAGACTCGAAACCGGGACCTTTGCCTTTCGCGGGCAAGTGCTCTACCATCTGAGCTACCGAAGCACGACTCAGGCCCGGTACTCACAGCTTTATTTCTGCCAGTATCACGTCTCCTACCTTCCAAACTTTACAGAAGGTCTCCTGCGAATCTTGCAGAAATAGCACTCCTGAAAGAAAGGATACTGCGGAGACATGGCTTAGCCACAGCCTTGGGGATGTTTCCAGAATGAGATTTTCACTCTGCAGCGGAAGGCAAAGGTCCCGAGTTCGAGTCTCGGTCGGGCACACAGTTTTAATCTGCTTTCTTCATCTACTTTATTCATTTGACAAACATTACAAGAGTAAAGAAAACGTTAAAAACAGAGAAAACCAAACATTAATTTTAGAACTTAATTCCCGGCTAAATGCGCCCTTAAATTTCATGCCTCAAGGGCAAACAGCTTTAAATTAAAACCGGCTGAAGGCCAATCACTTAAGGCTCAAAACAGGAATTTGAATTTTAAAAGGCAGTAGGCCTTATCCTAAAATTTCTTTAAATTAGACTGAAGGCCCAAAGAGTCTCACGCCTTAAGGGCAAAACAACTTTAATTTAAAATCGGCTAGAAGCCATACAAAAACAAACGACAAGGACCAATAAGAAAAGGCAGCACATCAAACGGGGCTCAGAAGTTTCGAAGGGTCGGCCTGGAATTCAAACAATAACGCTCGCTTAGGTGAGACAGGCACTCGGCCCAACAGTTCTCAATCCGACGGCAACCCAACTGACAGATAGTCAATGGACCAAGCGACAGGATAACTTCCTCTCCAGCTGACCAGCACACAACAGGAAGTTCAATGGAAGAACGGTGAAGTTACCGGCGCCCAGAACGAATTACACATTCGGCTGTCAAACTACACGCCGTGCTGGACAGAGACAACGCGAGGAAAGTACGCTGCCTGAATTTACGTCAACGGCGAGGGCAGGTAACCGGAAGGTTAACGGCCAAAAGGCAGAAGATTCCGCTGGCGTACTTCAATTCCAAAATAATCAATTTAAGTTAAACTCCACAGTAATAACTCGAGTGGTGAAAGCTGCTGTACCTACTAGGAGGAAGGACATGGCGGCCTCTTCGTCACCATGGTCAGCCGAACTGGAGGAGATGCGCCGGTCTGTCAGAAGGCTCAGGAGGCACTACCGGCGCATTGCCGTCTGGTTGAAAAGACAGAGACGGTTGCAGCTATACCGGGAAGCCAAAGACAGCTTCCAAAAAGAATTTCGTGAAGTAAGATCATAAAGTAGGGAACACTGTCCTGAATCAAGTAGCCTTAGACCCATGGGGAGTCCCCTACAAGCTCGTCCGTCAGAAAATCCGCTCTCCTATGGAGCTGTCGACCGTCAGGTATGGGGGCGGGATGACGGAGTCTTGGCAGGAGACTGCTGAGGCCCTTCTCTAGTCCCTGTGGCCTGACGACACTGCGGATGGAGAGATAGATGAACAACGACAACTGCGCGATGAAAACAACAGCGAATATGAAAATCTAACCGCAGTCTACCCCTTCTCTGAAGAGGAGGTGGCTGCCCATATAAAATCCCTGAAGACAGGGAAAGCTCCCGGGCCGGATAGCATTATGGCAGAGGTGTTGCAATTCCTGGCCCCCCAGATTGTTGACCCATTAACTCACCTCTACAACGAATGTCTCAGACAGAAAAAGTTCCCTCAAATCTGGAAGAGAGCAAATGTAGTAATAATGAAGAAAGGACCCGATAAAGACCCAGCAGAAATAAAATCTTATAGACCAATCTGCCTGATCGATCTGCTTGGGAAGGCTCGAGAAAGACTACTGGGTGAGAGGCTGGCTGCACACCGAGTGCTGTGGGGGATGAGCAACAGGCAGTTCGGCTTCAGGTCTGCGGGATCGGCATCTGATGCAATCGCCCTGGCGGCCGAGGTCAGTGGCGCTACCCCGAACAAGTATGTTGTCGGCAGCATCATGGTGGACATACGTGGCGCATTCGACAACCTGTGGTGGCCTTCGCTCTTCTCCTGCTTACGAGAGAAGGAGTGTCCAGGGCCACTATATGGGTGTCTGAGCAGCTATTGCGAGAATCGTGAGATCTGGCTATCATCCTCTAGAAAGATGAAAAACGAAAATTGTAAGATGTACTACCTGTTTTAAACATCAGGTAACAGGTCTATAATTTGGCAATAAATAAATAAATAAATAAAATCATCGCCTAGCAAAAGAATGAGAAAAACTATTAGAAAAGGATGTCCCCAGGACTCCGTGTTAGGTCCCCTGTTCTGGGACATCCATATGGAACCCTTACTAGACAAATTGCAGCGAAGTGATTTAGTGCTATAGGTGATAGCCTACGCAGATGACCCTCTCCTACTGGTCGGCGGCCGTAGTCGGGAAGACATAGAGCCCAAGATAGAAAGTGCAATAGAAACACTACAGCTTTGGTGCCGAAACACAAAGACGAAGATCTCACCTGGCAAGTCCACATACCTTCTTTTGAAAGGACGGCTGATTCGTAATCCAACAGTCAGGATTGAGGGCTCACCAGTTCTCCGGCGACGAGAGACTCGATACCTTTGAATCATCATTGATGAAAGGTGGTCCTTCGGTAGGTACATTGACACCGTAACTCAAGAGCCCTTCAAGTACTCAATAACCTCATTTCCATTGGACACAAAAGATTTCCTCTCCCACCACATCTCATCAAACTATACCACAATAGTATACTCACCTCAATAGTGGCTTGCGGCTCTGGAGTCTGGGCACACAGACTCACGAGGGTGGTGCCTGCCATGACAGTGAGAAGAGTTCAGAGAAATATGATAGTGAGATCAGCTGGGGCGTACAGGACTACGCCGGGAGGAGCCCTGTTAGTCATTATGGGGCTCTGCCCCTGGACATCAAAATTCGAGAACAGGCCGCTTGGTATTGGCCAAAGAAGGGGAATATAGAAAAAACAGAGGAGATTTTAGGCAGCAGGGCTGGGGACAGGGCTGAGATTAGGTTAAGAGGGGACCAGTTATGGCACGAATCGTGGGAAGTTGAAGAAACGGGACGCAGAACTTTTGATTTTCTTCCAGATATTAGGGAACGGATGAGAATGACATATTTCGAACCAACTCGGGGACTATTTCACTTTCTCACTGGACATGGACCCTACCCAACATAATTACGTCGATTCGGGAGAAAGTCAACACCCGCGTGTGACTGTGGGGCTCCGGAGTGTACTCCTGACCATGTTGTCTACGAGCGCCCGCTTTTCAATGATGTAGCTTCAACGTTACGCGACCAACTGCCACATCACGGCACATACAGACTACTTAGACAACACGACACCTTTCAGACCATTAACAAACTGGCTAACGTGGTGTCGCAAAAAGTCTTAAAGGATGATCTAAGAGATTTAAACCAGCAAGAATGAGAGATTAACTTAAACACCTGGTACCCTATTCCCATACCGCCTGGGCGTTGAAAGACAGATTTCCTCAGTCTGGAATCCGCCTCGTTTCGGGACTTAGAGGGAGTGGGGTGCAGCTTCACCGATCTGGACAATGCACCAAATTTGACCTTAGAATAAGTTTAGTTGTAGGACTTAGTTTTTAGGTACTATTTCTAGGAACCTTCAGCGATCAACATCTTAGCCTGCCCAGTGTCAGTGGCACGCTCATTGGGTTTAGCTCGATGAGCAAGGCTCTATAAGTAGGCTTACACTTTCAGCTGACACATATGTAACGCTGTAAGCATTAGTAACTAGGCAATAGTTAGGTTACCTGTTTTCATATATAATTAACTAACTTAACTAATTTGACCATTGCACTTATGCCGTAGCTTACATACTAACTAGTGACTTAAATATAACTTAGATTAGCTGCAACTGCAACTACTGTACCACTTTTTCGGCCTACTAATCATAAAAGGTAGTGGGTTAAAATCGTATAATTGATAAGTTTTAGAAATAAAGAATTTAAAAAAAAACTCCACAGGAGGGCCGCTAGAATTTCGCCAACTTGAAAACAAACTTTATTGCTCGCGGGAATGCCCCATCAAAAAATCGTTGAAATGGCTCTGAGCACTATGGGACTTAACACCTGAGGTCATCAGTCCCCTAGAACGTAGAACTACTTAAACCTAACTAATCGAAGGACATCACACACATCCATGCCCGAGGCAGGATGCGAGCCTGCGACCGTAGTGGTCGCGTGATTCCAGACTGAAGCGCCTAGAACCGCTCGGCCACACGGCCGGCTGAATGTCCCAGCAGCCCCCAATGAAATTCAAACGACACCATGTGAACAGATGAGGGCTGGCTGGTAGATAAAGACTCAATTTTCTGTCCGGGAACGGTGAGCCACAGACCTCGTAGCAATGGGAACAGCACCTCACACTCCGACCGCGCATGGTCGCCGGCCAGACACGCGCCACGGACACTTCCTCGCTGCTCCACGCCAACCGACCAACTCCCAGGCCCGGAAACGGTGAAAGAGCCAAATATACCTCGGCCGATGAGACGACCAACCAAATGACCAACCAATGGTCGTCCGCTCCAGTCTCCCTCCGTCGTTCATGTGTGTCACCAGCGGTCGGGGAGCACTGGCTGTCGGCGCCTCACCGGCGCTCCGTCCCCGACTTCACTGCTGCTGCGCCCCGACTGCACTGCTGGTCCATCCCGAACTGACTGCCAGACGCACGACGACCCGGAAATACTATCGGTCGCTCCAGAGATCGTACGACAGTGCACTTATCGGTACGCGCTGCTGCTGCCACTTACGGGCTAGTAACAGGAAGTTGGTGACGCCAGTAAATAGAATAAGAAAACAAGGCGGCAGTACCGTAATAGAAGATGACAAACAGTAAATGGGACAAACGCCAGCCGTGCACGGCTCACACAGAAGAAGGAAAAGAGAACTGATGATCTGTTATATGACTATCAGTTCGGCTTTAGGAAAGAGAGGCAGTTATGACATTGCTGTTGATAATGGAAGCAAGACTAAAGAGAAATCATGACACATTCATAGGATTTCTAAACACAGAAAGAGCCTCTGATAATGTCAAATGGTAGAAGCTTTTCGAAATTCACAAAAAATAGAGGTTAGCTATGGGGAGACACGGGTAATATGCAACATGTACAGTAGCCAAGAGGAAACAACAAGAGTGGAAGACCAAGAACGAAGTGCTCGGATTAAAAAGAGTGGAAGACAGTGACGTAGTCTTCAGTCGCTTCTGTTCAATCTATACATTGAAAAAACAAGGAAGGAAAGAAAAGAAAGGATCAAGAGTAAAAATAAAGTTCAAGGTGAAAGGATTTCAGTGATAAGCTTCGTAGGTGACATTACTATCTTCAGTGAAAGAAGAATTACTGTATCTGGTGAATAGAATGAACAGTCTAATGAGCACAGGCTAAAGTTTGAGAGTAAATCGAAGAAAGACGAAAGTAATGAGAAATAGCAAAAATTAGAACAGAGAAAAATTTAACATCAGGATTTGTGACCTCGAAGTAGAGCCATGTTAAGGAATTCTGTTGCATCGGCAGCAAGGTAACCCACACAGATTTACCAAGGTGTAAATAAAAATCAGACTATCACTGCGAAAAGGGCATTCCTGGCCGAGAGGTGTCTACTAGTATCGGCCTTAATTTGGAGGACAAATTTCTCAGGATGTACGTTTAGAGCCGGCTGGAGTGGCCGAGTGGTTGTAGGCGCTACAGTGTGGAACCGCGCGACCGCTAAGATCGCAGGTTCAAATCCTGCCTCGGGCTTGGATGTGTGTGATATCGTTAGGTTAGTTAGATTTAAGTAGTTCTAAGTTCTGGGGGACGGATGACCTCAGAAGTTAAGTTCCAGAGTGCTCAGAGCCATTTGAACAATTTTTTGTACGTTTAGATGACAGCATTGTGTGGTAGTAAAACATGGGCTTTGGAAAAAAAAAGGAAAAGAAGAAAATCGAAGCATTTGAGATGTGGTGCTACAGACGAATGTTGAACATTAGATGGACTGAGAAGGTAAGGAGGTTCTCCGCAGAATCGACAGGTAGAAGAGTGTATGGGAAACACTGACAAGAACTAGGGACAGCATGGTAGGACATCTGTTAAGACATCAGGTAATAACTTTCATGGAACTAGAGGGAGTTGCAGAGGATAAAAACTGTAGAACAGAGAGATTGAAATACATCTAGCAAATAATTGAAGACGCTGGTTGCAAGTGCTACTCTGAGATGAACAGTTTGAGGACAGAAGAGGAATTCGAGGCGGACCGCATTGAACTAGTCAGAAGACTGATGAAAAAAAAAAATGTTCAAAGGTGTAGCATATCATTTCCTGGAAACACCTGGTGGCTATTTTGTCCATCAGAGCCGGTATCGGGAGAAAGGAGTTTGGCTACAGCCTGATAGTAAAGGACTGGTCTTTTCCTTCTTCTTCTTCTTCTTCTTCCAGAAACTTTTCTTATTATGCAGGTCGTCCACACATCTTAAAAGTTTTTCAACCACAGTCTATCGTTGAGCATCTTCTCCCACTGCAGTCCTCTTCGGTTCACGCCATCCATCACCCGGTCTTGTTCGTGACCTTCCGTGTTCGTTCGGATTCTGTCCTATCCAGGGACCTTCTCGGAATTCTTTCTGATCCCATTCTTTAAATATGGCCAAACCATTTAAGGCTATTACTCTTCATTGTCTTAGGGGCTTGATCTGCAGTGTGTTCTGTATTATTTCATTCGTTATCCTGCTCATTTGCGTCTTACCCAGATTCCCTCATAGAAATTGCATCTGTGTTGTTTGTATTCTGCTCAGATCTTATTTTGTCTAAGTCCAACATTCTGAACCATAGGCCAAAACTGGCAAATGATACTACTTGTACATCATCATCTTTGCCTTGGCAGGTATTTTACGATTTCTAATTATGTCCGATACACAATAATAAAAAAATTTCGAACAATTTTCTATTCTCTCCAAAATTTTATCTTTGATCTTTCCTTTCTTGGTTAATTTACTTCCTAGATACATGAAAGCATCTACTTCTTTAATAATTTTTCCATTGCGACTAACCTTCTTCATTTCTTTTCATTTTTTCTGCTTATTTTCATTTCTTCAGTTTCCCTTAGCCTTATATTCATGCCTGCTTCTTCTGTTACTCTCTGCAAATTTTTAGTTGTTCTTTCAATTTCTGCTCATTTTCTTTCCAAATCTTCATATGCTACGACTTTCATATCATCTGCTATTGGCCCTTGGAGAACTTTCCTTATGATGTTGCCCATAAGCATATTAAAAAACACTGGTGAAAGCACACTTTCTTGCCGAGCCCCTCTGTTCGTTCTAAACACTTGTGTTTTTTTTTTTGTAATCTATTATAACACAATTCAGGTATGTTTAGTATATGTTTCTGATTTTCAGCTGCATTCCTTTTTGCAATATCAGTCTATTCAGATCTTGCCATATCTCTTCCCTCCTTACAATCTCACAAGCCCTTTTTTTATCTGTCAATGCTGCTACGATGTCCTTTCCATATTCCCATTTCTTTTTAACTGGGGCATCATGAGAGAAGGGTAATGGAACGAAGCAGGGGATTTCCTATTGGAGTCAACTACAGTAGGGATTGTCCGTGCTGCGAGACCGCTACGGTAGCTGTAAAGCCCCTACAGGTAAAGTGATTGCCAGAGGGCTCTAATAAAGCAACGATACTTCTAGAAAGGCGGTAGTGGATCATCACATGCTTTCAACAATCAGACGAGCCTCAGTCTTTCCCTAATCCTTCCAAATGGGTTTTGGTTGAAGCCCACACGACTGCCTTACAGATTCCGACTCCCATTGCCGAAAACCTTGTAAAAGGCCTTAGCTTTTATGAATTCTGTCCAGTCTGATTAAAGAGCATAATCTAAATATTTTCACTGGCTATTGCCTCCTGCCACCAATAGAGATTCAGTAAGGTACTGCTACTCCCTTGCAAGACTTCAGCTATACTTGCACACCAAAGGACCCTGAGGAAGATCCCAGAAACAGGGTCGAAACGTCCATCGAGTAGACGAAATCTAAGAGGAAACTGTCACCTCCAAACATCATAGAAGATTTTATCTTCCAAACCCTTAATTAGACTGATTTGATAGTATAGGGGGTGATCAAATAGTTTCCGGCGTTGCTGCAGCCTTCATACAACACAGAGCGACTACCGCGTGCATATATTAACTCCAACATATAGGCAAGGGATCAGAGAGGGTTTAGTGTGGCCTTCGAACGGAAACTTTCTGATCTCTCCGTTGTAATTACAAAAATGAGGTCGTTTTGTGTAAAAGCTATAAGTTATATGTTCCATACATAAAATTCACTATAAACGTTACGATGTTAAGCACAAGATGCGAAACTTGTCAACAGAACAAACATAGGACACTTATACACAAATAAATTAAAAATTATACGGTTGCATACTGGCTAGTTACAGTTTCGTTGATATGACTAATATTCTCTACTCAAGAATTTCTCTGGGGTATATTTAATTTGTTTTTATTTCTTTATTTATTTAACTTGATCTGATGAAAGCCACCAGCCCCTCTCTTACATCGGACCAGGGTTTCACACAGGCACCATCTTAATTACTTCATAGTTACCTAACAAGTAATAATTTTATTATGACAGACAGTATCAAAATGATTTGAAACATACAGTATCTTCTTCACATCATAGTTACCTAAGAAACAACAATTTTAATACAAAAATAGTATTAAACTGATTTGAGTGTCTGTGGATAAATAATACTGACTATGACCTAATAAAGTTAAAACTGGCAGTACTTGTGTTTCTTTTGTTGCTGCCAATAATACTGATCATACTACTACTACTAATAATAATAATAATTACAATATTAATAGTAAAAATGGTCGCAAATATAATACGAGTTTGTAGATGTAGAAAAGAGATGCTTTCTGATATAGTGAGTTCTGGTGAAAGAAAATTTAAGGAGACATGTCTAATTAGGGTATATAAGGTATAGAACGGGTTCTTAAGCAGAAAACCCATAATTCAACTTTCGAGAACACTTCTCCTGTCTGTCAGACATTTTCTTTCCACAGTTAGATCTTCAAAGAGTCTTTTAGCTTCATGTTTCCCCCTTTATGTGTCAAAGCAAGATTCACTTAAGGGTAATGTAGGTCAATTTTCCTTCAAGTGTTGTACTTGTGAATATTTCAGTTTCTAACTTAGATGGATACATAATAAAAAATATCGTAAGAGAATAAATCTACTGTGGAGCTGTGGATAATATTCTCATTGCTGATATACGCGTGCAAGATGTGCTTGAGTGAACTCCAGATGTAACTCAAATTATTTTCTTTCGTGCAATGAACACTTTTTGTCTAAGCTACGAGTTACCTCAGGACGTTATCCCAAAAGATATCAGTGAAAGAAAACATGCATAACAGGTTAATTTACTGACTTCCGTGTCTCCAAAGTTGGCAATTACCATCTGTCATAAGGAGTCGAATCTAAGTTTTCTATCAAGTCTACTGTATGTTTTTTCCAGTTTCAGTTTTCAAGAAACAAACCTGAGAATTGTCCAAAAAACAAAAATAAAAATAATGTAGTAGTGGAGAGAATTAATCCAGGTCCGCAATAAATGTTACCGATTAGATCCGCTGCTCTAAGCGTCTGGTAATTTGTCTCACACGGCTCAAATAGTCAAGAATGCATGGATTCTGACCGCTGTGATTGAGCTTGACTTCGCACAACACCAAGAGAACTTCAATGTACGGAATAAAGAAACCTTACAAAGTATCTGGTTTCGTGAGGCTGTCATTCAAACATGTAGCAACATATTTATTTCATAGAGTGGATACAACTATGGACTGACTGTACAGATGCATAGAACAAAGTTCAATAGCTGAATAGCTAATATACATCGTCTCCGTAGTCACGACATCATGATGCGTGTTAACTTTTGCCTGTAAGCACCCTGCACTGTTTGAATGTCGTCTCATCGCCAGTAGAGACGGATTCCGTTCAAAAGTGGCTTGAATTTCACACACGCGATTTATAAACATCTTTACAATTTTCATTCAGTTCCTGGAATGAACTACACCTAAAGCTTTGGAGATGTGAACGCAAAGGCACTTCTCTTGTTTACAATAAGCGCCACAGCGCAGATTTCGTTATTTTTCCGTCACAGGGAAAATGGTGTAACTACCACTTATCTTTTCTATACAAAATTGCGGAATGGCTTCCTAGTAAGCAAAGTGACGGTCCCCGAAAAACTTAGGATTGAAATCTATGATCTGCAGAAATTAACAAATTGTCAAATTTTGAAATATTGTTAAAGACGTTCTTCTATTTTTATCTTCTCACAAATATTACGTGGGAAATGTTAATTGGTTTGCCAAATTATATAATTTTTTTCTTGTATGTATTCATTTCTGGTTTCAAATTCACGTTGTTTTTTGTAAAAAAAGGCTCTGAGCACTATAGGACTTAACTTCTGAGGTCATCAGTCCCCTAGAACTTAGAACTACTTAAACCTAACTAACCTAAGGACATCACACACATCCATGCCCGAGGCAGGATTCGAACCTGCGACCGTAGCCGTCGCGCGCTTCGAGACTCTAGCGCCTAGAACCGCTCGGACACCCCGCCCGGCATTGTTTTCAAACTGTGGATAGTTGTTAATGCCAAGTTTACTATAACACTGATGTTACCGTGCCTGGTTCCGTACATACCTGTCTAAAAGTGGTTAAAGGGTTTACGTCACTTATTGGCCGCACCACATTTACCACAGAATAAACTGCATTTAGTCGAAACTATTATCACTTCTGAAATTAATAAACAAAAATAACATATTGTAGCAATATGTACCAGTGGCATAAAGAGTACAGTTTGCTAAAGTTACACAGTTAAAAGGGACGTTATTTTCCTAACATATCGTTTCCATCTGTAGTCAATTAACATAGTCAGTAATGTTAGATATTATGTTTTATTTACTACATTCCGGTGTTTCTTTATTGTTGGTGACGATGCTTTATACTATCTCTTACAGAATTGCATGTATTCACCTCATTGAGAGAGTTGCTAAATGGACAAAACCTCTTAATTGTTTTTGAAAAAGTAGAATTAACCCTTACAGAGAATCAGCGGAATTCGCATGCCACTTCATTTATGAGTCCAAATTACTTGAGAGGATGAAGTGTATCTGTAGTCGAATTCAGAGAATTAAGAAAATCGTCAAACCGGAAGTTGGTGTGAACTCGATAGTGCTTTACTAGGCGCCTTCCTACTCGGTGGTGGTTCAATTTTAACTTTTCAAACTTAACAGCTGACTCATGCAGTTATTGCGCAGATCAGCTGTTCATTCAAGTCCAGAGGGAAACTTCATTTTGTCGTCCAAGTATAGTCGTTACCAGAGGTGAAAGTCACGTTAACTGCTATACGAAAATTATAAGAGTAGCCGGAAAACAGATATCCTGGTTGTCTGGTTTTGTTATCCAATGCTTACTTGTTAGACACCCAGCCTCACTTCATAATCTAACGTTGTATTTAGCGTTGTATCTGTACCTAAATTCTAGCATTCTCAAAAGTCTGCAGCATTCATCGCGGTAAAGAATATTGTTTTCTTTAGAAATTCTGGAAGTCTTTTGGTTGGTAAGTCGGTCGTCAATTCTTTATAAACTATCTTTACATTCTACGGAATGTGAGATATCCATTGCCGCATGGATCAACCATTACACGTACTTCATTATGTCAGGATGGTAGTAAAACTTGTGTTTCACCTAGCCATTCCCAGTTTTATTTCAATAGCTCCTAGCACATTCACTGCCTTTACTTATCTCAGTATTGTGTTTCACCTTGCTCCGCCACCAGAAACCAGTTTGTATGGACTGCTTCCTTTGTATTTGCTCTCTTTAGTCAACCTGCTTCCCTCGACCACACCTACGCCCTTTGACTTTTATGAATTATATAAAATACTTTTGTGTGTTCTAGAATTTAAAATTTGGAGAGTTAAAAACAGTGTTCGGTTGCTAAAATATTTCGGGAACACTGTGTCTGACAACTATAAATTTCAATTTTAAAATCGATGCAAATAGACAAATTATTCTTACTTGCTAGAGTATTATGCTAGGTAGTACGCTCTTCACAGGTTCGTTCAGAACGTGCTCTATTGAACACTTCACACTTGTGTGGTGACTGTACCATCCCACAGCGGGAGCTTTTAATATTTACAGGCAGATGATTGTCTTCCCGTTTATGGCGAGGGTGTAAAAAGGGGAAGGTGCGCGGCAGTAAACCGGACTGCGTCGAGTCGGATGTAAGCCTTGACCTACAAAAAGCTTTTAGTTTCCGAGGAGATGTTCGGTATCAGATAAAGCACCCTCCTTATACACTCCCCCCGTTCTCGGCCCTTGTATACGGCGTCGCTCCGTGTGAGAGCTTTGTCGTGTTTCCCTCGCGGTATATACGGTCGTAAATAATGGCTGTAAATATGGTGCCGTTGTTTTTTATTAAATTTGAGCTCTTTCTAACTTTTAGTGTTGACAGAGGATTGGGAAATGAATCACACACACCTAGCCGGTCCCGACCTTGTACCTGTTGTATGCCGTTCTAATTGACGCTTGTTACTACAGAAGGAAGTTTGGGAATGTTTCCTATATCCACTAAGAAGCAAGAAACTCTTGAAATGTCGTTGTGTGGGAGGAATACTGCTCAGGTATTATGGAGGGACATCAGATTTCTGGCACTGGGTTCAGGAAGAGGCCATACCAGATCTGAACATTGCTAGTACTTTCACGGTTACAGTATTATCCAACGTCAGCTTTTCCGATGGTCTTCATCTGCTTTATTGATGAAATGTGGCATAATCACAGTGAAGGATACAGAAATACAGTATTTAAAATTTGGAGAGTTAAAAACAGTGTTCGGTTGCTAAAATATTTCTTTCATTTTATAACTGGTTTCAGTCTACGTGATGATCATCAGATTCATCTAGAAAAGGACAAAGGAATGTGCATGGTTATTAGCGAAGACTTACATTAACATTCAACAGTGTTTACATAGATGAAATGGGAAGCAACTAAAAGTTATCACTGGACAACATATATCTGTTGTTAAAGTACTACATAAAACCCAAATAAAAGGTTGTATTACTCTTGAAAAAAACAGTCTTGGCTACGAAAACATTCCTTTAATGAAGTGTTTCGCCTTTGTAGGGCATCACTAGATCAACTAAAAAAAATAATGAAGTGAAAACAAACGGCTGTAATAGAGTATCTGACAAATTTTTTTAGGGAGCAGTGACTGAGAGACATTCGTAGAACTATTATGCTTTGGAATAAGCATACATCCAGATCAAACTTTTCGGGGCATAGACCTATAAAATGAACAGCGACAGGACTACTCTCACAGAATTGCACACATCTTGTTTACCTAACCATAGTGCAACGAAGACCAGCTATCACAGCAGAACACGTCGAGCACATATAGCTGAGCATTAAACTGAGCGCCAGGTATAGTTAAGTAACGGCAAACACACAGCCTTCTTGCAGCGGTCTATCGTAGGTCTCTAGAAGAGCGTAGCTTTCCAAAAGATTGGAAAAAGGCATAGGTCATCCCCGTTTTCAAGAAGGGACGTCGAACAGATGTGCAGAACTATAGACCTATATCTCTAACGTCGCTCAGTTGTAAGATTTTGGAACACGTATTATGTTCGAGTATGACTTTTTCTGGAGACTCGAAATCTACTCTGGAGGAATCAGCATGGGTTTCGAAAAAAACGATCGTGTGAAACCCAGCAAGCACTATTCGTCCTCGAGAATCAGAGGGCCATAGAAACGGGTTCCCAGGTAGATCCCGTGTTTGTTGACTTCCGCAAGGCGTTTGATACAGTTCCCCACAGTCGTTTAATGAACAAAGTAAGAGCATATGGACTATCAGACCAATTGTGTTATTGGATTGAAGAGTTCTTAGATAACAGAACGCAGCATGTCATTCTCAATGGAGAGAAGTCTTCCGAAGTAAGAGTGATTTCAGGAGTGCAGCAGGGGAGTGTTGTAGGACCATTGCTATTCACAATATATATAAATGACTTGTGGATGACATTGCGGATAATGCTGTAGTATATCGAGAGGTTGTAACAATGGAAAATTGTACAGAAATGCAGGAGGATCTGCTACGAATTGACGCATGATGCAGGGAATGGATATTGAATCCCAATGTAGACAAGTGTAATGTGCTGCGAATACACAGAAAGAAAGATCCTTTATCGTTTAGCTACAATATAGCAGGTCAGCAACTGAAAGCAGTTAATTCCATAAATTATCTAGGAGTAGGCATTAGGAGTGATTTAAAATGGATGCCCATATAAAATTAGTCGTCGGTAAATCAGATGCCAGATTGAGATTCATTGGAAGAATCCTAAGGAAATGCGATCCGAAAGCAAAGGAAGTTGGTTACAGTACACTTGTTCGCCCACTGCTTGAATACTGCTCACCGGTGTGGGATCTGTAGCAGATAGGGATGATAGAAGAGATAGAGAAGATCCAACGGAGAGCAGCGAGCTTCGTTACAGAATCATTTAGTAATCGCGAAAGCGTTATGGAGATAATAGATAAACTCCTGTGGAAGACTCTGCAAGAGAGACGCTCATTAGCTCGGTACGGGCTTTTGTTGAAGTTTCGAGAACATACCTTCACCGAGGAGTCAAGCAGTATATTGCTCCCTTCTACGTGTATCTCGCGAAGAGACCATGAGGATAAAATCAGAGAGATTAGAGCCCACAAAGAGGCATACCGACAATCTTTCATTCCACGAACAATTCGATACTGGAATAAAAGGGAGAACCAATAGAGGTACTCAAGGTACCTCCACTACACACCGTTAGGTGGCTTGCGGAGTATGGATGTAGATGTAGATAAACAGTTTTCACACCATAACTCTAATTTATATTAAAAATTCCAGAATTAAGATGCAGAAACACCGTGGATAAAGAAGAGTAAAGAAACAACGAGTGTAACAGGCTGCACATTAAAAATTAGAAAGACTTAAAAGAAACAAATTTGTATAACGCACCTATAGGCCGCAGGCAAAGCAGCACACGATAGCAAACGATGCAGGCCACTGAAAGGAGAAAGTGCGACTATGACCACTTAATCATTAATTACAATACCAAAAACCCTTGGCACTTTAAGTGTAAAAAGCAAAAGCGCCACCTCGAGAAGTATAACGTTTCTAATTCGATAGACACAATTTTTGTAGGTGCATCGTAAGGTTTTTCAAGAATGCTGATTGGTCAGTTGAAAACACAGCCAGATACCTTTTTCTTAAACCAACTTCGGTAAACAATAGTAAGGATAAGTTCGAGAGAGTTGCTACTGAGACGGCGAGGTGTTTGGAGTTGCGCTGCCAGCCGCTCCTAACGCTGCCTAACCACCGACAAGGTAATGAACACACCTGATGCCGCATAAGAGCGCACAAGGCTTTACTCAGAACTGCAGAAGTCCCATCAGTTACATCCCCTTTTTACGTAAAATTAGTGTCGATCGTCAATTAAACTTCGTGGTATTCACATTTGCTGCTTGAAGTTAAAATCTGAAACGTAATGATTTTTCTGTTATATAATTATTGAGAAGCCAAATCAGTAACTGTAATTTACGACAAGTTAAATAAGTAATTAAAGATAATTGAGGGTCACTGTAGACCATTTTTGATAATTTTCTCTTTTATGAGACTTAATTTAAACCTATATTATAGATGTGATATGGCATAGGTCATCCTTCGATCCGTTATAGAACTTGGAAACTCATTCAGGGAATATTCGTTCACATTTTTCTTGAACGCAATTGGTTTTTATCATCCTGTATTAAAATATTTCCTTTTATCAATTGTTCAATTTATAAACAATGTTTTGTGAGTAGAATAAAAATACCAGTGGTAAAGTAACTGCTTTTTCGACGTTATTTTACCAGCTAACCAAAAATAGGAAAGCCTTGAACCCCTTCCACTAAATTTAGTTAATTTTAGGATTCTTTTACAGGGAGTGCAGTGGAGCTGACGCTGAAATCAGTAAGTATTTGATTATGTCATCGCTAGTCTCACTGAACTCTTCTGAACTCTACATGTCATGTGTGGTCTGGCGTCTCCTTACCAGCAACAGTCCCAGGTTCAAACTAGTCAATTTCCTAAGAAACACGCTCAGAGCGTCGTTGCGCGAAAGTGGTAGGGAGACACGTCTTAGAACAAACAGACACAAAGCAGAATGTAAGAAATGGACTGCCCTTTTATACCTCGTATATGTGGTACTACCAACATCCGCCTAAGCGTATATCGCTATCTCATGACTTTTGTCACCTCAGTTTCTACTCATTGAAATCCCGTGTCCGGCCATCCTGATTTATGTTTTCCGTAATTTCCCTAAATCACTCCAGGAAAATGCCGGGATGGTTCCTCTGAAAGGGCACAACCGACATCCTTCCCCATCCTTCCCTAAACCGATGAGACCGGTGACCTCGCTGTCTGGTCTCCTTCCGCAAAAACAACAACAACAACAACTCATCCAAAGTTTGATAATACTGGGTACAGTTAGCGACTTCCTAGAAACGTCAAACGAAACTTAAAACTTTTTAAAAAGTATTTGTCACTTGCATGCTTAACAATAAATTTTTAATATATTTACTCATCTGGAACGTAATCAGGCGTTTAAAGCTGTTTTATAGAGAGGAGGTAGATTCTGTGGTCGGCTGTTTGTTGGTTTCAGTAGAAAACACACAAGTTAACCCTCGGATACTTCAGACGTTTTTTCCGAAAGTTCCACCTCTTAAGCACCGAGGTATCGGTGCTCGACGGCTGCCCTGACCCGTGCTAACAAGCTCTCCGGAAAGTTGCTCTCCGTCCCCCCAACCCCTCACCGCCACCGGTCGCCCACAAATTAATGAGGACGCAACCCTGGGAAATGTGGATTTATGGCATTCTTGGCGGGAATGAAATTAAGATTTATACCGCGGAGTGTCCGGGCGTCATGGCAGGGGCGCGGCGGCCGGCCCGCAGGCCCTCGCCGGGAACGACGTCGTTTCTCATGCGGCGCTGCCCGGCGCGGCTCAGGTGTGGAAGTGTCCCCACACATCGACAGCGGCGGTCGCAGCCACAGCGCCGGCGGCTGCGACACCGGCGGCTCTCCTCCCGATGAGATGCTATCTCGCCGCACGGCCTCGCCGGGCCGCGGGCTTCCTTATGACTTGTTAGAGGCCGGGTCATATTAAATATTCCCGGCAGTAAAGGGGTCGGCCGATCTCACAGTGGGCGCAGGTAGCACCTCCTTCCCACGCCGCGACCCGGACTGGGCTTCCCGTGACGGAATGCGGCGCCTCGCATGTTGCAGCGGGATCTTCTTTTGTTCTTAGCGACTACACGGAAGGCGTGCCGTTCACGAGGGGAAAAAAAAGTAGCACCTCCAGAGTGTGAAAAATCCCCTGACACATTGAGACGATTTATTTGTATTTGCTACAAGATTGGACAACAAGATAAATTTTCTGTTATTGTATGTGCCTTAGAAAGCGTAATATTCCCTCTAATGTTGTCACTACGCATACACCGAAGCGCCAGAAGAACCGGTATATGCGTCCATATTCAAATACAGAGATATGTAAACAGGTAGAGTATGGGATCGTCTATATAAGGCAACAACTGTCTGGCGCAGTTGTTACATCGGTTACTGCTGCTAAAATGGAAAGGTATCAAGATTTAAGCAAGTTTAAACGTGGTGTTATAGACAGTGCAATGGGACACAGCATCTTCGAGGTTGCGATGAAATGAGGATTTTCCCGTACAATCATATCAGGAGTGTACCTTGAATATCCAAAATCCGGTAAAACTTTGTAAGTAGGCTGTTTAGGTTTTTGTGTTGGGTACGCCACGTAGCGCTCTGTATGAAAATCACTGACTCTGCAGTGCGCTGTCTATGGCTGGTTTGCATTCTTGGAATAGTCGCTATTGTAGTGTTGGGCAGCTGGATGTGAACAGCGCATAGCGTTGCGCAGTTGAGCCGCCAGCAGTGGTGTATGTGGGCACAGAGATGGAGGAGTTTTGAGAGCGGATTATCTGGACATGTGTCCATCAGAAAGAGTAAATTTGTAAGACTGGATTTCATGAACTTTGATATATATATATATTGCGACTTTAGGTAAATCCACTATTAAGGTAAATACATTGTTGGTTCTCTATCAAAATCTTTCATTTGCAAACTATGCTTATCAGTAGTTAGTGCCTTCAGTAGTTAGAATCTTTTATTTAGCTGGCAGTATTGGCGCTCGCTGTATTGCAGTATTTCGAGTAATGAAGATTTTTGTGAGGTAAGTGATTCATGAATGGTATAGGTTATTGTTAGTCAGGGCCATTCTTGTGTAGCGATTATTGAAAGTCAGATTGCGTTGCTCTAAAAATATTGTGTGTCAGTTTAGTGTTGGTCAGAATACGTAAAGAGAGATATATCTGAGTACGTTCAGTTTTGCTCAACTGTTTGAAAATCAAATAACGTAAGAGGTTTTCAGCACTGTCATTTATAAATTTTTCTAAGGGGATGTTTCAACATCAAATCTCCGACATCGTTGTGGCCGGAAAGATATTCTGCAACAGCAGGACCAACGACGACTGAAGAGAAACTTTCAACGTGACAGTAGTGCAACTTGTCCGCAGATGCTGTCCAATTCAGTGCTGGCGCATCAACAAGTGTCAGCGTGCGAACCATTCAACGAAACATCATCGCTATGGACTTTCGCAGCCTAAGGACCACTCGTATACCCGTGATGACTGCACAACACAAAGCGCTACGCCTTGCCTGGACCCATCATCTCCGACATAGGACTGTTGATGACTGGAAACATGTTGCTTGGTCGGACGAGTCTCGTTTCAAATTGTATCGAACGGATGGACATGTACGGGTATGGAGACAACCTCGTGGGACAATGGACCATGCATGTCAGCAGGGGACTATTCAAGCTGGTGGAGGTTCTGTAATGGTGTGGGGCGTGTGTAGGTGCAGTGATATAGGACCCCTGATACGTATAGATACGACTGTGACAGGTGACACGTACGTAGGCATCCTGTCTGATCACCTGCATCCGTTCATGTTCATTGTGCATTCCGACGGCCTTGGGCAATTCCAGCACGACAATGCGACACCCCACACATCCAGAAATGATACAGAGTGGCACCAGGAACACTCTTTCGAGTTTAAACACTAAACTCCACAAACATGAACAATATTGAGCATATCTGTGATGCCTTGCAACTTGCTGTTCAGAAGAGATATCCACCCACTTGTACTCTTACGGATTTATGGACAACCGTCCACGATTCATGGTGTCAGTTCCCTCCAGCACTATTTCAGACATTAGTCGAGTCTATGCCACGTTGTCTCGAAGCATTTCTGTGTGCTTGCGGGGGCCCTACACGATATCAATTTCATTGGCTCTTCAGCGTAAAATCTTAATATGACTGGGCAGCAGCGAACACTGTTATCGTTGTTCACAGGAACGTACCGTCTTCGGAATATCATAGAGAAATCCAGAAAGAGTTGCACAGAACTTCCACTTGTAATGAATGGCGCTCCCTTCGTAGTTTGGGCTATAATTATCATATGGCAGCGAAACCTGGTAGGTTCCTAATGAGTTAATGCGGAGCCGACTTACGCTGGATAAAAATTAGCTCCAGTTTTGGCCACCTGATGCACATCGGACGCTGTGAATGCAGATATGTTTCCATATGTAATTGATTAGAAACGGGACGTGGGCAGAAAAGGTCAAACAAGGGGAGAACGACATAATGTTGATTTTATTATTAGCCACCTTGTATGAAGGCAGTGTGGTTTCCACACAGTTTCGCTCTTCCAAAGCAGGAATCACATGCTGTACAAGGAGGTCTCGATAACGTGCAGCCGTCACGGTACTCTGAGTGTAGCTCTGGGTGTATTGACGTTAAAGAAGAACGGACTGAGAATAAAGGTGCTTGCGAATCTTGTGAATCACACTACACAGCCACATACGGCAGTGGCTCTTCATATACTACATGCTATTTAATACTACCCCAAAATTCGGCAGGTCTGTGCATTCACTGCACCCTGTAGTGTAAAATGTGATTCATCACTCCATGGAATATTGCCCTGCTATTCATCATGAACTTCGATGTGCTAGGAACCGAAGAGCATGTTCAGAACTTCGCTACGGATCATGAGGTTTCAGATACTGTACCGCCTGGACCTTATATGGCAACCAGTGAAATATAGACCGCAGACGGTTCCGCACTGTTGATCATGGGATGGAAATCCTCGTGACACTGCATTTGCACTATCCAGGCCACGTACTGGAACTGCAGCCTACTTAATGAAATTCGAAAACACGAGTGAGTTTGATGTAGTACCTCAAAGAGGAAGTTGACCTGTCGCGATGAAAGTTATTATCATCTACTTTAAACTATTTAATGAGATGGGTCCTCTCCTCTGATCTTACAGTCGGCGATACTCTCTCAGTGCTACCGTTCACAGTTTCACTAACAGTGCAGGTTCTCTCTTCTCGATAGATATACTCTTCACTCAGTTTACACATTGTCAAACGATAGTATCGCTGTGGTACCGTCATACAAATAGTATAAACCTGTGTACCTGGTGGCCACGTTTGGAACTAACGTCTATCCAACGTAAATCGGTTCCGCGTTAACGCTGTAGCTCATCTACCAAGTACCGCTGCCATGTGATAATTACAGCCCTCACTCGAGTCAGTGCTCTTTAATTATAAGAAGATTTTGCCCTTAACAAAGAGAAAGAATAGGTCCCTATTACAAGGTTAGTGATAAATTTCCAGCGCCCGCCACACCGGCCAAATATTTTGTGGTAGTACTAAGAAGCGATAAGAAAGCCCACACCAAGTAGGACTGATAGAAGAGATGAAGAGAACTAGAGCGTCGCTTATCATCACACGGTCGTTTTGTTCGCCTGAGGGCGTTACAGCGATGTTCAATGAACTCCAGTGGCAGAAATGGCAAGAAAGTCGTTTTGTATATGATTGATATTTGCTATTTAAATTTCGAGAGAGTCTGTTCCGGGAGGAGTTGGATAATATTTTATTTTCTTCCACATACGTCTCGCAAAATGACCACAACGAGAAAATTTTATAAATTTCGGCTAATACAGAGGTTTACCTACAGTCATTCTTACCATGCGCCATTTGTGAGTGGAACAGGGGTAGGGTATTGGGGGTAGGAGTTAATTGTACCAGAAGCAACCTCCATGCCGTCCGCCACACGTCATCAGGTCCATTCCGGATTATTGATCTAGATAATAAATGGAAACAGTGCTCGAAATTAGTAGTAGGAGCGGCTAATGGAAGACGCAAACTTGTCGTAAGGTTTTACGGAAAGTACGGTGCGTCTCTGAAGAAATCGGCTCTCAAGACCCTGGGGGGACCACTTTCAGAGAACTGTTCCGGCGGTGGGAGTCCTTTTGAAGAAAGCATCGCACTAGAAACCTAATTATTTCATAGATGCGATGTGAGAGTTGTAATAAGTTGGTACAGACCAAACGAAAATGTAGAAGATATCCTCAAGGAACTTAAACGGGAGTCTCGGAAGGAAACGCCACGTTGTTCTTGTGAAATCCTCAGAGAAGAGGGATCTGAGGAAGCCTGTCGACAATTCTGCAGCCCTCTTCGTATATCACGAGAGAAAATGGCTTCTTGCTCCAACGAGAGGACACTCCAATGTGTGGTGCTTATGGCGTATAGATCACTACGCACCGCACTTTACTAGACTGCGTTTTATTTCCAACCAGTGTGCAACTGCAGATTTGCTGAAAGATCTGCCCTCGATTTTAAGTATCGTTCGAACGAATGTGGTGAGAGTTTGACGTTTTGCGATTTGTCCCAGTTGTTTCCTCAAATTTTATGGAGAGGTCTTAATTAGTTAACAGGATGACTGTCTCATCCATGTTTTTTTCTAATTCTTCAGCCAGACACATTTCACTGTGCCTTTCTTATACCTCTTCCGTCGATTTACTTCTGTTTTAACCCCAGCTACAGCACCTCTTACCGTTTCTTTTATCTCTGTCTTAAACGTGTGAGACTGTGTGGGTCAACGCAAGTGAGGTGGAAGTAAGTGCATAAATATGATTTTATGGGTTTGCTCCTCACCGTATTACAGGAATTTTAGTAACTTCATCCGCATTCGTTCATTTTAAAGTGTGTAAAGGCGCTGATAAATTCGCCGTTGGACATCACTATGTAATATTGTTGCATTAATTTGTTGTGAAAGCGTTGCTGATAGACAATAAAAGCGGGTTAAAATCAGTTTATCTTTGGAAATTTATTTTAACATTGATCATTGAAATTTTAGCATATTACACCTGATTCATAACTGAACTGGTGCCTCATTTAGGATTGTGAAAATGTGAGTTTGTAATCTTACAGAACACATCAAACATGGAGCCAAGATTGGGAGACTACGCACAACACTGCATTCATAAAATAACACACGAAGAACGTTGAAACATATGCAAGAGGAAATTAACCACAACCAACCGATTCAATTTTCACCCAAAGAAGTTACGTTCGTAGCGCAATCCTGTCCGTCATGTAGTAACCACACACTGGTATACTAAATTCACACTAACTCACTGTGAAATCTTCCTGAAAAGAATAGCTGAGGGCTACTTTGATGATGACACCACATGCTTCACGTGGTCAACTTGGTTTACACAAAGAGTGTAACTCCACAATAATTTTGATAATTAAAATAAATTAGATCGAAAAGCAATTTTCAAAAGAAAAACCTCGAACTGGTTACTATCGTCTTACTACTAACCTGATGGGTCAAACAATTGTATAAGCACGTGGTACTGCTCTCACAAAGTACACTCCACGTGGGTTGAACATAAAGAAAAGTTGCTATATTGAAAAATATTGTCAAGACGAGACGTTATAATCTCACGCACATTCGCATTAAAGATGGATGATTTTAGTTAGAGTTACTGATCAACACGTGGTTCCACTTTACTCACAAAGTAGTGACAAAGCAACTACCGGCGTATATTCTGAACTTCACACTCGAATTACACTGCGTTGCAATTTAAGATAACATTAGATATTTTAGAGCTAAACCTGGAAAAAAGGTGATTAAATTTTCAGGTAGGCTGATCTTAAGAAATCCATTGTCCTACGCACTTAGCAGACACACGTTTATCCGGAGATCTTACCACTTCAGACGCTCGCCACATGCGCTCCTACCGAGCGTGCTTCCCAAATACAAACGGAAGTGACCAGAGACGCAGCTCCCTTTACCAACGTGACAAGGGACGGACAGGACCATACTAAGGATAGAAACCTCTTTGCTTTTAGAAATCGTAGCTACCTGTTCCGACGTTGGTCCTACTGTTCTCTAGCAGACAGGCTTGTCTGCTACCATCCAGCATGCAACTGGAAATACATTTGCTCATTCATTCTTTCACATAGAAGGGAAGGGGGATGACAGTATCTTATCATATACAGTATATAAAAGAAAGCGGATGTAGGTTCCGTATGAGACTGTGTGACATGAATTACATATAAACTGTGTTTTAAAGTGTAGTAGTGTGACAGATCGTTCTTGTTTATGTGTAAAAGTAACACGTTTCACTGCTCAGTCTCCTCCCAGGTAGTCAGAAACACCACAGTAAATTTAGAAGAGGAATTTAAGCCGTAAATGACAATAGATTTAAGAAATTAACATGAAAGGAATCCAACAGAGACCTTTCAACTAAGCTCCAAACGCAAACACACACACACACACACACACACACACACACAAGAGAAAAAGACCGCTTGAGGTACATCATGCCGACGTATATAGACCTTTTTTTCAACCCCATACACCAGAATGAAGTAGGACAGAAAGTCTTTGACACTTGAAGTCCCTCTGCTATCCACTGTGGAGTGACTAGTGGAGTATATACGTAGGTCTAATAACTTTACTCAGTCACATTAACCCCCCATTTTTAGCCACATATACAGTCTACAAGAAGAAGTACTGCATTCCGACTTGAGTATGAATATTGGAGTACTACAAATAATTATAAAAACGCTACCAGTAAAATCTGAAGCATTTCGATCAGAAATCTATACTTAATTTCGATTGTCTTTTTGCGATTATGTAGAATATTACTGAGACGTGGGACTCGACGAAAGCTGGAAAGTTGTGGATGGGCCCACGATCAGTTACCACTGGTTGCGCTGAAAAAAACATACACTTTATTTATAAGAAACAAATCTCTCAACAATTATTTTTAAAAGAATTTTCAACACTGGCGGCTGAAAGCCTTATTAGAAGAATTGCAAGTTATTGTCGGCTGAAGGTCACAAGCAATGTTACATACAATCAACGGATGAAGGCCTGACTAAGAACAAAATTATTCGTCGGCTGAAGGCTAGAAGCATCTTCAAAAATACACAACGGCTGAGGGCCTGAATTACCAATAAGGTGGACAATTACACGTTAAAAATACCAAAACCCTTTTAACTATGTTAATAACTGCAACAAGTTACAGTGACGGCTGAAGGCCTTATCAAGACAGAACTAAAACTATTTGTCGGCTGAAAGCCACAAGCAGTGTTACAAACAATTAATGGCTATAGGCCGGAATTGCAAGTGGGGAAGGCAATAACATGTCGAAATATTAAAGAAAATTTTAAACAATCATGACAACTTGTCCAAATAAGACGGAGTGATCCACAGACAGTGCTCCCTGGATCGACCTGTGGAACGTGACTACAGCTGTAAGCGGTGAGACAGGCAGCCAAAAGTTGTACTCACGTAACAGGGGTAGCTTTATCGCCGACTGACCGACTAACCAATCCGCCTAACGTAGGAGAGACCAGAACCAAGGTAGGCGTTATATACACAGTACAATTCAAGAGGCTGTCGAACTACACGCCGTGTCGGACAGCATCAACGTGACGAGGGAAGGTACACTGTCAGAAAAGTACGCTAACCTCCAGGGCCGGTAACTGGCGCGTTAGCGGCCACAAGGCAGAAAATACCGCTGGTTGCACTTCACTAATAAGAATAATGCTAAATCTAAAATAATATCAAGGAGTAGAAGGCGGCTACTACCTTCCGCCAACCTGACAGATCACTCGTTGCGGTAGGTCTCACTGACCTTGGGGGCAGCAACACGCAAACAACAGCGGGATCTCAACCAGTGGAGGTTTCAGTAGTGGACACGGTTCACTGAACTTCAAACGTCCTGGGTTCGGTCGCCGACTACAGCCCCTTGGTCCGACAGTGCCTTCTTGCTGCCAGCGTTCCCGGCCTGCCTTCGCGCTGCGGACCTCCTCGCTACTCCGTCCAAAGCCAAACTGTCTGATACACACGACGACCCGGAATACTAGCCGTGGCACCAAATATAGTACCACAGTGCCGGCTATCGATAACCGCTGCTGCTGCCACTCGTGAACAAACACGACTAGCAACTCAGTAGCACCATTATCACAAGAAGGAATTGAGACGCCGCTACCGCTATTACACGACGTCAAGTTATGAACGGCACAAACGCGAGCTGCACACAGCTCAATTACACTCACAGCTCTACCGTAGAAATTTCCGTATCCATATTATATGGGGAACGTTTGCATCTGTGTAAAAAAATGTGAGTGACTGTGTAAAAAAATGTGAGTGATAGGTGCTGGGACAACAAATTAATTTTGTTCACCGCCTGTGTAGCATACAGTTAAAGTTCTCTAACAAAATTAGGCAAAGAACGGACGTTCCCGCTGCCCGTTTGTTTTGGGACAATTGCTAGAAGAGAAGAGTTTCGTTGGGTGACCATGTTAAGTTGTAGGCGATCGAACGTGGAGGAATCAAGGTATTGCAAAAGGATAAAGAACGAAAAGGAGAAATATATAAATGTCTGGTGAGCCATATCTTTAAGGCTCACCAGCCATTTGACCATGTTCTTATGTGCGGATGCATAAGCAGTTCCCGAACTCTTATGGGAATCGGCAAAAAGCCGCGAGGAATAAGTATAATGGGCAGGGAATAAAGTGCCGAACAGTAAGTTGGGAATGTGGGTCTCACGGGAGGCGTGTCAGAGATAAGTCCCTGCAGTCGCAGTACCCTCTGTGTCTTCAGTGGCTCAGATGGGTAGAGCGTCTGCCATGTAAGCAGGAGATCCCAGGGTCGAGTCCCGTTCGGGCACACATTTTCAACTGTCCCAGTTGACTTATATCAACGCCTGAATGCAGCTAGGGGTATTCATTTCACTGTAATTTCAAAAGCAGAAATAACAGATAAAAAAGCAAGTAGCTGGAATACTCTTTCCGATATGTCACTGTAAGAAGCCTATAAGCACAAATAGACAGTTAACATGGTACCGGAAGGTGCAAGGAGTCGGACAAAGACTGTATCTAAAACACATCACGGACGATGTATAAAATTCTCTTGGTGTTCAAGCAATAACACATTTCAATAGCAACTCGTGCTTTCCCAAGTGTTGTACCATCAGCATCGCCTGAGACTGTTTAACAGGTTCTATACAGGGTGCCTCTCCTCAGGGTCGTCAGGTGCATCTTCTGTGATATTCCGACAGATATTTGCTTTCTTTTTTTTCTTTTTTTTTCCAGCGTCTAGCTGCGCCCAAAGTTGATAAAAAACTTCCCGTTTTACTGTCCATGTCAATACATATTGGTAAAACTACTATCGCACCAAACTAATCTGGCAACTCTCTATCGAATGGGCACGTAAATGCCCGATTTAAAAATTATTTTGTTTGAAATGGGAAACAAACCGACGTATCCGTCGACGCTGGGCTTCGTATGAAAGATGTGATGAGCAGCATTTGTCTGGTCTTGCACCAGTTACACTTCGCAAAAACGAAAATGCAGCAAAGAGGAATGCGCCTGACGCCCCATAGGAGACACCCAGTATACGGCCTCTTGTATTGTGGTTGACTTAGAAGTTCAGTGACGTTCGCATGCATAACTGCTGGAAATCGTCAGTGAATAGAGAAACTGTGGGGTTACGAGGATACAGTGGCATGTGCCGTTAGGTGTGGGTTTAACATGAATCCACTGGACGGTTGTGTCACGAATTCCCTCTAAAATCTGTTCTCCGTTATTACCTTCGCACATTGCTCACAGATTGCTAGAGCCAAAATTAATTACAGCCCTGTTACGAAGCAACATGCATTATGGAATATAATACTGACTATTTAACTATTTAGCAAGAGGGTTGTCAGTAAGGTTGTCAGTAGGTTTCATCATCTAGAAAAGAATGAAAGTTCAGCTGACCATGGTAGAGTCGGAACAGTGAAGCTGCACATGTACTAACGTGTTGTGATCATGATTGAAACATTTATTACTAGTGAAAAAAAAAACGCATTTTTGTTACTTTAAGAACTGAAAACATTAAAAGTTTTCTGACTTGATTATCCTAACACACTCATCTTTACTCACATGTTAGTAAACAAATATATCTATTGACAAAAACATCCTATAAATAATTCAGATGCTATACATACAGGGTGACCTAGAATCTCATTAACGTTCGAAATATGACATGGATTGATGTAGGTAGAGAGGATAAATTGGTACATATGCTTGGAAAGACATGGGGTTATTGAAACCAAAATGAAATGCACAAAATCACCAACACATGCGCTTCATATGATATAAAATCGATAATTATCATAACAACTTACTTTTATCAAAAATTATGTTGATTATAAAAAGTGCTCAGTAAGTCGGCCGCCATTCATCAACAATACATATAGCCGAGGGAGGACATTGTGAACAACACTGTACAGCATATCAGTAGATTTGGTGGTAATGCCTAGGAATGTTGTCTTGAGGTCGGACGATCACTCTTTACTTGCGATTTTGGGTAGGCCCACACCCAATAATCACACGGATTGAGGTCTGGGGTCATGGGAGGCCAAGCATGATGGAAGCGGCGGTTCGACACGTGATCGTCTCCAAACGAAGTGCGCAACAGACCTTTCCCACGTGTAGCAATATCTTGTGAAACACTATGCTGCATAAAGTCGTACCTTTCAGCAGGTGTTTATCAGCCAGGCAAGGCGTTATACGATTCTGTAATACATCGGTGAGCGTCGCACCCGTCACGCAGACAGTTTCAGGAGCAGCACACCATATTTCTCCGAAGAAGAAGGATCCGACCATGATTGAGTGGTAAATGCACACCACAACGTGACTTTCTCGTCGTGCAATGGGGCTTCCATGACAGTTCGTGGATTTTTGTTAGCCTAAATTCTGCTGTTGTGAGTGCTGACATCCCCCTCCCCACTCCACCCCTCACCTCCAATCGGAGCGTGAAATCACACAACACGTAGACAGGTAATAGTCACCTTCTCCCTATTTTTTTGAAGTCCCTATACAGAAAATCTTCGCCTCACAAAATCTGTGGCTAAAATGTCATGATAACGCTGCATTTCGTACGAATAGCATTGCAGATTGAATAATCAACGAAAGGATAAAGTTCTACGAGTCGGAGCATGGAGTATCAGGAGCTTGAACTTGGTAGGGAAACCAGAAACTCTGAAAAGGGAAATGCAAAGGCTCAATCTAGATACAGTAGGGGTCAGTGAAGTCAAGTGGAAAGAAGACAAGGATTCCTGGTCAGATGAATATAGGGTAATATCAACAGCAGCAGAAAATGGTACAACGGTAGTAGGATTCGTTATGAATAGGAAGGTAGGGCAGAGAGTATTTTACTGTGAACAGTTCGGTGACAGGGTTTTTCTTATCTGAATCGAAAGAAAACCAGGTATACATGCCGACGTCGCAAGCTGAAGATGAACAGATAGAGAAAGTGTATGAGGATATTGAAAGGATAATACAGTACTTAAAGGGGGATGAAAATCTAATAGTCATGGGGGACTGGAATGCAATTATAAGGGAAGGAGTAGAAGTAAAGTTTACAGGAGAATGTGAGCTTGGGACAAGGAAAGACAGAGAGAAAGGACTGTTCTGTAACAAGTTTCAGATAGTAAAAGAGAATACTCTGTTCAAGAATCACACGAGGAGGAGGTACACTTGGAAAAGGCCGGATGATTCTGGAAGATTTCGGTTAGATTACATTATGGGCAGACAGAGATTCCGAAATCAGATACAGGATTGTAAGGCGTACCCAGGAGCAGATATAGACTCAGATCACAATATAGTAGGCTGAAGTTTAAGACCATTAGTCAGGAAGAATCAGTACGAGAAGAAGTGAGATACGGAAGTACTAAACAGTGACGAGACACGCTTGAATTTCTCTAAGACTATAGATACGACAATAAGGAATAGCTCAGTAGGCAGTACAGTTGCAGAGGAATGGACATCTCTAAAAAGGGCCATCACAGAAGTTATGAAAGAAAACATAGGTACAAAGAAGGTAACTGAGAAGAAGCCGTGGGTAACAGAAAAAATACCTCAATTGATCGATAAAAGGAGGAAGTACTAAAATGTTCCGGGAAACTCAGGAATTCAGAAATACAAGCCGCCGAGGAATGAAGTAAATAGGGACTGCAGGGAAGCTAAGACGAAATGGCTGTAGGAAAAATATGAAGACATCGAAAAAGAAATGATTGTTGAAAGTACAGACTCAGCATACAGGAAAGTCAAAACAACCTTCGGTGATATTAAAATCAAGGGTGAGTGCAACGGGAATCCTACTGCTAAATGCAGAGGAGAGAGCGGACAGGTGGAAAGAACACATTGAAAGCCTCTATGAGGGGGAAGATTTGTCTGATATGATAGAAGAAGAAAAAGGAGTCGATTTCGAAGACTTAGGAGATCCAATATTAGAATCAGAATTTAAAAGAACTTTGGAGGACTTACGATCCAATAATACAGAAGGGATAGATAGCACCCCTTCAGAATTTGTAATATCACTGGGGCAGCAAAACGACTATTCACATTGGTGTGTAGAATGTATGAGTCTGCGACATACTATCTGACTTTCGGAAAAGCATCATCCACACAATTCCAAAGAAGGCAAGAACTGACAAATGCGAGAATTATCACTCAATCAGCTTAACAGCTCTTGCATCCAAGCTGCCTACAAGAATAATGTGCAGAAAAACGGAAAAGAAAATTGAGGATGCGTTAGACGACGATCAGTTTGGCTTTAGGAAAGGTAAAGACACGAGAGTGGCAATTCTGACGTTGCGGTTAGTAATGGAAGCAAGACTGAGGAAAAATCGAGACGCATTCATACGATTTGTCGACCTGGAAAAAGCGTTCGATAATTTAAAATGGTGCAAGGTGTTCGAAATTCTGAAAAAAGTCGTGGTAAGCTATAGGGAGAGACGGGTCATATACAGTATGTACAACAGCCAAGAGGGAATAATACGAGTGGACGACCAAGAACGAAATGCTCGTATTAAAAAGGGTGTAAGACAAGGCTGTAGCCTTTCGCCCCTATTGTTCAATCTGTACATCGAGGAAGCACTGATGGAAATATAAGAAAGGTTCAGGAGTGGAATTAAAATTCAAGGTGAAAGGATATAAATGATACGATTTCCTGATGACATTGCGATCCTGCGTGAAAGTGAAGAAGAATTACGTGATCTGCTGAACAGAATGAACAGTCCAATGAGCACAAAGTATGGACTGAGAGTAAATCGAAGAAAGACGAAGGTAATGAGAAGTAGTAGAAATGAGAACAGCGAGATACTTAACATCAGGATTGATGGTCACGAAGTAGGTGAAGTTAAAGGATTCTGCTACTTAGGCAGTAAAATAACCATTGACGGACGGAGCAAGGAGAGATTACAAGCAGATTGGCACTGGTGAAAAGGGCATTCCTGGCCAAGAAAAGTCTACTAATATCAAATATCGGCCTTACTTTGAGGAAGAAATTTCTGAGAATGTGCGTCTGGAGTACAGCACTGTATGTTAGTGAAACATGGACAGTGGGAAAACCGTAACAGAAGAGAATCAAAGCATTTGAGATGTGGTGTTACAGACGAAAGTTGAAAATTAGATAGATTGATAAGGTAAGGAATGAGAAGGTTCTGCGCAGAATCGGAGAGGAAAGGAATATGTGGAAAACACTGATAAGGAGAAGGGACAAGATGATAGGACATCTGTTAAGACATGAGGGAATAACTTCCATGGTAGTAGAGGGAGCTGTAGAGAGCAAAATCTGTAGAGGAAAACTGAGATTAGAATACATCCAACAAATAATGGAGGAAGTAGGTTGCAAGTGCCAGTCTAAGATGAAGAGGTTAGCACAGGAGAGGAATTTGTGGCGGGCCGCATCAAACCAGTCAGAAGGCTGATGACCAAAAAATCTACTCTATTCCGTGAATTAGTTCATTTTCCAATGTTAGCAGACTTCTGGGTAAAGACTATTTTGAGCAGCTCCTAGGGCACGTCCGTCGTTTATCATGCTGCAGCAAAGACTGGAGCCCTATCCTGCAGTCTTTAGCGTTCTGACATCCCTATTGCAGCGAGATGCTCTTTCGTACAGAGCCAGTAGGAGAGTCTCAAATCCCTCACCACACTATAGGCCCCATTGCCTTATTACAAAACATGCGTCTTCCTTTAACAGAAGTGCTCGTGTTCTGTCTTTTTCTTATTTATTAAATCATTCCACGCAATGTGGAAATTACCTGTAGGACTCGTGAATTCGCACCATGATCTAGATACATGGTTACTCCGTCCTTTTGAAAATCTCCCCCCTCTCGGGAGGTCGCGGGTGGAAGATATAGTCCGCCCCTCCACACATCTGTAATGCGCTGCTCTGGTGTCAGCCGGATACCATTCCCACCGGTCTGGCATCTTAGGTGTATGCCTCAAGCACATCCCGCGATCTCGTTATCTTGCAAACCTTCTTTCCCTGCGTGTTTGATTTACGGAGACTTCTCCACACAACTACTTCCTTTAACAAGACTATCTTAAGTTTTACCTTTCGTTTATTCTCAACCGCCATTAAAATTATACACAAATCCGATGCAGTACGACGCCGAGATAATTTTATACAAGAACGTTGTAGATGAAGAACTTCCGTGATTTTATCGAAGATATTTTATGCAGAAGTGGTACATCAGAAAAAAGGCGTCGGATGCCATATCATAGGCTTGCGAGCTGTCTAAAACCAAATAGGCCATGTGACGTGAGTCACAGGCCTTCCCGATTAGTGTCGACGGGACTATTTTGAATGCACGATGGAAACCAACTGTCAGTATCAATGAAATTCGCCAACAGCCGTGTAACTGAGATGTTATTTTATTTTGACTACCAGTTTCCGCATTCACTATGCCATTTTCAGGCCCCATATGAACCTCTCAAAATGAACGATATTGTCATAAAGTGTCATATAT